>NW_020955911.1:70266-387160 GCF_003031625.1 Empidonax traillii | reverse complement strand
TCCATAATCAAATTGCTACTGTTTTGCCATAACCAATGCCCTTGGACAGACAGGACTGATGATGAAGCTGATTCATGGTATTTTTTTTGCTGTAAATAAATCTTTACTAAATTGAGGTCAATGACAAACCAGCTCTTGCCATCACTGGAGGCAGGACCGTGCCCTTTCGAGCTGCCTTCGTGCACAAGCACAGATCTGTTTCAGTTCGGTTCGTGCTGGTTTTCTTCCTTTTTTTTCCTGTTTTACCTTTGCAGTTTTCTGGAAATGGGAGTAGAAACCACTGGCATGTTTTAGCATGAATCACTGCGTGAGAAATACTTTCCATTGTCGAAATGCAGCTGAACAATCATTACCTTGAATAGGTAGAAAAGACACTCAGTGTCTTCTGGCCTCCAGCTCCTGTCTGCAGGGAGGGATCTCACTGCTCGGTTAGAACAAAAAAATTGCGTAAATTGAAAAGGCAGCACCATCCCTGATGGTTTAGTTTAGTTATAGAAAAGTAAATGCAGATGAAAGGGTTCAACCGTTCTTTTGAATATGAGAATTGACTCGTGAGGCGAAGCCAGTGATAAATCTGTTACATTTTCTGGGAGCATTCAGATAAGACCTTCAAGGAATGGTATGAAAATTTCAGATAAGAGAGAGTTTGGGGCATAATTTCTGCTTTGAGAGAGTTCCTTTTTTACATTCCACGCGAAGTTGGAAAGTTTGCACTCTGAGACTTGTTTTAGATCAAACCCTGAGCAACAGTCAGTCAGGCTGAACAGAATTCAGGCATGTTTGTGCAAAGATTTCTTGTGCAGCTTCTGCTTCTCGACCAGTGAGAGAAGGGTAGGGTGAACCCCCTTTTTTCATTTTTTCATTTTTTCTCTTTTTTTCCCCCCCTCATATCTAGAGCATAAAAAAGCTTCTGGTTTCACTGGTAACGTTAAACAAACTCAGATTGACCACCATCATCCTGTTGCTAACATGAGCCTTGTTTCTTGTCTGACTAAACTCCCAACAGCAAACACCATCTGCCTGTTGAAGGAGGAGTCACCACCCAGACAGTGTCTCACTCGTCAGGGTTGGAAAACATCAAGTCTGCTACAAAAACTACATAGCAATACCCTTAGAAACCTCTAACTCCACGTTCTGTGCACTTGGGTTTTTTTTTTTTGAAGTTCTTCCTCTGAGATTGAATAAATTTTCCTTAACGAAACAGAAGAATTTTCAAACAAAGACCTTTTGTCCAGATCCAAATTCAGGTCAAGTGGCACTACGAGAAAATTGTACTGAATTCCTTGGAACAGTAGATGGTCTTGGGAAATTATCTTTCAGCTCAGAACATGTAAATTCAGATTGTCATAGAGCAACATAAATAATAGTGCTGCGTCAGTTTACCCTTGCAGGAGTAATGAGTATCATTTGCTTCTGTAAAATGGTTCTTAAGTGCTATTTCTCCACAATATCGATAGGAACTTTGGAAAAGCTGTGACTTTTTGTTCAGGCATTTAAATTCCAGCAAGTTCTAAAAGACACGTCTTTGCTTTGGATTTTATTCATATAAACAGAAACAGGCACTTTAAAACATGTTATTTTATCTGAAATAATAGTTTTGTACTCTCTGGTTTAGTGAAGTACTATTATTTTGGAAGTTAACATTTTCCACCCTGCTCCAGAATGATTTTGAAATATTCTGAGCAGATAAAAACAAATGAGTAGCACACAAAAGAGCTAAGTTAGCTACTTTAAAATATGTTTTGTAGAATTCCAGCAGGGAAAGGTCATGGAATGGTTTGGGTTTGGAGGGACCTTAATGCTCCAACCCCCTGCCAGGGACAGGGATGCCCCTCAGGTTGCCCAGGGCCCCATCCATCCAGTCTGGCTTTGGAGGGGGGTATTTCTGCCTGCCTGGTGTCAGATCCATAGGTCTGGAAAGCCACGGCCTGTGGAGAGGCAAGGAGCAGTGGGATTCCTGCAGGAGAGCTGTCCAGCACCGCTCCTGGTGCCTTCTGTTCCCTCCAGCATCTTCCAAGGGAGCGGCGCCTGCTGAGCTGCCTCGGAGCCCTCCTGGGAGATCTGGGCTATGATTGGAATGTGGGCGATTTGGAGCCTCATGGGAGAAGGAGAACCTTCGTCTGAGCACCTGAAAAGCAGCTGCTCCTTGACAGCCCTGCTCCTGATCTGGGGAGTGCAGAGTCTGCTCGGCTTGATTTTCAGGCTTTGGGGGTTTGATATTTTGCAGGCATTTTATGGTAGGTCCATAAATGCAAGGGTTTTTATGTAGGTCCTTGAAAGAGCAACAGCCTCTGTGGGCATCTGTGATTCACGATGCTGGAGCAAATAAAGGCTTTAGTACAAGCCCACTGTCAGTTGTCAGTGGGAATGTGCCTTCATCTTGGTGTCTCTGAGCCAAAATTTCCAGCAGAAACTGAAGTGTTTGTGTTTGGCCATTAAAGCAGAGAGCAGAATTACAAAGGACTGCATGGAAATAGGGAATTGATATGTGCAATTATGAAACACTTTCCTGAGGTGTCCATGGCAACTAAGAGTCATGACTTTATGGGGTAACAAAAATCCCAAGAGAGATCTCAATCGAAATATTGACTTTATGGCAAACTGTAATTTCTCTGCCCTCTGCTCACCTGACCTTTTCATATTCCACAGGATATAAATTACTGACCTCTTCCTTTCCATTAGAAGATAAGGACCTTATCACCTTTCCTCTCTTCTGCCATCCTTGTCACTCCACAGGCAGTCATCTTTGTTCTCAGGGGGTCTAATTGATACATATCTAATTAAAGGCAAAGCAGTTTTGCTCAACTTGCACTCAGCTTTGAAGTGTGTTGCTCTGATTTCAGACCTGAAGAACAGCTTCATGTGCCTGAGAGTTATTCTTTTTCCCAACTGTATTAGTTGATCAGATCAAATATACAAGCTCTGTGCACAAACTTTGCTTTGCCTGTGCACCAGTGCATTCATTTCTTGTTGGTGAGAAAGGGATGGATCTTGTTAAAGGGTTTGTGTGAGCTCTGGAGGTTAGGGCAAGATGTTCAAATATGATGAGATAGGGAGGGGAAAAAAAGGATTCAGTAGAGACAAAGGTAGATAACTGGATTAGCAAGTAAAACAGTGTTAAGGTTTAATGATCTGCAAGATGCAGGTTCTGAATTTCTTACCTTCTTGTGACCTGGCTGCTGCAGAGGAATAAACTGGAGTTATATGGAATTGAACAACTTCTGTAGGGCACCCTCCATCATCCTATTCCTTGTCACTGTGTTTATGAAGACTGTCCTGTTGCCAGTTGCTGATAAAGTCTGTGATGGTTTGTTGTGATTTTTTTTCCAAGCTGTTTGCTCTTTTGGTTTGGGCTTTTCCAAGTATGTGATAGGATTGCTGTTTATAATATGCAATAACCCCAAGAATCTCATAGAGTTTTCTGAGGTCAGACTGTCACTGTGCTTTTGTTTGCTTATGCTGAGCTAGTCCTTGGCAGCCTGGGTGGTAGCTCAGCCAGTCTCTAAATTAACAGGTTGTTCTCTGTATTGGAAGGGATTGATGTGACTGAAGTTATTGGCATGGATGTGCCCAAACAAATTGTTCTGGGGGAGAGGGGGATCCAAGTGGAGAAAACGGGATAGGTCCAAAGACAGTTTGTTATAAGAACGTGCAAAGGACTCGAGAATAAAATTTCGGACCAGAAAATGAATGGGGAAGTACAGTTTTATTCTAAATTATAAATGATTCTCTGGACTTAATAAGGTAATGGGAGGACCTCAAAAGTAGTTTTGCCTTTAAACTACCTTGTATTTGCAGGTAGCATTGCATCACTGCATCAAACTAATGCTTCTCTCTTGGTGTTTTGCTCTGCAGTACAGGATTGGACAGCTGTACATGATCAGCAAGCACAGCCATGAGCAGAGTGACCGAGGGGAGGGGGTGGAAGTGGTGCAGAACGAGCCCTTCGAAGACCCCAACCACGGCAATGGGCAGCTGACAGAAAAACGTGTCTATCTCAACAGGCAAGTGCAATAAAACTCTTTGTCCAGCTCTTTGTTGCAAATAAAAATTTGCCAGGAATGCCCCTTGCAGGGAAGAGCCTTTCTGGTTGAGTGGAACGTGCTCCCAGGAATCCCTGCTGCTTCCTGCTGGAAGATGGGATAGATCAGCAGTTTGAAAGAGAGGGATTGTTGCTGTTTCTTCTAGAGAATCTCTTCCAAGAGGAGGAATTACAACGTGAAGTTAAGGATGTACTGAAAATCAGAACTTCTGTTTTCTTTTTACGCTTAACAGTCATTTTGTCTTCTAAGATTGTTGGGGAGGAGGAGCCAAAATTAAAAGCCAAACCCAACAAACACCCCACCCCCCAAGAAAACCAAAACCAAACCATTAAAATATTTTTTTAAGTTTTTCTCACCTCAGAATCGTGTCACAAAGCCAGCATTTTTGGTGATGGAGTTTGCCTCGGCAAAGTTAATTTGCACTGTAAATGACCATTAGGCTTGCACAATAACAACCTTCTGGACCATTAGGCTTAAAGACATGGGGGGAAATTTGCTTTTCTTCCCCTGAAGTTCCTTTATTTCTTAGACTTGTCTAAGATGATGCTGCTGCTGAGGCATCGATTCCTCCACACTCCCAGGCCAGAGATGTTTATTTATAGATTTGTGTCCTATGAAATATATTGCCCAATTCCCTTTTTCACTACTGCTGATCTGATTGAATATCCCTGCTTTTTTTTTTTGAAGTCCTTCTTCTCCCCTGGGCCTGTTTCATTTTATTAAACTTGTGCTCTGCAGCGTTTTTGAAGTGGGCATAGAAACACTCCAGCTGTTGTTTCTACATTGCAGGTTACCCCTGCACTGCACACCTGACTTATCTGCCCTTAACTCAGCCAAATCCAATCACCAGTGATGCTGCACACAGACACACCTAACACAGGAGCCCAGTGATGTGTATCTTACCAACATTTCATATTGTTGTGATTGTAACTGTTCTCTCACAGGGTAGGTACAGGACTTGAGAAAAATCAGTAATTGTGTTCCCATTGTAGGGCTCCCAGAACTTGTGTGGGTTTTTTAAAAAATGTTTCTGGATATTTCTTTCCCGCATGTTAAGAAGCAATAAGGCTTTAAGCACTGAAGAGCATTGCAGGATTGCCACTTTAGGGTGATTCAGAAAGACCACAGGGACCTAAAAGACACGAACAAACCATGCTTGGGAAGTGGTTCCTGGTAGTGCAGGTGGTGAAACAAAGGATCTTGCAGCCAAAGATTGGGTACAAACACTGGCAAAGAAGATCTGAGTGCCCACTCAAACCTTCTCAGAACATCCACAGCCTAGAGCTGTTGTGGATGTGTGAAGTCAGGCTGGCCAAGTTTAATGATAACTGTGAATCCTCCCGCTCCAGATTTGCCATCTCAATCAGTGCCACCAGATATTGCACTGCTGTTTGTGGGAGGGATCAGCAGATTTTCAGGCCACTGTGGATTTTTGCTGGGAGGCCAAAATATCTCTGGAAGGCTTCACTCCAGGACATGTGCTTCCATCCAAGATGTGCTGGAGACTTCTCTGCCTGCCTTCCCTGAGGAACAGGACTCCTCACACCAGCTTTTCTCTCCCTCAGCTCTTCTCCTTCCAGGGTCCTAACAAACCTTGGAACTTTGCTTCACTCTGTTTTGATCTGGCCTGATCTCTCTTGAAGAAATTTGAGCTTCTCTGTTTCAGTGATGGTTTCTTGGAAATACTTGTGCATTATTTGGCTTGTCTTTTCTTAGCTGCCAATACTTCAATTCTTGCAGAGGGTCTTCTTGCCCTCCAATGGTTTCAGCTGCACTGCCTTTAAGAAACACATTCTCCCTGTGTGCTGAGAGACTGAACTTCACCTGGGGAGGGGAGAAATAAGAGAAATCAAATAGATCATGTGATCCACAGATACCTGAAATATTATCTTTTCATTCTCTGAGTGGACCCTTGGAACAATTCTTGTGTGTCTATGACTGGGACTTACTGGCAATTCTGAGAATAATATGTGTTTTGCTCATAAAATTACTTTTATCAAGATGTTCTGTACCAGTGAGGATAGGTAGACAGGCAAATATGCTAAAAACAATAACCAAAAAAAGTGCAAAATGAGCAGATGTGTGTTTTCGAGTGTCAGTGTAACCTTAGTTATATTTAGAATTGTTTACTGCCTCTTCTCTCCTGCTGGAACAATGTTTTCAGAAGCTGAAAGTCTCTGCATCCTCTGGTATTTGTAATTTAGGCATCAGAGTAAAGTTTAGCAGGGGTAAGGGAGGCAGTCGTAAAAACCCTGACAGAGGCTGACAGAATAAACAGATCTGACACAGGGAAGTCTGTTATGCAGGAGGTAAAATGCTGCTTAAAAGTCTGTACACAAGAAAGGTTTATGTAAAGAAAAGAATGGAGTTTTGAGCAATGTCATCAAAGAGCAAAAGTCAGTGCACTTGGCTTTGGATCTGTGGATGATGTACTAACTCTGCATTTTGCCTCTGGACAGATAAAATATTTATGTGTAGTTAAATAAGCCCTAATGATCCGCACTGTACGTTCTTCAGAAATTCGCTAACATGGAGAGTTAATTGACTTTCTGCACACAGTTGTCTAAACAGAACCATTTCAAACATTTACACTTGGAAAAGGGAGGTTTGGAAGCCTCCAGTTCAGTTCAGTGAGGATTCTACTCTTGGTCCAGGTGACCTTCTCGACGCTTGGCCAGACCAGCAGCTCGAACTGAGTCCCTCAGGAACGGGGATATTTGTGCTCTCCAAGGTCTTCCTGCCTTGGAGTGACCAGTCCTGGCAGCCTCAGGGATGTCATTAGGAAAGGCTTGCAAGAGGAATTACGGTGAACTTGCCTTATTAAAATGTTTCTTTGTTCATCAGTCTCTGTGAGCAGAGTGCTGGAATAAGAGCCCCAGGAGCCATGCTAAGAATGCTCCCACCCTGCCATAGATTTATTTAATTATCCCTTAATGGTGCTGTATCCATTCATTTCTGCTCCTGCTGCTCTTGTACCCCCATGCTGGTGAGTTCTGTTGGCAGGCTGAGCTCTGAGCTGTGACCTCAGTGCCATTAATTCCCTTCCCTTTTGTTATTTACTTTTCCCATCAGCAGAGAGGGGCAAAACCACCACCTCACAGGGTGTTTGGAGTGATTTGTTCATTTTAACAGAAAACCCTCCTGCCCAGGAGCTGGGGTTGGTAGTGTGGGAACAACTGGGTGTCAGGTGAGCTGAGCATGAGGGTCTGGGTGCTGGCAGAGAATATGGAGGGAGGAAAAACAGTCTCTGGAGAAGAAATAAAGGATTGGGGGTGGAAGGGGACTGAAATGCGGGTTTCCTCAGGAGCTCCTGTCACAGAGTGCCTCCCTGTGGTTGAGGGCACAGAGCCCGTGGCTACACCTGGTGTGGACCAACCTGGGGAGAGTCCAGCCATGGCCAAAGGGCTGGGGCCAGGAATTCCTGCAATCTGCAGCCTCATTCAATCTGCTCAGATGATGGCACTGGCACCGAGCTGCTCCCTCGGGGAGGGAAGTCCAGCCTTGGTTTTGCTGGGGGGAAAGCTGAGACACAGCATGAAAATACTCCTGTGAACTCTGGGCACTGCTGTGTCCCCTAAAACACCTGCCAGAAAACGAGCCCCTTCTCTCCCACAGCGCTCAGAGGTATAAAGCCTCCTAATTTTATGTTTTCTTTTTCCTTGCAGCAAACTGCCTAGCTGGGCTAGAGCAGTTGTTCCCAAAATATTTTATGTTACGGAGAAGGCCTGGAATTATTATCCTTACACAATCACAGGTAAGGATGAAAGCAGAAGTGACGAGTGGGTGGGGGTTCTGGGATAATTTATTTTGTCTTCAGAGGCTCCAAGTTACATATTGAGCTGTAGATGCCAAGTTCCTTTAATAACTCCCCTTGGACTGCACGTGTTTTTCCACTTTATGTTTGCTGATACCAGAAAATAAAGATTATTTATGATATATCCATAAGGACAGGTAAAAACTGGAGAGTTGTAGCCGTGCAGTTTCATCCTTGCAAAGAAAACATCAGGTGTTTGAGTTCTGTGTGACTTGTGTCCTTTATTGTCCCACAGACTGTAGTAAAATGAAATCAGCAGACTCTCTGACACAATAATCTTTATTATTAATGTATGTTTACTGCAAGGATCTGGCATCATTGTTTTATTTCACATTTCTTCTTTTTTTTTCTTTTCCCTCATCGTTCTTTTTTTTTTTTTTGCAAATGGACAACTGGAAATCAGAATACACAGTAAGTTTTTCTTCCTCTTTTTATTCTAAAAATAGAAAAAAAATGTAAAATATAGTGGTATTCTAACCTGATTCCTTTGTAATTTACTAATACATAATGGATTCAATAGTGTAATTTTATTTTAGTTATTAGTTTCAGAAATTTAAGGTGAAATTTGAAGTGTTTCTATGGGGATCCTATAAATTATTTACCTTATTTTTTTTATCACTTGGAAATAATTTGATATATTTGTAGTTACTGACTGTAACAAAGAGAAGCTTCTGTAAAACAGGGCAAGGCTTTTAAGGTTCCAGTTATTACGTGGAGACATGAGAACAGATTTTATTTTATTTATTGTTTTATTAACTTATAAAATGCTCATCTCTGGTATAGTATCTGGGAAACTGTGCAATCTGTAGACAAAATTAAACATAATCTGGGCACAGTGCCCAGAAAAATCAGCTATTCCCTCTAGCAGAGCTAAGGCAAAATATAGCACATAAATCATGAGAAAAATTGTTTTAAATGTGCTGGCCTCAATAATATACAGTAAGTTTTCAGCAGCCTTTGGAAGATGAGGAGGAGCTGGTGAGGAAATTCCAGGTGAAGGGACCTTTTTGGAAACTCCTGCTTTGATTTAATCTGAACTTCTGTCTGTGGGTAAAACATAATCCACTTGTTGTTCTTAACTCTGCAGTGCTCAAAATGTTTGTGCAAGTTTTTTTTTAACAACTCAGAAAGCATAAGGAGAGGAAAGAGATTTCAGTGTGATAAATGTGGGAGAGAGCAAATAAAGGGATTTAAAGGCTCAGATCTGAAAGGTGGAGACCAAGGGCTGAAACTGGGATGACCAGCTTTGAAAACCCAGAGCACCAAACTGTGCTTTCCTGTAGATATTTCTTTCATTTTCTGCTTTGCTTCGTGTTTAAAGAAGTTCATTTGATTGGCAGAGGAAACGCAAATGCCCCCAAATGGACAGTAGCAATGAGGGACAAATTCTCAGCTCCTTTTGCCAGAAGATGTTTTCAGTTGCCATTAATGAAGGGTTTACCTTTGAGAGCACGTTTAGTTTGAGGCTGGGAAGGTGACATTTGCTGTGCTGCACTGATGTCTCTCCATTGTATCTTTGAAAGGAAATCTCATTTTTTTTTTATGTGAGATCTTTTTTTTTTTTTTTTTCTGTGACTGAAAGAGACAAGTGGGAATGATGAAAAGGGATGGTGGGAGACAGAAATACACATGGCTGAGCTTGAAATGCAACACATTGTCAAACCCAAACGGCTCAGAGAGCCTGAACCAGGAGGTGATCTCTGTGTACTCCCATGAAACCACAGCTGGAACACATTTCAGTGCAAGGGGGAAGGTGGTGGAAGGTGAACAGCTCCAGAGATGTTCAGGAGCATCAGCAGAAATGATTGCAGGGCTGGGGAGACTTGTAAAGTAAAACTAAATTGGTCTCCTAATGTAGATGATGGTAGGCAGAGCAGTCACAAGTGACAGGATAACTGCCTGGGGGAGCTGGGGACTAATTACTCACCATGGTGCAAGGAAACAGAACCAGAAATACTGGGAGGAGGTGAGGGAAACTACTTCAGACGAAAACCTAAAGTATGTTTTAATGCAGCTGATAGACTGTGAATTTATCTTCATGGAAAACAGAGACAGTGCCTTTGCCTCAAACTGTTGAATCTAGAACAAAAATGTTAAATACACCACTGGGAATAATCCCTATCCCTGTCTGGAACGTTTCTCTAAATTTTCATCTTCTGTAGTCTACAGAGGATTCTGGAAGAAAGAATAAGCCCACAGGCATTGCCCAAAATACTTGAGATAGCTTGGAAACTCTTTTCTTAGGGAGAGCAAATCCCCTCCAAAGGGTCTGGGGGCCGTGGTAAGAGTTAAATTGAGCCTCACTTCAAGGAAAAGTGATTCCAAAGGCAGGCCAGTAATTGGATAAATAAAGCATAATCTTATCAAGCACATTCTGCTCCGTGGTGTGTTCACACCTTATTAACCTTGCAGGTTCCACTCTAAACAGAGGGAAGGGCCTTAGAGGCTTAGCATGTTTTTTCAGTGAAATTTTATGGAATTCATAAATATGACCTTCCTGGGGGCCTGAAATTAGGGCACCTTAGAAAAAATGCTCACTGGGCATTGAAGATAATTTTCAGAATATTGCTTTCTGCAGTGGCTCTTTAAAAAGCCAAGAGCAATTGGATGCATGAGGGCAGGAATGGAAATTACACTGTCATCATGTTAGTCCTTAATAATCTGGGGCCAGTTACGGATAAATTTGACAGCAAACAGCGTGGCTGCTACCAAGCACTGACAGCCATATTAAAAGTAAGGAAAGCAGATGACACACTTGAGATAATGAGCTTAACAGGACTGTTGCACAAGCAGGGCCTTTGTGGTGTGTAATGTGTGAAACAGTGTCATGTCAGGGGAGCATCTGCAGATGGACCATACAAAGGACTTCCTACCAGGGAGGTGACACATGGCCACTGTCCCAAGAAATGCTGTCTCAGAGCTGGAGATAATCCTTGAAAGCTTCCTGCTGACACTGAGAGGGAGGAGGAAGTCGAGAAAATAGTTTGGAAGCTGAAGGGAAAGGAAGTCTTGTGGATTTGGGGGTGCTATTTTGGGAATAGGATGTCCCTGTAAGGTTCAGTTCTAGTGGCTGGGGCCACTTCCCAACTGTGTGTGACAAAGTCTCTTCAGGTTAGTCAGGAGCTGCTTTGGTTGTGATCATGTCATCAGAAACCTGACCAGATCCCTTGCCAAAATACAGGGTTCATTTTTATCTACGAGTTCAGTCAGTGCTGTGGTGGGGTTGATGTTAAGATCACAGAGTTGGGATACTGCATTTGGGGTGCAGCAGGAAGGGAACCCTATGGATTCCATTCCATGAAGGATTCCAGGACTTGGTTATCAGCAAATGCCTCCTGCCCAGCTCCACCTGCATTCCCAGGGGGAAAGCTGCTGGCTTTGGAAGGAATTCTTTCGCTAGGCTGGGGCCTTTGTCACTTGGAGGATGGAGGAAAGATGCCTTGCAGCTCTCAACAACCCCTTATGTGCCAGCTTATCGCAGCCTTTGCAAATACATCTCGAGTAGAAAATATTTAGGCTATTCTTGGTGGACAAGAAGGAGGGAACTTTCAGAAGGCTTTGTTATTTTTCTTTCTGGATTAGAAATAATTAACCAGAAAGCAAACCTGTGCCTATTGCAAACCAAACGAAAAGGAATCGTGGAGAACTGGGTTTCTTTGCCTGCGCTGGGATATAAAAATCAGAAAATAAACAGCACAGAGCAGATCCCCATCTGACCTGCTCGAGTGACAGTGAAGATTCTGGACCAAAATAAAGAGAGGAGCCCTCAAGCAAACAAATAATCAGATCACGAATGGTTTGGTGACTAAACCGTGGTGCAAAAACTTCGTATGATCCAAGTGCAGTGAGAATGAGGCAAACAAAGTTTAGCTCTCAAGTCAGAGCACAAAGAGGCTTGGAAAAATACAAACAGGATTGAAGCAAACTCTTCTGAGTTTGAAGGAGCAGTTCAAGTGTTTACCAGGGAGCATTTCAGATAAAATTGCTGTCTGACCTGAACAGCTTCAGTGTTGTCAGCAATATTTCACCTCTGGGGGTGAAATTAAAAAAAAAAAACAAAACAGCTGAACAATTTTTGGGTGCATAATTTATGGTCAATTGTTGGTTTCATAATTATGTAAAGCAAAATAAACATTAAAATGGCATGGCTTACTCTCTGTGAGGAGGAGGATTCCTTCAGCGTGCCAATGTTTCAAATTAACTTAGGAATAGGATATAAATTCAGAATGTTTATGAAAAACAGTTATGGAACAGAAAGCAGGAGACAACAATTCCTTTGATGATTTATCACAATGACAGTAATTCTTCTGCAGCAAATGACTGAGGAAAATAAAATTATGTCATCTGGTATGTGTCAAGGCCCCAGAGTGAGAGTTGCTAAATGGTCCATTACTGACCTGCTGGTTTCTGATTACTTTTGAGAATAGGCATGTTTTGTGCTTCACTTTGCTGCTGGTTTATCCATGAAGTAAATTATCTGGAGGGGAGGTTTTTGTAACTGTTATTTTTATAATGAGATGACTTGAGAAGGAAAATAGTTGTTTCAGATAAACATGGCTGGGGAGTTTTTTCCTGTGTTCTCTTTGTCTGATTACCAGCCCTTGAAATTTGGATGTAACCCATCACTCTTCAGTGCATAAACTTTCCTCCAGCTTGAGAAGAGCCTGCATCAAAAGTGCAACAGAATCTTATTGAAGGATTAGAGCCTAATGCAAAGTTCCTACCAGAATTCTTCCCCTCTCACCCCCCACTCAGAAGACAGGCTGGTGCCACTGCTCTAAAAAAAATCCCAGATTTGTGTCCCTTAGAGGTTCCAGCAACAGGAAGGACCTCTGTGGTATTTATAAACCCCAAATAACATATTTTTAGAAAGCTGCAAGCCTGTTCTCATCTAATAGCTTAATCCCATTGAAACAAGTAAACCAAACTGCTCAGAGAATTCCCTCCTTCCAGCACGGGCTCGCTGTAAAGCAATCCAGAGCCCTCTGATGGATGGGACTGTCATTTCCAGTTGTTCTCGCTGCTCCTCCCTGCTGTTCCCCCTCAATAAGCAGGTTACTGCTCCCATGCATCAAACAGAGAGATCCTGAGGGAAGGCAAAGCCAGAGAGAAGAGTTTCACAGTGGTTGGAGGCAACTTGTCAGTCGCTGTTTCATCTCCAAGTTATTGTGTGTAACACAAATAGCGGGTGTCTTTCTCGGCTTGTTTATGAGGTTTGCTCCCTTGTTTATTTTCAGGCCCTGGTTTTGGATTGTTCTCTGCCCTTCCCGCTCAGCAGCGCTTTGGGTTTGCTGTTTGCCACCTTCCTGCGCTTATCTTGCTTTCCAAATTCCCCTCCCTCTGGTTGAGTCACATCTCCCCAATCCTGCCATCCCCCTGCCCAGCCCTTTCCATCCACTGTCTCCCAGCCCTGTCACCCTGAGTGCTGCTGCTCCCTGCCCTGGGTGACCTGTACCTCACAGCAGCTCGGGGGGATCCAGGCACTGCTGTCTGGAGCAGCCTGAGGGTACTCCATAACATAGTGGCCATTTTCCAAAGAACTTTGGATATTCCACCTTCCACTACCCCCTGCTGTCACATCCCCTTGGTTGCAGAGAAGCAGGGACTCCATTTGCCTTTACCAGTTTTTTGCTCTTCGGTAAAGAAGTGCTGTTGTCACAAACTGAGTAGCAAAATAGTGCCCAACATTTTTTTAATTCCAAGGGCGTGGTATCTGGAAATGGCCCTGTTAAAAAAAGGATTTAATTTGCCTTGGCCAGTCTCACCTCATTGTAGAAGTCACTGTGTTCTTTACCTGGAGGTTCCACGGAGATTGCTCTGTGAGGAATCCAGTTCCACCTGTGTTGCCAAAATAATGTAGATGTGACCCTATAAAAAAAAATCATCAGTCTGAGAAGTGGTGGGAGATGAGAGAGAACATTTACATGAAATGTCTGCCTGGCTGGGCTTTTATGTTAAGATTTAGGGGGGATGTGCTTCTGCTGCTTAAATAAAAAGTGGGATTAATTTTTACTGTACAAAAATAACTGCTGAGGATTGTGGATTAATATTCACAGGGAGCAGGAGAAGTGAAGTGCAGGGGTGAGGTCTCCAGCAGGTCTTTGAACACTCTGCAGACAGAAAAACCATGTGGGAAATGAAACCAGCTGCAGTGGCATTGATGAACTGGCATCACTCACACAAAGCAGGTTCCAGAGGGTAAAGAAACCTCTCTCAGACCAACAGATTTACTGACAACTCCAGGAATCCCTGCAGCCACCTCGGGTGTAATTACTATGCAAAGATTAGATTGACAGCCTTGTCCATAAAACCACTGTCACCCACCCTGTGCTTGACTGTCTCTTTAAGACTTTGGCAGTGTTTTGGCACACTTGGGTTCTACCCTGTTCTTCTAAGTGTTGCTTATTGCCATGGCAACGCTAATCAATCATCGTGCTAAAAATAGGCCTTTCGTTTTTCAAGAGGTTATATGTGGGGAATTGCAAATGCAGCTGCAGGCTGTGCTTGCCGTGTGCTGCATTCACTGCCTTCATCTTCTGGTGGAAATGCCCCTTCTCC
Organism: Empidonax traillii; assembly: GCF_003031625.1. Lineage (NCBI taxonomy): Eukaryota > Metazoa > Chordata > Aves > Passeriformes > Tyrannidae > Empidonax > Empidonax traillii. Next base: position 372,745 of record NW_020955911.1, on the reverse strand, counting down.
TGTGTGGTGATTACTGGGACAGGCTGGTTGATGCACTGAGTGCCCTGCTGAGCCTTGAACCTCTCTCAGCTCCTCCAAAATTCAGGTGCCAAATATAGAGAGTTTAAGGAAACAAGCAAATAAACCCCTCAGAACATTGCCCTTGTTTGGTTTGGAGTGTCACAGGTATACTGGGGTATAACAATTTAATAAGGGGTTTATAAGACATCTAAAAAGTCTGGAGGTGACAATATAGAAGACACTTCCTTTGAGGGCTTTACACCTTACCAGTGAAGATTTTGTTCTATTATGCAGAACTTAAGTCTAATTTCAAGGTAAAGATTGAATCTGCCACTGTTTTATTCCAAAGAGGAACCTTGCAAGCTGTAGATGCAGTGAGATGGAGAGCTGGAAACAGTGCCCTGGGCATTCCTGAGTGTGTGGGGATCGATCACCTGCAGGTCTGTGCTGGAAGAACACGGGCCCCAGGAGAGGCAGAGCAGGAAGGGAGTAGTGCTGGGAAGAAAAAAAAATAATCTACTCACAGGTTTATTACCTCACTATTCACTCCCCACTTCGATTCTGACTGTTGCATAACAATTTTAATCCCCAGCTAAGTAAATACGAGGCCGCTTTAGGGAAGGTGGGAGGGGGGAAAAAAAACCCCAACAACTTTTTGCACGATGAATAATAAGTCTTTTGAACGATGCATAAGCAGTTTTCTGGTTCTGCCAGAGCCCTCTGCCAATTAGTCAGAGCGCAGCTGATGAATCATGAGACACATTCTGTGAAATGTTCAGAAAACTTGGACCCTGCTAAGTGTGTTCCTGAAAGCCAGCGAGACCCCCCACGGCTGCTGGAGCGGTGGCTGCCAGTCACTCGAGTCCCTGGGCAGATATATTTGCAGTGAATTCACTTTTTTTGGTGAATTTGAGTTTTCACTTGGGGTAAACCCCGTGTTACCATTTATAATCTCGAATTAGGTTGTTGCAGTCCTCTCTCCCTTGGTGCTCAGCACGAGGGAGGCTGACTGTGGGTGGCTTTTACACCGAGTGGCTCTGCTCTCTAATGAGGTGGCTTGAGGTAAAAGGCACTTGTGGTTCTTCTGTGCTACCCTGAGGATCCTTGGTCTGCTCCTCAGCGTTGCTTTTTTGAAATGCAGGGTTAGAAGATCTCGTGTTTTTAATTAGAGGTGAGATCCTGGGTCACAGGAGTCCACAAGGAGATGGAATCAGTGTCTTGGTGAACTGCTGTGTCAGCCCAGCGCAGGTCACGGTCGATATTTGGGGCAGCGACGTTGCAGTGTCATGACCTGACTCACGGCTGGTGACCCCCAGGCGCTGATTGAGAACAGCAGGGATTTTTTAATAGCCAGGGGAAAGGGAAATCTGGCATTTGGCTTTGTTCACAATTTCCTCTGAAACTGCAGCCATGGCTCAGATCAGCAGCACAAAGTTTGCCTTTCGCAGCACCTCGTTTGGGGGAAACTCTGTGCCTTGTTTTTTTAGGGATGTGCTGGCTGAGTGCTGGCTGTGCTGCGCTCAGGAGAAGGTCGAGCAGTGACCTGGTGGGTGACAGCCGTGGAAGAAGGGACGTATTTTCCCCAATCTGCAGGGAGCTGGCTCCTCGTTTCAGCTGTGCTGTACTGCACCTGCCCTCCCAAACCACCTCTCCCTAAATCATCAGCTCCTCCCTCAGAGCTCTCCCGGTGTCACCAAGCCCAAACTTGGGCCAGCAGCCAGGTGGACACTGAGGCACCGTGTCCTCCTGCTGTAACCTGCGTGTGCAGCACCTCAGAGAGCCGCTGCTGATGCATCACACGAGGAACTGGCACTTAATGCAAGCAAAGACTTGGTGACTAATGGTAAAGATGCTGAACTGGATTCCTTCAGGGTTGCTTGGACAGCTGCTCTGTCTGCCTGCCTGGAAAAGTTGCTTTGAAAGAAAAACTGCGAAATGCTGAATAAAAGAGACTTGAAGTAATTTTATTTTTTTTTTACTCGAATTATGTTGCCTAGGATTATAAATTCTGGCCTTCATAAGGCAGCTAAGCTAAGCAATCCTCAGAAAAACAAATTTATTCCCATGGAAATACGGAAATATTATCTTTAATAGGAAAAAAATTTGTGTGTTCTTAATTTTTTTTGCATCGTTGAAAATTTACTTGGGTTTAGTGTAAAGGAATTTCCTCAGCAGCTCATAATCCATTTTCATTTCATTAATAGGAAATTACATTAAAATTCATAAAAGCCCTCACATATGAAAGCACTGCTGTCTGTTTGGTCAGGACCTGCAGGTAGTGAAGTGTCCTTGGCTTATTTTATATGGACTGGTCCATGATGAGGAATATCAAGCTGCTCTCAAGATCTTAGTGAATTAAATTTATAACGAGGCATTCAGCACATTCAAACTCCTTGGCATAGTGAGCATGGAAACAGTTGTGTCCAGTTATTCCAGAGTGCCTTTACTAATTTATTTATACCTTCATTATAGTACTCAGCTTTTAGCTAGAATCTCTACGTCCCTCCAGAATGATAAAAACCTTTGCTTTTATATTCTGTGAACTTTTAAGTTTTTTTCTTGAAGTAATCTGGAAAAGAAATAAGAAAGCTGATCCCGAAGGGGCTGTACTGAATATGTCAGCTGGTGAAACAAGGTGTATTTTTTTATGTTAAACATGTCTTTCTTCTCTTGCAGTGTTCCTTTTTGCCCAAATTCTCCATTCATATAGAGACAAAGTACGAGGACAACAAAGGAAGCAACGACAGCGTAAGTACAGTGGCTTGTGTAAAATTGAATTTACTCCTTTTAGTTATCCATGGTGTGTGCCTGGGGGTTGCAGTTTGGGGAAAAGGCCCCCTCAGTTTGTGCCTTTGCCCCTCCCTGGGTGTCCTGGTCCTGAACAGCTTCTGAATTTGCAGAAGAGTTGCCTCTAAAGCAGCAGGAGATGAAAGCTCCATGTACACACCTGCCCTTCTGCCTCTCCCTTTCTACTTGTTACTTGTCTAAACACAATTTACACGTGTGAGTTTAGTCCTGGTGAACGTTTATGCAGAGTAAAGAAAAGATTACTTTTTTTTTTTTTTTTTTTGGTGTAATTGTGTTCCACTTTATCTGTTTCACAGAATTCTCTGTGGGGGAAAGGGGGGTGAATTCCAAGGAGGTGTCAGGAAGAGCAAACAGGAAACCAAACAATGGTCAGAGATCTCAGTAAACAGCTTCGGGGGAACAGTGGGTGGGGACCGAGGTGATGCTTTTTGCAGTCATTTACCCAGAGTTTTAAAAAGTTTTCAGAGTTAGAGATGAGAAGGACAATTAACTATTTAAAATCCTCTCTAGGGAAGGCTGGGAGTGGGTATCCAGCAGCTGCTGAGCTCAGTGGAGCAAAGCAGAGTCCTACACCTTGCCAAAAAAGAGTAACTTCCAATAAAGCCCAACATTTAAAGATTCAGCCCTTGCATTCACACACAAATACATTCCTCTGTGTTTCATTTTGGTTTGCTTTAAACAGCCACTGGCTGCAGACTTGGGAGAAGAAGTTTCTTGTAGGCCTGAAATACAAGTTGCAATGTGCAGAAAAGTGGTCTGTGGTGCAGAGACCCCAGTGAAGGGGTGTTTGAACTCCTTCTTGAGAAGGAAGAAGGCAGGAAAGCAGATTTTAAAGGTTCTGAGACACAGCCTTGCAGTGTCCTGGGGGTGTCCCTCCTGCAGCCTTGGGGAGGGGAGGGTGTTCTGTTCTGCAGGTGGGAGGTCCATCTCCCTCAGCCTGACAGCTGCTGCCCTGCTCACGGCACAGTAATTCCAGGCACAAGAACAAGGTATCATTTGGAATGATGCTTTTGGCACACAGACACTTTCCCACTGGGAACACGACTGGGATCATCTATTTACCCAGCAGATACCCACAGCCCTCAGCCGCTGCTGCTGTCAGCCAGATCAGTGAGTGAGTTAGAAGTGTATTCCATTAGCAGCTATGTGAGCATTATGTAATTTATGCACTATTTAATGTTCACTTCTGCTTTTTGGCAGCACTTTCATTGAGAGCAAGCCCACACCTTTGGCTTTGGGAGGGTGCAGACTTGTCTTCTGGTACATCATAATGTCAGCAGTGAGCAGACACGTTCTGTGCTGCTGCCTGACAGAGGGAAAACTGAAGCTCTTCAATCAGTGAGATCCTCAGGGTGTCAGCTTGTGGTTAAAATCCTGTGAATCAAGCCCTGAACAGTGCCCAGCCAGGGAATTTTAAGATGAAAGGGACACAGAGGTGGGATACTCGGGTGATGTAAATCAAAGAGTCTCTGCTCTGCTCGAATCCAGCTCTCCCAATCTCATTTTTCCCAGAGTGCCAGGGGGGGAATATCATATTACCTTTCTATTGCAGCACCTGAGTCACAGCCTAGGCAAGTGTTTACCTTGATGAAAAGATTTCATTGACCCTTCCTTGAACTGAGGAGGAGAAAGAGAAACTGAATTAGAGAGTTGCACTGCAGCCCTGATTTCCCTGATCTTGTAATTCTGTGAGCTGTGCTGTTTGCTGTGTGGACACAGTAAACCTGTGGAATATCTGGTTTTTTGTGCCCTTGATCTGGTGACCCAGACGTGGCTGGTTCAGCCCTGAAATGCTGGAAGGTTCAGAAACAGGGAGAGACTTCTGTTAATCCAAACCTTGGAACTGGGACTAAGAGTCCATCTTGTTTCCATTACTCACTGAGCAGGCTTAAACTTCGCTTAAGAACACACAAAGTGTATTTGTCCTTCGTGTCAGACAAGTTTGGATTAAATTTCACTCTGTTTGTCTGGCTAGAAAACAACTGGAACCAGCATCCATTCCTATAGCTCTCCATAGATACACTATCTATTCCTTCACTGCAACTGTCAGCCTTGGCTGACGAAGGAATAATTAATCCAGAAAAATACTTCTGTAAATTTTGCAGTTGTAGTGCAAAATAGACCAAATGAATATTAATGTTATGGTAATGAGGGTAATAATGCATGTCTGGTTTTAACTCAGCTATTTCTCCATATATTTTTGGAGATCATACAGGTTTTTTGGAATCTTTGATCTCCTCTTCATTTCCATGCTGTCTGGTAAAGTAGATATTGGTTGTGAAAAGCAATAATTAGGTATAAGGACACTAAAACTAATTCCAGTGATGAATGGAAGCAAGCAATATAAATGCCTCGTGTTCCTGGTGTCATTTAGCAGGCTGGGATGTTATTGGAATTATTTTATTTAACATTTTGCATTGACTGGTATAATTCTACCAAATTACTGCAATATGTCTTGATGCAAAAGCCTCCTGATTTTCCTTCCTAATTGTCCTGACAGAAGATACCAGGGAACAATAATGATCACTGCTCCAGAACTTCATCCTTCTATGTCTTTGACTTTGCTATCATCTTAATCTATTTTAAATGTGTTAAAGCACTGTTGTCCCGATCTGTTCAAGTTTGCACTTGATTTGCACAAATATAAACACTGACAGAAAGAACAATGGATGGTAGTAAAGTCCTTTATTTAGGTAAAACCTCGTGTAGTGGTGCAGAACCATAAATCCATCCAGCTGTGATGTCAGTGCCCAGTGCAGCTGATTTTGCTTTATCACACGAGATGTTCCATGGCAACTCTGTCCTTGGAAAAACAGAGCCAGCGCTGGATGAACACGTTAGCACATCAAATATTGTCCCTGCTCCCTTGCAGTTTACAGCTCTGGTAACTGTTAGAAACCGGGCCCAGGACTCGGGCCAGGCAGCGTTGCCTCTTTTTTCCTTTTAAAAAGCCAAGTTCTCGATTTAAGGAGAAATTTTGTTTTTATCGGACTTGCGTTTGAAATTAGGAAGTGGAATTTCTGAAAATTGGAGTGTTTTGTGTGGTGTGAGCACCAGAGGAGGTGGGATCTGGAGGGCACACGAAAATATCGCTCCCCTTTGCACCCCCAGCTCGTGACGTCAGTCAGGGGCACAGAGGGAGCTGCAGGTGCTGCAGCAGAGCCTCAGGGAGCACAGGGCAGGCTGAAAGTGCAGAGTAATCACACACCTCCCTCACCCTAAGGAAAATCAGCACTTTGGGAACTGGAATACAGAGGCACAGAGTCTGTATTTGGAATATTAAAACCATAATGCACGGCCGGGATAATCCCTAAGGCTGCCTGGGGGATGAAATGGTCACAGCTCCAGGCAGGAGGGGTGGGAGTTGCTGCTTGTTTGGGTGTTGTGGGAGCTTTGCTTCCTGTGAACAGACCTCATAACCTGTGCTTTCACTGGGGCAGGTGTTTTCTTTACACAGCCTGTAAAATGGTCAATTTGTGTCACACAGGGCTAATTTTAGTCTTAATTGGTGTCTTGCTCTCACTTTCCCCCATCTCACGTTCTCACTATTTCCATGTGCGCTACAGACACACATTTTGGTTTTTTTTTTTTTTTACTTTTAGTGAGGAGTGCCCCAACTGTGCCTGTCAATGAACTGTGTGGATTGCACAGGAGCCACCATATGGCTGCAGGGGATGCTGTAATCACTGCTCAGTGATCTCACACACGGCAGCTTGGATGCCACGCTCTGAAAGGGGCTGAAAAGCAGTTTGTAGCTGAAGGTAGAGAGAGGCAGAGTGAAGACAGACACAAATCACAGAGACACTCCATTTTCCTGTTTGTTGCAGAGGGGTGATTGTGTTTGACTGATGGCTGTTGGTTTGGTTTGGTTTGTTTTTTAGTCACGGAATTAATTGCTGCTGATATTTGGGCAGTGAGTCTTTGCCATCTGACAGTGTCTGGGGAAAGCAAAAAAAGTACAGCTTGTGAAATAATCTAAAGGTTGTCAGTAGTGGAAATTCACTGTATGTCAGACTTCCAGTGCCTTGCTCTTTGTAGCATAACATTTTTCTCTGGAAAACTCAATGGCTGGGTCTTGATTATTAAACTGAAGTAAAATAAATTTTAGGTATGGCAGCTCACAAGAAAAATCCGTTTCTAGTTTGGCTTGGGTTAGGGTGGGGGTTTTTTCCCGTATTTTTATCTCCTGTCTTTAGTGCCATGGAAGTAGGTTGTAACAAACTTGAATATAGCACATGGAAATTAAATGTAAATTCACTATTTAAGGCAACTTCCATGAAACACTGATTTAAGCTGAAAAGGATTCAGCTGTGCCCTGGTTTAGCCTCACTGCACAGCAGGATCTCATTCTGGAAACTGTCAAAAAGGATTGCTGGGCATCACTCAAAACCAGGCAAAGTCAAAGCCAGGGGCACTCTGAGGGTGGTTTTATTTGCACCTGGACTTTTCCTGTAGTGTGGTATTAAATATCCGTTGTCCCCTGGGTAATTCACAATGAAAAATCGTGATTTTTGTAAAGCTTTCCCCCTCTTAATAATTCTCAAAAAATAGAAGCCCCCCAAGGGGAGAGGTCAGCCTGGAACTCCTCCTGTGTGAGGAGCTGTCTGTGTGCTGAACTGCAGATCGTGTGTCCCAAGCACATATGGCCACTGCACAACAAATGACAGGGCCCACACTGGCAGGGAGGGGGAACAGGTGCTATGGTTGTGCCTCTGCATTTTGATTTTTTTTCTAAATGAACTGCTGGAAGTGTCTCAGTAAACCTGGCACTTGAACTAGATGTGACTTTAAAAAAAAACTCCTAATCCCAGTAAATATTATAGATAGTCTCTCACGGTCGTGGGAGCACAGCTACTTTGACATAATTACATAAAAATCCATTTCTCTGTCCAGAAAGTGCAAACCTAAATGGTGGAATAAGAGGGGAGTCGTGACATGGAGATCTAAAGGAGCAGGGAGCAAGGCTGCAGATAAATATGTAAGTGCCTCTCCCTCTCTGCAGCAGACAGGGATATTCCCTTGCTGTTCAGGGAGCCAAATTTTCTGCTCTCACAGAGAGGTTCAGCCTTTTTCCCCAGAGAAGAATTGCTCCCAATTTTGTGTGTCCACATAAATAGTTGCAACCAGTGAACAGGTTGGAAATTGGTCAATTCCTGTAATCTTTGCCCAAGTAAATTCCAAGAGCAAATTTAAGGGACTGGGGAGGTAAAAGAGGTTGGGGCATGACTTGCTGAAAAGTTACACACTGAATAAACTCCGTGGATAAAGTTCTGAGTGGGAGTTCTTTCGGTTTAGACCAAATTTTCCTTGGGGAAAAGGAGAGCTGCAGTGCCCCAGGTGGCACAACCTGCTCAAGGTGCTGTAGCAAATCCACTGCCAGGGGTTCTGGCCATGGCACTCTGAGGAGATCAGAATTTCAAGGTGGAGAGTGCATTTTGTGCCTTTTTTTAATGGGAAAAAAAGGATTCTTCTTGCAGCCCTTGCTGCAATGAGACCCCTAACACGAATTAGCTGCCTCATTACAGGCTCCTGGCCACAAACTCTTGTGCCTGGGCTGGTAAAAAAAAACAAAACAACATTTTGTGTGTAATGACAGAGCTGAACACCTTTTCCAGCTGCTAATGCTTGGATGGCTCCTTGGCTCTTGAGGGCACAAAACCCAACATCACAAGAGAGGATCATGTATTATGAAACAAAGCCAAGCCAGAGGCACAGCTGTGACCCTCCTGCTAGTGCAGATGAGCCAGGAGTTTGGCAGTGTGGGTGGAATCGATGGATTCAGCAGGGTCTGGGTTTATCCTGGTTATATCCAGCCCAGGTTAGCGGTGGGGATTGGCCAGGAAAGTTAAATTTTGCATTAACTACATCTGAATGGAGTCAAAGCCAGCAACTTAGCCTGAAAAGGGAGGAAAAAGAGGAAAAACGGGAGAGAAGCTTGTGGAAAAGATGATGTTAAACTTGCTGGTGACTTCCCATCACCTCCTAACCTGAGTTCTTATTCTGGCTGTGGCCACCAGGGAAAGGGAGTCACTAGCCAAGGGTGTGCCAGGACATGTCATTGCAGTGAGGGAAATGTAAATACCTCAGAACTTCCATTTGAGCAGTGCCCTGTGAGAGGTATCTTTCCTGAGCTTCTGGGATCATCTGCCAGAGGGGTTTTTTGTGTGCTTCGGTTGGTTGGGTTTGTTTTTTTATTTTCGCCAGGAGTAACTACTGACAATCATAAAGACCCAGTTGAAACCTTTCTCCCACTTGCTGCCACTCTGTGACGTGCTGAGATTCCATTCCCCTCAGGAAAAGGAAGTGTACGAATGTTTGTTGTAAAAAAGATGTCCCATCCCACCCCCCACCCCCCCAAATGAAACCAAAAGCCACAGCAGAAAGGACACTTCAGCCTGGATGTTGCTCTTTGTTTTCCATTTGATTGGGTGTTTCAATCTCCATTAATAACTTGGCTTCTAAATGGAAAGCCTGTCCAGTTCTTTCCAATACAATATTTAATATTCTGTCTTTCTACATCATCCTCTTAAGGATACAGATTGTTCTCACCCTTCAGTTTCTGCACATTTGCAAAGACAATCTCGCACAGATTGGGAGCCTTCTGCTTCTTTTTGTGGCCTTTAATCTTTTTCCCTTCAAACTTTTGAATTTCTCCAGTCTCTTTGATCACAACCACAATAAACCCGTCCTCCCCACAGGGTCTCAGGCAATCCCACGTTCTGTGGCTGTGAGAGGCAATAAGAGAATTAGAGCTGAGAAAGAAATCACTCTTGTTCTCTAATGACTTCTTATTTTCCACTACTGATAGAACGAGAAGATTAAATCTCCAACTGCAAATCTTGTGAGGACAGTCTGAGAAGGGGGAAGGCATAAATGATTAGACAACAAGTTCTGCTGGCAAAGGGAAGGGAAAATGTCACTCAGCAAAGTTCTGGCGTAGAGGGAATGGTCAGAGACAGCCTGGGCAGCAAATGAGGCATCGTTGGAATGGCTGAAAAATTCCTCCTGGTTTTGACAGATTGGCAAAGGCATCTGTCATCCCCACTTCCATCCCAGCACTTGAAAGAGAGAAAAAAGAATTTAGAATTATATTCTAAATGAGGTGAAATATGTGGAGCAAGCCTGGGACAGAGCAGGGCACATTTCTTTGGATAAGATATTGGGTAATAATCCCCATTTAGGGCCTTGCAAATGTGCAGAGATTTGCATCTGCTTAAATTTATGAGGCTTGTACCTAAAGCACGGACAGATCCAGAGCCTCAGCTGACCTGGTAATGTCCATTTAAGAGCAATCTCCATTATTTTGTGGAGATTATGGTGAAAAGGATCTTGTTCCAGAAATAGTCCAACTTATTGCGAGCTGCTCTGTATTTCTGCATTTGTTTAGGAAAAATGCAAGGGAAGAGGCTTAGGAAAAGCGACCTATATTATATCTATAAACCCAGCAGTGATTTACATCAGCATGCCCAATTCAGAGAAGGAGCACTCCAGGGGAAGGAGCTCCCAGCTCCAGTTTGTTCAAATAATCAGCACAGTTTTTTGCAAAACAGGGCTTGGAGAAAGAGGACAGGCACACAAATAAAACCAGGCTGTAGTTTCTCTTTTTCAGTTCTTCTGCAGTGTCAGATGTATGAACATGTTACCTCCAGCTCAATGAACATTCAGTGCTGCCTATTCCATTCACTACCAGGACAAGTTAAAATTTTAGAGTCAGCCTTCAGCTTTTCCTGGATTTGAATGACGATTTCCTGAGCAATGTTCTTCTTATCAGCTGGTTCTTCCTGTGTTCACTGGAGTCCATTGCTCACTTCAAATGCTTTAAATGGGCAGCTGCGTTGCTTTCAGAAATAATAAAGCAGCATTCTTGTTACTAAAGAGTTGCTGGCATTTTGTATTTTTAACTGTTCCTCCAGGATGAAATTAAATGAAATTAAATCAGCAGAGCGTTCACTGCATTTATTTAAAGAGGGGGGAAAAAAAAAAGGAAAACAAAAATATTTATGCTTCCTGGAAATGTCAGCTATAGAACATTGTGCCCCAAAGGAAAAAGCACATCATGAGCTTGTTACTGATCCTGACAGTGGATGCACAGCTTCCCTGAATTTCATGCCACTGATTCATGGCAGCCTTTAACTCAGCACTATTTCCACCCCTCAGAATTATGAGAGAAACCTTCTGCAGACACAGTGCAAGTCACATGGGTCGCTGAGGTGCCTAAATAATTTAATTATGGACCGAGGCACAGAAGGAGACTGTGCTGCAGCTGCAAATGACCTGGATTTTCAAAATATCCCCAACGTTTGCCTTGCATAGAACACGAGACTTGGGGTTCTGGAGCAGGTCCTGAAGGGTGGAAGTGAAGATGAGCTCTGTGTGTGCACAGATGGGAAGGGGCAGCTTGCAGCTTCCACTGAGCCAGTTCAGCCAAAAATACATTCTGTGGCAGGTCACTGCAACTGCTTGTAACCAACCACCTCTGCAGGTGGATTCTGGGAGGGTGTTGTTCTGTAACAGCCTTGCATTTCTGTAACTCTTGCAGATTTTTGACAAGGAAGCGAAGGATCTGGAGCGCGAGGTTTGCTTCATCGACATCGCCAGCGACGAAATTCCCGAGCGCTACTACAAGGAATCCGAGGTAAGAGACAGCCTAGTTGGGTAGTGGTGAGGAAGGGAAGGGAAGAGGCTGCAGAAAAGCCTGGACAGGAATCAGAACTATTTCTATTTTGGGCTGAAATCCTGCTGGTCAGTGGTATTCCAAAAGCCCTCCAGCAGAGGGGAAGCAGCAGCAGCCTCTCCGTCTGGATAGCCTGACACGTTCCTTTGCAGATGATTCCTTTTGAAATGCTTCCCTGCCATTATCAGGAAACATCCTGTGCCAGACCTTTGATATTCAGCTGAATTAATCCAATATAGAAAAAGGCCTTTTCTCTGAGTGGTGAAGCTCAGTGAGGAGTTTGCAGGTCTGAGCAGTTTGAAACTTCCCTATCGGCCTTATTTGCATCCCACCCCAGGTGTAAGTGGCACAAAGTGCCCAAGCCCAGCAAAGGGCAGATATTCTGCAGTGACAGCAGTGCACAGTGATGACACAGGACCAAGAGGGACTGAAGCAAACTGCAGACTGCAGCAGATCTGCCAAAAAACATCAATGGCAGCCGGCGCAGCCACTCTCCGAAAATTCCCTTGGAAGTTGCTCCCATGTATATTTGATGGAGCCTGTCTCTGAAGAGCCTGCTTCTTCTGGGTCAATGCAATTCACTGTTTGAAACCAGCAGCCACCATGCAGAGGAAGATGAGGTCTCTCAGTGTTTTAATCTCAGGGTTGAAAAACGGTGGCTCACAACAAGCAGCTTGAGAAGGAATGATGGGATCTGTGCTCGCATTTAATTTTGGAGATATGATTTGTCTCTGGAGCCAAGTCTATATTCATAGCTGGCAGTGAGTGTGGCAGCTGTTTGACTATATAAAACGAGACTACAGGATCATTTTTAGGATAAAAAGTGAAGGCTTGCCAATAAATGTATTTCTATCCTATAGGAGACACGACTTTCAGGCTAAAAAAGGCGAGTACATGTTATCTTCCATTTATAGATCCTCTTCCAAATGTTATGTACAGGTCATAAAGCAAAATTGGGTCTCCAGGAGAATGAAATGTAATTTTATTAGTTTCCTTAGATGATGAAACCCATCTGTTTAGTACCAAAAATTATATAACACCTCATCAAACAGCTTATGGGTCCCATCATCTTATCAGAACTCCAAGGATTCTCGCTCCATTTAGGAATGAGTTGCCATGGGATGGGGTAGCATTTGACTGTGCTTTAAAGACATGTGAGGTTTTTTCATCTCAGCCTGTGCAATTCCAAAAATTATAAACACAAAGGTGACATCCAATTTTGGAACTTCCCTGCCCGTTTTTGATAGCTATCTACCAGGCGTAATTTCCATCGGATTAACCTCATGGTATGGAAAACCAGCCTCAGCTTGAGGGAGGAAAGAATTTCAGAGTCTTCGTGTTGTTATTTCCAAGATAAATCTAGAGACCCGATTCCAAGCAAAATGGAATTTTATATGGGTTGAAACAACAAAAATAGCCCAGCATCTGTTGTTTTTTTTCTGTACTGATGGATGATTTGTCTGTTGACTACCAAATTCTGTCTCAGAATTCACACAGAACAGTGAGAACACCTTCAGCATTTAACTGTGCACATGCTGCAATTGAGAGTGAATTAATAATGGTTGAAAATAGTGTCTCTTCCAAAGTTTACAAACTGTGGGGTTTTTTGTGCTACCCTATGATGAACATGAAGCCAAATCCCCATTTGTGATGAGGCCTCTTACATAATTTAGGCACTGTAAAAAGGTTTTTAATGTTTGTAAATGTAATTTCCGGCTGTTTTCAATTAGAACAGCATGAAAAAGTAATTCCATGCAAATGAGAAAGGGTTTGTGTTTTCCAAAGAGCAGCTTCAGAGGTAACTAAGCCCAGTTAGGGTAAGCTTTTGAAATGTATTTTAGTTGCACCAATAACAACAATTTGGCTGCTTTTAGGTCGTGTAATCTGAACTGATACTGAGTTTAAAGATTAAAGGCCAAGTGCAATCCTCAGGATTTACCAATTAGATCCAACAGGATAAATGTCCTGACTCCCACCCAGAAAGACCAATGGGAACGATTTTAACTTCAGGCATCTCAGTAATCCCTCCATTTCAGGGGCTCTTTCACAGGCTTAAAATAAAGCAAGTTCTGTATCAGGGTCAGCGTGTTTGGCAGCTTCTGGAAATGAGCTTTAAATTGCTTTACATCCTGACGAGAGCTCAGCCCTCTTCAATTAAAAATATACTTCAGTTTTTAACAGCAAATGTCATTATTTAGCTGTATTACTGCATATTAGAGACTGGCTTAAATAATTTAAACCCTTCCCATACCGCTTGCACTGCTTGCTCTGGGCTGGGGCTTATGAGCCTGACTGTAAAGGGACAGTCACCACCTTCCATTTCCATTTACATGATAATGATTCACACCCCAAAAGACAAAATGTATAAACCACCCTCATAAGTGTAATATTGCATTTGAATGGCACAGCTCATTCTGACTGATGCTGGTACTGATGAGAGAGGAAAAGTGTTCCATGAAAATGTTGAAGGGAAAAATGATTGAATTCAACTTTGGGCATATTTGCTTTTCTCTCCTTCTAAATATTAACTAAAATTGAAAAGTGAAGAGTGTAGTTAGCTGGAGGCTTAGGGAGAGCTGTGGTTTCATTGAGGAACACTTTAAGGGAACCCCTGCCAATGATGCTGAGGGATCTCTTGAACAGAGTCATCCAAGTGATTGGAATTCCCTCAGGGATGGAGGGCTTATCTGGCAGCATCAGTGCAGGAGGACCGAAATCACCGAGTCAACAGTGAATCAGAAGGCAGTTTTGTGAGCTGTTACAAACACTTACAGAGTCCAATTCTGTCCTCTGTGGAGGTGGTGGACTCATTCCTGCCCTTGCAGAAGGATGTAGAAGGCAGCAATTCACGAGTCCCAGAGCACGTGAGTTCATTTTAACTTCATGCCCACCTGCAAACTCCACCGCCAAGGAGCCAAGATTTGTTTTCTGCAAGCTTGGAGCTAAAAATCCTTACACTTTTAAAGAGTTTAAACTGGAGGTTCCAAATGGAGTAAGCTTGAGCGTGGATCCAAGCTGGCAGGAGGAGCCACGTGTGTGCCCAAATCTGAATGTACTTGCTGCGCTGAGTACAGAGTTCTGTGGTTCTGCACGGAGCGTGTCCCAGCCTGCAGGTGAGGGTAGTTGTACATTTTGTAAAGTCATTTCCTTGTGACTTTACCAGCCATGAATATGTATCACCAGCCATCCTGTGTTCCCCATACAGACAGACACATTCATCTGAATTACAGCAAGAACGAAGCCGAGCTGAGGAGCGAGAGCCCCCAGTGAATCATTCCCGCAATGAAACATTTACCGGAGCTGGGAGCTACTGAGCAAAATGTTCTGTGCAAACATATTCCAGTTCTCAGAATTAACAATGTTTCATTTCCTGTTTATAACAAAGCAACGGAGAGCTGGACAAATGGAATAAACTTTTCAGGCTACCTCCAAACACGGAGATTTCGTGCAGCTGCTGCAGTTTCCTTCTGCCATTGCTGCCTTTTCTCCTCCGGCACAGCAGCACCGTCCAGCTTAGCACAGTCCAGGTGCTCTCAGAGCGACCCAACCTCTGTCACATCACAGAGTGACAGTAGCTGAAATAATCCATCTGCCTCAGCCCCCCAGTGAGCGTGGGCACCGTGTCAGCACAGGAGTTCACTGCAGGATGTTGCAAAAACATGAACGTTTCCTTTTTCCTTACTCACTTCAGTTGGGAGTTTATATAAACCTGGCTGGATTATCATGTCTCAACGCTGTCCCAATATTTACGGTTCTAAAGTATTTAGCTGGCTCTTCCAGAAAATGCGTTTTAATGGAAATTTCTAAAAGAGCCCTTAAAAAAAATGACTCTCCATAAATGTCTTATAGTAACATCTTTACATCAACAAATCTTTCCTGAGCCCTGGCTGTGAAAGCTGAAATCCAAAACCTGGCAACTCCAGCTGATGCTGAAATGCCAGATCACAGGTATTAAACCCATGAAAGGTTGGTTCCGAAATTCAAGATCAAACAAAACGGTCTTCAGCTTAAAGGGGGGGAAAAAACCTGAGTGCACTTCAAAAGCACCACGATATTGCAATGGGAGTCTGAAAAAATTAATCCAGGCATTAAAAGGAAGGAAGGAAGGAGCTGTTTCAGGGACATCTGGGCGCTCCCAGTGAGAAAACAGGATGCGTGGCATGAGCGTGTTTGGCAGCGTGTTCAGCTGGGGGACCTTTGGCCAGGCTGAAACGGCCACCCGAGCACCGAGGGGCTGTCGAGGCAGGTGGGGGACAGAGCTCACAACGTGTCCCCCAGGGGCTCCCAGGGTGTGGCCAAAGGGCTGCATCTCCAAACCCTGAGATGGGGCAGAGCCAGGGGCAGACGTGGCCCTGCGGATTGGGAGGTTTTCTGTGAACAGCAAATGGGGTTCATTGTTTAACTTGAAGTGCAAAGTAACATTTAACAGAGTGAATTCTGAAGAGTCGTTGCAACAGCCCAGTGTTGGTGTTTGCTTCCTGGAAAGGGGGGGGTGACAGTTCCATGTGTGATGCCCGTGACGTCCACAGGCCATGAGGAAAGTTAAGCCAGTAAATGCTAAATAATAGACTCTGCAACAATAACCGTGTTGAGCCAGGACTTGTGGTCTCAGTAATAAACCCTGGGAGAGTGCTAGGTTTGAAACCATACCCAGCACACTGGGGCTTTTATTTCCTTGTAATTTTACATTTTATTCTCAACTAAGCCCAGCTCGTGGGTTCTGATGTTTCTGCTCTGTTGGCAGAAGTGCTATTTTTAAATCACTCTGCACCTGGCAATAATGTATTGCAAATACAGGGGAGGTTTTGCTCCTCTAGCAAAAGGATTTGCCAGATGGGCTTTCCTAATAAATTGTGTCTGATAAAAGGACGAGAAGGTTATTTAAACAAAAAAGATTTTAGCTATGCCATTACATTTGAAACAGATTGAGGATTTTGCCAGTAGATAAATTAAGGGGAAAATAGTGGATAGAACTCAGTATTCTTTGGATGATGGCTTCTCCAGGAAGGCAGGCATGGGTGGCTAAAAGCAAAAATAAGGCACACACAAAATTAATTATCTAAAGAATAACACAGAACTGGGGCCAGAGCGAAGCTCAGCTTGCCCAGTTTCTAGTCATGGACAGAAATATTTCAAATATTGTGCCATGAGTGCTGCCTAGAGAAGCAGTTGCTGGGTACCGATGTAATTTCTGCTTGGTTTAGATAGAAAATTATCGGCCCTGCTTTATTGCTTCATTTTTTTGGTTTAGGAGGACTTTATAGGCCTAACTGCAGAAAGGATTCCAGGCTGTGAGTCCCAATCTGGCAATTTGAATGAGTTAGGCACAAAAAAAAAAATCACTCATGTTTCAGTTTCTCACTGATTTCAGGAGGCTTTGGAGCAGCACTGAAGAGCAGGAGATGGACAGTCCTGGTCCCACCAAGGTCCCTCTGGCATGGCAGGTTCTCCATGGCTGTGACCAATAGCACAGGCCTGGGAAAAGTGTAAATACATGCAAAATATAGAGAAAAATAGAGAGATTCTTCTCCTAAATACTTCCTGCTATGAACAGGAAGTGTTTTAGCAAGGCACAGATTCTGTCTCAGCAATTGCTGAAGCAATTGCTGAGACAGAATCTGTGCCTTGCTAAAACGGTCCAAGATGGTTTTTAACCCCTAATTTTTTAGCATGTGGGTAGATAAGCCCAGTGCTTTTGGTTTGAGTGATGATGACAATGATAACAGCTCACCTCTTTTAGCCATTTGTGCCCTTCAAACTGATGGACCAGACACTGAGCTCTCGAGTTCCCTTTGCCCCTCGTGCCACGGCCTTTGAGCCTCAGCTCCCTGAGCTCCGTGAAAAATTGGGAACACCCCGATCTTTCCCCACAGCAGCCTGGAAATCTGCTCCTCTGAGCCCTGCCTTGCATCCTTCAGGCTCCCACCAGGATGGGAATGGGGAATGCTTTCAGGAGGGCAGGAATTTCCCCAAGAAGCTCCTGGGTGGGAGTTGCCCGGAGGGTCCATCAGTGCCTGACTCTGGGCTCGGGGCTGGGAAGCCCAAATCTTGGTGTCCTTCAAGGGATTCAGGGACACAAAGGTACCATCTCAGGGTGCAGCTGGGAGTGATATCAGGGATGAGTTGCATTGATTTGAGGGCCACCAAGTCCAGATGATTGCCTCGGTGTGTCCCCTGGGCCGGGTTAAACTCACCAAAGCTGTGCCTGAGCAGTGGGGCAGGGCAGTCCCTCAGGAGTTCTTTTGTGTTTGCAAGGTCTCAATCCTTGATCCTGACTCAAATTGATTCCATTAAATCCCTTTGGACTGCGCTGAAGTTATTCCATTAAAGCTCTGGTTACCTCGGAAAGGAAATAAAGTACGACACTCAGAGTTATTAAAGAGTGTGTCTGAAATGCTGAATCAAGGCACTGGGTGTGTGCAAGGAACAGCAGACCCTGCCTTATAGGAAACTATTTTCCCTTTCAGAAATACTTATTTTACCCTTGGAATATTTTGTAGGGATGTTTGAAATCGTATTTTCTGTAATTATTTCCTTATTCAAGGAGCCACCTACTAGAATATTTTGTCTTACTTCTCTGAATATTTTGTCTTACTTCTTCCCTTTTGTTTGTTTTTTTCTTTTTTTTATTAGTATTATTATTCTATTGGTTGCTTCAGGCAGGGATCAGTTAGAAAAGAGCTCTTTCACCCAGAAAACATCCCCCTCATGTGACCATGAGCTGGGGAGGTGTTGCTCTGGTAGATGATGACACTGAATTGTTCTTATGGTGATTTAACATTGAAACCTTCTTGTGCTGTGAGCCTGAAGTCTTCACTTAGCAAAGCCTGTGTCAGCAGTAAAAGCAGTGACTTTCACAGAGGGGAAAGACCGTTCACCTCATTAGGGGGGGTGTGGAGGAGCTTTAATGGCAGAGCTTCAGTTTGTGGATAAAAGCAGAAGCCAAGTCAGGAGATGAACATCAGGGAGCAGGAATGCTGAATGATGTGTAAACTCTCACTGAATTAAAGAAAATTAAGGTCAATTTTTTTTTTTTTTAGTTTTTCTCCTGATTATCTTCAGCATAGCACATAATTAAAGCACAGATTTAAATGCATGTTTAACTGCTTTTCTAGCAAAGGATCTTCCCAGATCTCAGCTCTGGGGAAGGAACCCAGCTGAGCACTGGTGGTTATTCTTGAGGAGAGATTTTAGAAGCTCCACTATGAATTTTCTGAAATGACATTATTTTCAAGTTCTGAAAAGCAATGCTTAACTGTAAATTATTTCTATTTACAAGATATAATTAGCAGGATTGGACATAAAGGGAATTGGAATGATACCAATATGGAAAATCAAACTTTGATAGATAAAACTGCTTCTTGTACAGACTTTAAGGATGAACTAATGTCTTTAATGGTTTTATGAAATTATGTTGTCATTTCAACACCAATTTCTTTGATTTTCTGGTTTGTGAAAGAGAGGCAGGGTTGGAATTAGTGTTTGCCCATGAGCCAGTTATAACCAGAGAGGGCTAAACTGGAGGACTTCCCAACTGAGGTGCCCAAGGGGCTGTCCAAGTTCCCAGGGTCACATCAGTGCTGAGGTGTCAAAGGCCCAGTTGGCCACCATTTCAGGAAGATGGGAGTGGGTGGAAAGTACAAGTACACCGAGGGAGAGTGGAAAAGCAGGCTCTGAAGAAGCCACTTTTTGTTTCCAAAGGCCAGAAATAACCCTTGGAGAGCACTGCACTGCAATGACTTGCAATAACAGATTGTCCTGTGGCAGAAATCATCCCAGCTGATGTGACTGTCACTGCATCTCCAGGAATACCCTGCCGTGGATTCCCTGCCAGGGTTGGATTTTAGGATATCTTAGTGCTTGTTTAACTCAGTTCCCTGTTCATTTTTCAAGATGCTTGTTGGCATGGTTCAATATTTTATGTCCTGTCAAAACATTTACTTTGGCAAACTGGCAAACACAACTTCTCCACCTGCATTTCCCCATGCGTTTTGTTTGTTTTGCAGGATCCCAAATATTTCAAGTCACAGAAGACTGGGAGAGGCCAGTTGAAAGAAGGCTGGAGAGAGACCCACCAGCCAATCATGTGCTCCTACAAACTTGTGACTGTGAAATTTGAAGTCTGGGGACTTCAGACCAGAGTAGAGCAGTTTGTGCACAAGGTCAGTGAAACAGGAGCTGTTTCTTCCCCTTCCCATGAGCAGAACCTGAGCGCACACAGGAATGTGGCTCTGGCTTTGGAGAGGCCTGGGAGCTCAGCTGAGGCTACTTCAGACCTCTCTCAGAATTCCTTACCAACAGGTAGTGGGAAAGTTTTCCAGTCTACTGAACAATTAATTAATGAATGGCATAACAGGCAAATGATAAGATTTTTCAGAGTATTGACCTTCCACGTGTTTAGAAAAAACAAAGAAGGAAAAAGTAGTGATGCAGAATGTCTAACTGCCCAAAGATTAATGGATTATATACACATTCCCAATGGATTCCATGCTAGCCAAGGCCATCCAATGTTGGCAACAGATCCATTTCCAGTGGGAGACTGGACTTGGAACCCTCCCGAGCCAGCACGTCTGACTCTCCAGGGCGTGGCTTTTTAGAAGCAAAACACGGTGATTTTCACTCCCAGTGGTGTTGAAAGACAGTGGTGTTATTTTCTGGGGTGTTTTGTTGCTGTTTAACCCTTTCCCTGTTCGCAGGTGGTCAGAGACATCCTGCTGATCGGGCACCGGCAGGCGTTCGCCTGGGTGGATGAGTGGTACGGTGAGTGAGCTCCAAACCCGGCCCCTTTCTGAGGGCTCCTGCAAAGCTGCAGATGATTAACAGCAGATTTCCAGTTGATTTCCTGGACCATCGTGTCCAGAGAGGTTGTGGACTCCCATCCCTGGACATGCTCCAGGTTGGACAGGGCTTGGAGCATCTGTCCAGTGAGAGTTACTGGGGTGCAAAGTGTCAGCTGCCCTTCAGCAGTTCCTGGGGATGATGACAAACGGGCAGCCCTGAAGTTAAACTGGACAGTTTAGCACAAAAATGTTTCGCCACAGGTTTTCCCCTCCCAACTCTGAAATCACCCTGCCAAAAGGACTGAATTATTGTGGTGCACAATTCCCTCGTGGGAGTTTTGTTAACTAATGCAGTGAACTTTTAGAGCTTTAATGATTAGGCAAAGTACAGCACCTAAAAAACATGGCCTCGTTAAACCAGATATGAGAAAAAACTCGGTGTAGAGCATGAAAAATTTGATTTTTAAAGTCTTCTAACATCTTTAAAAATTAAAAGTTTGAGAAAGACCTGGAGATGATGGGAGTAAAGTGAATGAAATAATCAGTGTGGTAAACAATGTGTTCTGTTGTGGATATCAATGACTGGTTGCTGTGACTGACACCGTAAGTATGAATGTCTTGCTATTAAATTTACTAAACCATATTTAGCTTTATTATGAAGAAACCCCATTTTCTCAGTGTTGTTCACTAATAAGGAGCATGTTCTCTGCTTGGCAAAGTGCACCCCAGCATGTTGCTGACACGGCTTCTCAGCTTGTTTTTCTTTCCAAATAACAGTAAAAGACTGAAAAAAAGTAGGAATTAGTTTTATTCCACCTTTCCTTTCCATCAGAATTTCAGACTGCATTTCTTTTTCCTGAGGAACTGTGACACTGTGCTGCCAATAGAATGGCTGAGGTTGTGTCTGTCCCTAAAAGCTGCCTCACAAAATGCAGCAGGAGCCTCCTGGCACGGAACAAGGAGTGGTGCGAGACAAGAATTTGCAAGTCCTGGTGGCACATCATAAACTTGGGAAAAATGGGAGCCCCCAGAGCAGATCACACCGTGCGGGACCAAAGGGGCACCCATTTGCAAGTCGACCGCGCCAATAAAAGGCTCTTGAAAGTGCCAGGAGTAAAAACGTCGCTGGCTGGTTTTATGAGGCTCTGAAGTTACCAAAGCCCTGTAAAGACCAGACCAAAATCCTCACACCACTCCTGTTCTGACTCCTTCTGATCCCAAGTGGATTTACTGAGAGCCTGGGAATACTCAGAGGAGCAAGGTCACAAGTCAATTATTGGATTCTTTCTGTTTTTACTGGAGTTGTGGTTGATGACAAATCCTGTTAAATCTGTAATTATTGCCTGGTGTTACGAGACAGACTGAGCTGCTTGGACACCCCAGCCAGGCCTGGGCAGTGGCAAAGGATCCTGCTGAGGGGATCAGCCTGATTTGTAGGATATTTCTAATTCTTCTAATTCACTAAATTGCTTGAGGCTCCAAAACTCTTATTGTAGTCACTATTAATTCACTTCCCCCTGTAACTAAGTGTTAGTTACTGCAATCTAAACTGGGGGAGGGTGGTTCTAACACCGATTTGCTGGTGATGAGATGTGCAATGCAAAGATAACATGAAATCTTTTTGCAAGGGCTGGCAAGGTAAGTAAATATTTACAGTCTTTGTAATATTTTCTCTCCTTTATTCCAAGGGATCTTCTAAAACCTCCTTAGAAGATCCAAGGCCTGCACTTCAGTTCTTCCTGCCTTCCTTACGTTCCACACGCACTCCTAAACAATTTCCACTCCTTCCTGTTCTCTGGCTCCCTTTGACTTCACCTCCTTGCACCTCCCTTGGCTGACACAACTACCTTTATGAGGCAGTTTTCATAAAGCTAGTTGCTCCTTGCTTTTTTTTAAAAAAAAAAATCCTTTTGTTGGCTTCTGCTGAAAGACTTTGTGTTCCTAGAACCTTCTCCTTAAAAAAAAAATAATAAAATAAAAAAAACAATAATGATATAAAAAAAAATTAAGTTTGCACTGAATCAGTGGAAAATGCCAAACAATTTTGAACTTTTTGCAGATATGACTATGGATGATGTTCGAGAATACGAGAAAAATATGCATGAAAAAACCAACATTAAAGTTTGCAACCAGCATTCATCTGCTGTGGATGAAATAGAGAGCCATGGCAAAGCAAGAGTAGGTCCACTTTTAAAACATCCTCAGCTAATCCACCTGCACAGACCAGAGGAGAGCAACCAGCTGGTCTTGCTGATCAGCCAGTGGAATTTTGGGGAGGTTTTGCCTTCAGCAGGAACAGAATCTTTCTCCAGGAAGTGCAATCCTGCCTTTGGTTTGCACTTTCAACCTGCCAGTGATGGAAGGAAGGGTGGGGTTGGGCTCCCTGTCTTCCAGGAAAATGATGCTCAAATTTCAGTTGGGTGCATAAAGAGGAAGTTAAAGAGGAGTTTTCCTCCTGTTCTTTAAACAGTTAAAAAGTGCAGGAGTTCACAGTCAAAAAGCCAGGAATGGGGGGGAGTGGAAAATTGCTGTGGGACTGCTGAAATTCTTTGCTTCACCAGGAAAAAAAAGAATCCAATGAATCACTCTTCTCTAAGTAATTTTATTGTTGTCATTGACTGACCACCAGCAAGGTGGGAAGTGTTTTCAGAAGTATTTAACAGCAGTTTGTGGGGAAGGGCAGGTTTCTGTGCAGGTTCTTTGATTGAAATTCTGAACATTTCATGAACTGTTTTATTTCCTAACTTGAGCACTAAAATTAGAGATAGTTACTCTCTGCAGATAGAAAAGATGCAGTGGTCTTTGCTTTTGAAATGTCATTATTCCTTTATTTCTGCTCCCTGCTCTGTGGAACTCAGTGATGGTTTTAGGGGTGTAACGAGTTGGGGCAAGGTCTGAAGGGCTCCAAGTCTTGGTGTTGACTCAGTGCCAGTTGTCACCAGCCTGAGAAGGTGTTGTCTGAGTGGTCAGCAGGAAGGTAATTCTTGTCTTTGTAATGCAGCAGCTTCACTGACATCAAGGTTGCCCTCCTTAGCTGAGAATTAGTTTGCATTTTGGCTCCACACTTCAGGATTTGGCTCTGAGTGAAGTCTGTTGTCTGTAGTTCCAATGTGGAATAATTGTCCTTGAGGTCAGAGCAGAAGTTGTCAATAATGGAATTTAAAAAAAAAAAAGAATCTGAGTGGGTACAGCTCCTCTGAGACCACCTGTTTATGGCCACAGTTCTCAGGTTTGAGAACAGCTTCCACCTCCCTCCTAAGACCTGTGGGCTGGAGAGGTCCCTGGAATGTCGATGCAGGGAAGAGGGAAGGCAGCTGGCAAGGTGCACGCTCTTGTTTATTTAATATCATCTTGGGATACAACAAAAAGCTGCTCTTACATAACGTTTGCAGCCAGGGTGACACGAGCCTGCAGCTGGGTGCTGATGGAAAGTGTGGGTGGATGCCCTGGAAGTGCAGGGCTTTGTGGCACGTTTGGTCACCACCACTGCCAGTCCAGTGCCACAGACACCCAAAGGGGCAAGAATTCTAAATTGATGAAAAACCTAGTGGCTTTATTTCTGGTTTGTTTTTGGTTTTTTTTTTTTTTTTCCCTGAGCTTTCAGGGCTCAGTCTATAAATGGTTTAATGAAATACTTCGAATTCACGGATTTCCCGTGACATTCAGTGCAAACCCTCGGTTGGCTCGGTGGGCGTCTTTGCAGGCACTGCGGGCGTGGAGCAGCAGGTTCCACAAGAGCCTTCCCGATTTTCCGCTCAACTTCCCGGTTTGTAGCAGATGTCAATCCTTTGGGATCGCATCGGGAAAGTTTCGCAGGGCTGGGCTCAGGCAGAGCCCGGGATCGCTCTGCCCTCTTGTGGGGTTCGGCAGCACCGGGACACCTCTGGCACCTGCAGGACGAGAATTCCAGGGATCCCATTATCCACTCACACTGGCTTTAACCTCTCCGCTCGTTTCGATTTGTCACTCGGCCGTCAGTGTTTAAGTGCGGTTTTGGGGTGGAAAGTTGGAAGGCACGTTGTGGCTTTGTCGAGTGAGAGGGAATTCTCCAGGCTTTGACAGTGGAAATGTAGCTGCATGAAGCTGCATTTACAAGTCAGTGGATGGAGAGAGATTTTTTTCATCCCTTGATAATTAAGGCAGATGAACAAACCCATGGCAACCCTTTACCCATTTGGGCTCGTGACCTAAACGGGAAAAAAAACCAAAAACACTCAAAACCCCTTTCGGTTTTATTTTGCTTGAAGTTCTGAAAAATTCTACCTGCTGACTGTTTACCCGCTGTGCAGCAGCTGGATTTTCCCAGCGATTCCAGAGGCAGCAGTCTTTATTCAGCTCAGACCCAGGTAGAAGGACCATTGGGATGTGACTAATTTACTTAAAACTTTGTTTCCTTTGCATTGTGCTCTTTGTGCTCCAGTCAGTGCATTACAGTGGGGGGTCATTCACGTGGAGAATCACTTAATGAGATGCATGATAAGCAATCCTTCTCGATTTAGAATTTGGATGGAAGTAGTTGAACTGAGCTAGTGAAGTTATTTGAAATTGTTCTAACGTGCCTTTGTGTTTCGTTCCCCCTCGCTGAAGACATGACAATGGATGAAGTCCGAGAGTTCGAACGAGCCACTCAGGAAGCCACCAACAAGAAGATCGGGGTTTTCCCACCGGCAATATCTATCTCTAACATTTCCATGCCTTCCTCGACCCGCAGTGCTCCATCCAGTGCTCCATCGACTCCTCTCTCCACAGATGCTCCTGACTTCCTAACAGTTCCTAAAGACCGGCCTCGGAAAAAGTCTGCTCCAGAAACTCTCACCCTTCCAGATCCAGCCAAGAAAACCTTTTAAATTAACCCTGCATGTTTCCTCCTGATAAGCCATGTCTGCCACAGCAAGAGTGACATAACTCAGTTGCTACAAAGGTCTTGGTGGTTTGTTGGTTGGTTTTTTTTGTTGTTGTTTGTTTGTTTTTTCCCTTGCTTAAAATAATCTTCCCGGTGTGGAAAGGTGACTTCTTTCCTCAGACTCGATCCTTAAAACCTTCTGAGAAGTGCATGCAAGAGAATGTAGTTTCTATATTCCTAAAGTAGTGTTTCAAGCCATATGGTGCATCTTTACTGACATCCATGGAAAAGTCTGAGGGGATGCTCTAAATGAAAATCAATCTTTCTGTAGCAGAGTTCTGCCTGCAAACCCTCATCTAGGTCACAGCATTTATAATTAGGAGTAGGTATTTAGTAAAGCTGCCAAGGACTTCTGAGGCAAATTAGTGCCAACTCGAATGCAGGGTTAACAGGAAAAAAAAAAAAAACTCCCATTCTCTTCTTTTATAGCTGATTTTAAAATCCTTCCTACTCTCAGGCTTCTCCTAAGTGTGTTTAGAAACCTTTGACCTGTAACTCATTGTACTGGAACACCAACAGATTCACATTTCTCTCAATATGACTCAGGATTTGGGGCCTAAAATGCAAACCACAAATCTTTTCAGTCCTAAAGTATCACTGTATCAAAGCCCCACTTGTAATTAATTCTATTGACTTTGAGGCCATTGAACTATTTCTATCTCGCACAGACTTTGTAAGAGAAACCACCTATTTCTTGTAGATAATGTATTTTCCTAGCTCTGCCCTGTCCCTCTGTGAGCTCAGAGTCCTGCTGGTGTTGTCAATGGTGTTCTGTGAGTGAGGGTGACAAAAAGCAGCTGAAATGTGCCAGTTGAGAAGCAAACCCAAGGAATTCTGGCTTTTCCTTTGCTGGAAGAAGAGTGGTAGTCAGGCTGTGGAACCTTGGATGTAAAGGGAAGAAAATGTGAGAGGCTCTTTTTTCTCTCCTGCCTCACATCTTTCCTGAACAGCACAATCTGCTGGATCATCTGGGGAGGTGGGGGGGACACAAAATCAGCCACTTTAGGAAGCAAATGAACCATGGGTGACCTTGAGGAACCAGGAGTGCTCCTCCTGGTCTGGCTGTGCAATCACTCTTCAATCTCAGGAATTCAAATGGAGACAAGGATGTTTCCCAGAGGGCAGTGTAGGTTGTGGAAGGAGGAGTAAAACAAGTGGCAGGAGGGTTCTCTTCTTCCCTTCCAGTTCAGAGTGTGAACTCGGTGAGACTCTTTCCCTGCTGACTTTGCTCTCTCCCACACAAGTTGCTGGTTGGAGGCTGCTGGCAGCACCTGTCTCCTGGTGGCTGCTGTTCAATCCCCAGGGAATGCCAGCTCCCACCTGGAGCAGGGGCAGAGCAGGTGATATTTTGTACCAGTGCTGACAGTGGTGCGTGGATTGAAACGGGATGGATGTGAGTTATGTGGAATGTGTGGCAGTTTTAGTAGCAGAAGTGATTCCATTGCCAACCTGCACTGAAAACAGGTGTGTATTTGTCTGAGAGTGACAATCCCATAGCCAGCAAAATCCAGGAGCTCTCTGTGGGTTTGGCTTCCTCTGTTCTCCCAGTCCTGTCCTTGCTTGGCTTTGCTTTCCTTCCCAGAGCTGGGAATTCCGAGGGATTTGTACCCTGATGGGTGACGGTTGGTTTGCTTAAGAAGCAGCTGCTGTTAATGATACAAACAAACTTTATGATTTCACTTTAGCAGGGGTGCAGATTATACAATCATGATTATAACTGGTCTAATCCTGTTTTTATTGTAATTAATTAGTATCACAATTGGAACATTGGAATGAGGAGAAAGGTCCGAGTATTTCAGTGTAACACCTCGAGGCAAAGGGGTTGTTTTCAATACTGACTTTTCCCAGTGCTTTCTGTTGTATTTTCCAACATGTTTATTAGGATTAAAATAGAGTTTTGCAGGTGTCCCTCTGCAGAAATACAAGCTGTGGTTATTTACTGAGTACATCTTCAGAGCACGGTGCCAGGCACCACAGCCGTGTTCCTGTTCCCTGCCAGTGACAGGAATTCCAGGATACAGCTCTGCTGGGACTTGGCAAGGGATTTTTTAATCAAGGACACAGTTCAGAGGGAAAAAATGTGCTTGGTTTGTTGGGGTTTCTCTGAAAAAGCTGCTCCCAGCTCTGCTTGTACTTCCATGTCTTTGGGACAGAACAACCATTACAAACCAACTGGCAATTCAGTGCAGCTTCAGGAGGGTTGAGCTCCTAATAAATCAAAAAGGGAGGCACCCAGAAAGGCTGTGAGGAGCAGCACGTTCCTGAAACACGTACTTAATGGGACTTCTTATGAATGTAATGGTCAATTTTGTAAATGACTGGATAAATCCTACGGAAAGAAACTATTTGACCTTATTCTTTGCCTTTTTTTTTAATTTTTTTTTTTTTGATTATTCTGGAAGGTGATTTTGTGACATCTAGTAGCCAGTTTGCATTAATTGCTGCTGTAGATACTTTGAAACCGAAATATTTGTTCCTTGGATTTCAGTTTGTAACAGGACCGCTGTACTTTGTTCAAACTGCTTCGAAGCTCGCTGCACTATAACTTCAAACTGATGTGTTACTCTTTGAAATAAGCCAAATGTATATGCTTTTTATCAAATAGTGAGTGCAGTAAGAGAGAATTCATGATCTTGTCGATAGGAGATTTTTCTGTTGCCATTGTTTGGACTTGGTTTTCTATGTGTAAGTTAAAATTGCTAAATGAGTCTAACAATGTTTTGCTTTAAATGAACAGCATGGTCATTGAATTCCGATCTTCTGTAGTTTTGTGCTGTCACTAAAACAGGTTTTCGTTGGTTTATTTTCATTTCTCTGATAATTTCACATGATTCTATGCGTCCAGTAATCCATTTCTTTAATTTAGAGCACTGATGGCAACATCAGGCAATGCATCAGCACCATCCAAGAAGGACCAAGCCTTGATTTGCTCTGCCTGTTAAATAGAGCAAGGCTCAGCAGGAGAATTTGACTGTCATTTTTCTCATTCTTATCACTTAGTTTCTGGGGTTTTTTTTCCAAGTTATTTATTGTTTTTAATATTGTATTTTCCCTTGCATTTTGTTGTAAATAAACTACCAACAACTATTCTTTACAATGGGGACTGTTTTCTCTTAGTGGGTCTCTTCCAGGCAGGAATCTCCTCGTTATCATTTACCCATTAACATTTCTCCCCCCAGCTCTGCAAGCCACTTCCTCAGAGTTAATAGCACAAAGAATTGGCTTTGAAAGGAAAATTTAAAGCATTTCCGACCTCTCCTTGGTCCTGTCATGCCTCAGCTCTGTCAGGATTTCACCAGGGCAGGTGCCCATCAGTCTGGCACCGGCCCATTCACTTGTAAATGACCGTTGGGTTAACAAGGAAGTTTTCCAGTGGGGAATCCAGTTCCCTGTGCAGGGTTTTGGCAGGCCAGTGTTGTAGCAAACAGCTGGAAAATACTGGAAAAGAGACCACTCAAAGCCTCTCAGACTTGTCTCCGGATCAGTTCATTTTATTCAACAGCACTTTCCCTGTACAGGATCTCCTGGAGCAGTTCAGGAGAGGCTTCTCCATAGAAACGCATCTTTCCTGCTCCCGAGGAACGGCTCTGCGGGGTCAGCAGGGAAACGCTCCCAGCAGCTGGGACAGACGGAGGGAACAGGAGAGGACTGGACCCCCAGTGCCCCCAGTGCCCCCAGTGCCCCCCAGTGCCCCCAGTGCCCCCAGTGCCCAGGGCTGAGCTGGCGGCTGTTAGTTTGGCCGGGTGTGTTGTACAGTGCAATATGAACACCCCCAAAATCCTGTCCCTGCAGGTGCCCCCCCGAAGCGGTGACACCGGGCCGGGACCCCTCGAGGGGACAGAGGGGACACAGAGGGGACACAGTCCCGCCCGCGGGGCTCGGCAGGGAGGGGACACCGCACATGTCACGGTCCGGAACCCGGCGGTGTTTTACTGTGGAGATCAAACCCCAGCGAAGCCTTTTGCCCCCGTGCTAATTGGCACAAGCGTGACCCCTCTCATTAACATACAATTAATCCCCTCATTAACATGCGCGTGACACTTCTCGTTAACATACAAGGGACCCCTCATTAACACATGACCTCTTATTAACATGCGAGCCTCTCTCATTAGCGTACATGTGACCCTTATTAGCACACATGTTACCATCTCATTAGCATACACGGCACCCTCATTAGCATATACGTCACCCTCATTAGCATACAGGCGGCACGCCGGGACGCTCCCGTGGGAACGGCCGTGGGAATGAATGATCGGTACCGTGCGGGAAGCCCACTGGGGACAAGTGACTAAGGGCCTGAATCGTGACCGATCCCGACTGCCCCACCGCCTGACGGCGTTCTGAGAGCAGCGATTGATTTTATGGCATTTACAACAGCTACACCGTGCCCCTGCACCCTGTGCCCCTGCGGAGCCTCCCCGCCCGCTGAGGGAAGGGGCAGGCGGGCGGTGCCTCAGCCGCGCTCAGCCGCGGCCCCTCCCGCCGGCCCCGCCCCCGCCGGGTCACGCCGCGCGTCTCGCGAGAGGCGGCCGGGCCAAGATGGCGGCGCTGTGTGAGGGCTTCACGCTGCGCGGGCCCGGCCCGGGCGGCGGCCCCAGCATGAGCCTCGAGCCGGGCCCGGGCCCCGACCTCGTGCTGCTCACCGAGCGCGGCCGCGCCGCCACGCTCTTCAAGGTACCCCCGCGCCTCCCCGGGGGGCGGCCCCGGCCGGCGAGGACCCCGCGCAGGGCCCGGGCCGCGCTCCCTCCCTCATTCCCCCCCTTCGTTCCCTCCCTCCGTCCCGGCCTGACCCGCCGCCCCCGTCCCTGTGCGCCGTTGTTCAGGTCATTCCTCGCTTTGCCGATGTTCTCCCCGTTTCCCATCGCAGCAATCACCTCCCGAGCCGCGGCTAGGGCCGCTCCCGCAGGGCCCGCGGAGCTCCGGGCGCTCGGCGCGGTGTCGGTGCCGGGCTGGCGGCTGCGGGAGAAAGGCTTTAGTTTGCAGTGCTTGGAACTGAAAATGTGTATTGGTGTGTGTAAATTATTTCAGTGACTGTAATAAGAAAAGGAGGCAGATATTTGAGTTTCTCTCCGTAATTGGCTTTCACATCCGTGGGTTTGGGACAAGGGGGAAAGATTTCCAACTGAGAGAGGGCAGGGTTAGATGGGATATTAGGAAGGAATTCTACTCTGTGAGGGTGGGCAGGGCCTGGCACAGGCTGCCCAGAGAAGCTGTGGCTGCCCCATCCCTGGAAGTGTCCAAGGCCGGGTTGGACAGGGCTTGGAGCAACCTGGGCTGGTGGAAGGTGTCCCTGCCCATGGAGGGGGTGGAATGAGATCAGCTTTCCAACCATTCTGTAATCTGAGTGGATTGATGATACTGTCCCCTTTGGGTTGTTCATCCCCACTGCCAAGACCAAATGTGAGAACAGAACTGTGTTATAAATACACCCAGGGTAGGTCTGGAGTGAGCAGAGGGGGTTGAGTGCCCTCAGAGCAGCCTTGGAGTTCCCATATTTTACTGTTCTCATTCACACTAGATGTTGCTGCCTTGCGTTTCTTTTCTGGGGTGAGAAAAGTCCCCAGGGTCACCTGTGTTACATTTGAGTGACAGTGTCTTTGTTCTGACTCCCCCAGATCTCGGATCAGAAGCCCCTGGGCTGTTGGTCAGTGAAACACGGGCAGGTCCTCACCTGTCCTGTCGTGTGCAACTTTGAGACTCACGAGTACATCGCTGTTCACGATGGCAAGGTGAGAGCCCTTACCCTTTAGGGGAGAAAAGGGGATGGGGGGTCCTCTGAGGGAGGGCAGGGGGAAGTTGGCAGTTGCTTCTTCCCCCACAAACCAACCCCCCGGGGCAGTTCCCACTCAAATCCCCGTGGATGCTTTGTGTGTATTTCCCTCCTGGTGCAATTTGCTGATATTTTGGGTGTTCAGAAGTCTGTTTTATTGGCCTTAAAAATGATGCTTCTCTTGAAGGTTTTGAGGATATGGAAGGATGAAGACATTAACTTGGACAAGGCCTTTAAAGCAACAGTAAGTCTCTTCCTTGTGTTTGCTTCTATGGGAATGTTTTGGACCCTGGTGGAGGGCTGAGATGCTCTGATTTTCATAGTATTGGTCAAATTTAGCTGACCAGTTTTAACTTGTGCTCCCTGATGTTGTGGAGTATTGCAAGGAATCCAGTTGGACTGACTTTATCATCAGAATATTGCTCTTTAAACGATTGGTATTCCAAGGCCAACATTTCTGAGGCCTTTCTTTAAAGGTGGTGAATTGCATTCAAATACAGATCTTCGTGTGCTGCTGATGGATGTGTTAAGCAGTACTTGGGGTGAACTCCTGACCCTCAGTTGTGGGTTTTCTGATGCGATTCAGGAATGTGATGCTCCTCAGGACACTGTTCTGGCCTTTTGCTGGGCAGTGATTTGCATTATTGAAAGCGTTTCAGCAAACCAGCAACTGCAGATCTCCGTTGGGGGGGAATCCTGAAGGTTCATCATTCGTCTCTTAGAAGTTTATTGGAAGAACTTTTAAAAAGTGACTAAAGCACTTGCCTTTCAAGGTGATGGAGTGAAGAACACAGGTTTATTTGGGTTCTTGCAGCTCTCAGCAGATGTGCACAGGATACACTCCCTGCCCGAGGGAGGGCCCCTGGTGCTGTTCAGGGGAGGGGGTGTCCGAACTCTGGATGTGCTTTTGGAAGCCCCACAACAAGAGATTGAAAACGTTCTCTCAGATGAAGCCATCTGGTGAGTGATGAACTGGGACACTTCTTGCTCGGAGGAGCTGCCCGTGGTGATGGAGGTTGTTCCCTTGTTGAGGGGGATGGGGAGAAATCGAAGGCCGAGATCTCGGGGCACATCGTTTTTCAAATCTTAGAATTATTTATATAAGTATCCTAAAAATAAGAAGCTGCCTGAAGAATAGAGGTCTGACTTCAGGTATTAATCTCGAATTTGGAACATGCTCATGCAGTTTTCTGGTTTTAGGTGGAGTGGAGCTTTTATGGAAAGTCAGCAGCCTGTCGTAGTTTTTGCTACTGAGAAAGTGAGTCAAATACTTTTCCTTTTTAAAAACTTTCCTAGCAGCAGATATTAATACTTTTTTCAAAGTCCATCAGCTGTTTCATTTGATTTTAAGAGCTTCTGGTGAAATCCTTATCCTGATTTAATCAATGCAGCAGTTAAAGGGAAGCTGTATTGCTTTTAGGGCTTGGCTCTTAAAACTTCAGAGAACAATTAAGAGGAAACTCAGTAGGCATTGTGAGACTCTTCTTTGCTCATTGTGAAGATCTTGTTTAGTAGAATTTATAGTTTTTGAATTATACATGAATCTATCTTTATTCAAATGATTCTTTCCATGAACCCATTTGTTACATCAAATTAGAATTTTCTTTATGTACCACAAATTCCTAATTTTCCGTAACATTCCAAGTTAAGCAGTACTAATATCCGAATTTCTGTTCTCTCTTCTTTGTGTAAATTAAAGGAACACATTATTTTTTGTTTCAGGATGGGGACTTCTTTGTCTATGTGCAGAAACCCAAGGTGGATAGTGTGCACAAATACAGGCTGGAACCACAGGAATCATCCGAACCACTGAGTTTCACAGCATATCTGAAGAACCAAACTATCACACTTCTGTGCTTGTGTAAGTTCCATTTTCTAACAGGGTGTGATAGTGAAGCAAAGATTTGTATGAAAGGATATGAAATGTTGATATTTATGAATGGCTGTTTCATATTTTTAGAAGTGGTAATTAAACCTTCCTGGTACTTTCACTGTTCCCAGCTGTTATCACTTGTACCTTGTAGATCTCATGCTTTGTTTCGCTGCTTTGCATCACAGTTTGTCCTTTAATATCCTGTGTGATTTCTTCCTTTAGCATTCACTGGATTTTGTTATTTTTAGACGTACCTTTGCCATATTGTATCAAATAGTTCTTCCACAAGGGCAGATGATAAAAGAGTAATCGCTTTTTTTTTTTTTTTGGACAGATTCCAACAACTCTGTGTACCAGGTTCTGGTTCCTCTGCACCAAGATGCTGAAGAGAAAGAACAAATTTTGCCCAAGTCACTGCTACTAAACCTTTCAGTGTCTGGAAGTGTTCTGAAAGGATCATGTTTGGTAGTCGTGGATAAAGACCACGTGGCAGTGCTGGGCAGTTTGGCTGCACCTGGTAAAGAACCCAAAGGTAACTGGAAAATCTGAAATTTTCTGAGGCAAAGCACAAGGCGGGAAAATTGGGCTGCCCCTCTTGTTTAAAGCTGTTCACTGGAAAACCAGCTCATCCTTAGACCTTGAGCTCTGACCTCAGTGACACAATTCCTACTGCTGGATACTTTTGAAACAGTTATTGCTGTTGCCTGGGGTGTTTGTTACTGAAAGTAGCAAAGGCAAATGTAGCATTTGGGGTTTGTAACTCCTGTCTCTTTTCCTTAGAGTGCCTGACCATATGGAATACAAAATTTCAGACCTTGCAAACCTCGAAGGAGCTGCCCCTGGGAACCAGTGGCCAGGTCAGTTCAGGCTGGGTTTGTCCCCAGGTTTTGTGTGTTTGGCAGCAGGGAGGGGGGTGTGGGGCTGCAGAGTCTGCTGAGGAGCACTGGGGGCCGCCTCCTGAAGCAAAATTAGTATTGTCCAGTCAGTGGGTTATTTCTGTTGGAATATTTAGCATGAGACTGGTGTCTTTTGGCAGTTTCTTTGGTTAATTTAGTACCTTCTCACTTCTGCTGGTTTGGTGCAAATGAAATCATTAATTAAATACAAAACCCAGCCAGTTGTTCTGTTCAGACAATTAGCAGGTGATGGCCCAAATGATTCTATGATCTCCCTGAACACCCTGAGGTGTCAAGTAAAACAACACCTCAGTAATAAATGCACCAGTGAGCTGGAACAGCTGCCTGGTTTTGTCTTAATATTGCACAAGAGAGAACCTGAAAGGTAAAATTATCAGTGGACTTAATGCCTCAGAGCAGCCACTGTGCTTTAAGACATCTCTGTAAAAACCCCACAGAAAACTTCTAATTTCTGTGTTTAAAACCAAATGGCAATGAAGGTCTGCTAACAAGTGTCAAACCTACTGAAAGTAATTTAAAATAATCTGGTCACTGCCTTTTAGCTGAATTTTACAGTAAGCAGTTCCCCATCAGCTGGTGCAGAATGCACTTCTCTGCTCATCTCATTAATGGTACATTTTAATATTTTAATATTTTGCAGTTGTGGTGTTATGAGGAAAAATTTTTTTTAACTCATGGGAAAGTGCTGACTGTGATTCTGTACAAGTGTGAAACATCATCCCTGGCAGCTGCTGTGGGAAAGCTCAAGGACAGTAAAACCCCTGGTAAGATTTTTTTTTTTTTTAATATATAATTACAGTGAAAAAATCTTGTAAAAGAAGGACTTCTAAATTTGTGTAAAAGTTATTTTAATGCAATCCTATAAAAATCAGTTGATTCTAAACAGCTTGAAGTTACCTAACCCTGTATTGTGTTCCTGGCTGTTAAATTCACTGCTGCTGGGAACACCAAAGCACACAAATATTTGAATTTATTGTGGCTTCCCTTAACCTGGGTTGTCATTCAGATACTGGGAAATTACTGAAAATACTGGTGGAATGCTGGTGCTGAATACTGAAAGCCAAAGGAAGTGCTCTTTCCTAAAATGTGTTTTCAAAGAGTTTGTGATTAGATAGAGCAACACCAAACCTCAGAATGGGAACTGCAGTTTGAAATTGTACTGTCATAGTGGTTTTCATTGAACATTGCACTGGTGGAATGTTCTTGCAGGTAACACTCAGAATAAATTGTATAATAACTTCTTTTCCTCCCAGAGGCAAAATGAAGAAACAGTCTGAGAAAAAGCACAGTGCTGAGATAAAACTGGCCACTTACTTGGCATAAAATCACTTGGATTATATTTCAGAAAGTGTCTCTTAGCACAAGAAGTTAATGCAATATTCCTACTTTAGTGAACGTGCTCTAATTGTTGCCTTCACGTGGTTCCATTTGTGTGTTCCCAGGAGTGTCTGCCTTTGTGAACTGGGATACCCTGGGAAACGAGGAGCGGGTGGTTCCCTTTCAGCCCCAGGAGTCTGTGGCTCCAAAAGCTGAGTCCAGGATGAATGTGAGTTGGCATCAGGCTCAGGGGAGGTTTTTGTTTGTCTTGCTCTTCCCCATGCTGATAATTGTCCTTTTAGGTTGTTGTAGCAGAAGGAGCTTTGACCTTGTATTGCTCGTTGTTTCCAACACTCTTCCTGGGATTGGGGTTACTCGTTGTGTCTGTGCAGTGAGTTGACATGTGAAGTTCCTGATTGTCTTGCCTGAAATCCTTAAATGAACAGTCACTGGAGAGTAACTGTTTGGTTTTCTTTGCCACAGTTAAGGTCAAGAAGGAGTGGTGTTGCCAAAGTACAGCCAGAGAACTTCTCAGTTGGGCAGCTCTTACTAAATCTCAAAGTAAGTAAATCAAATGTTCTCAAGTAGCATTTAGACACTCAGAATATCCCAGGTGTCTCTTCAGCTGTTATCTTTTTCCATGTCCTCTTGCACACATCAGGTTGACAAAGCTGCCTTGAACAGGTGAGTTAAGGATGTTATTAATTGTGCAAGAACAGAATTTGGGCTTGATGAAATTCAGCCTTGTCATAAGGAGGGTGTTTGAGACCTGTACAGTGCAGGGCTTGTAACAGCTGAGTTCTGAAAACTGAGAGATGCAC
The DNA here is from genome assembly GCF_003031625.1 of Empidonax traillii. Classification (NCBI taxonomy): domain Eukaryota; kingdom Metazoa; phylum Chordata; class Aves; order Passeriformes; family Tyrannidae; genus Empidonax; species Empidonax traillii. Next base: position 336,882 of record NW_020955911.1, on the reverse strand, counting down.
TGCAAATGCAGGAATAAGCTGTTTAGTGCCTTTCTGGGACACGCTGCAGGTGTTGTGGTAGGTTAAGTTTCCCCTCCTGTGTGAATGTACCTGTGGCTGAACACCTTGGGAATGGTCTGATGGGTCCCAGGACAGTTCTCAAACCTGGGCCTTGTGTTTCTGAGTTGCACAATATTTGTCTGTTCCAGGACGCTCCTACAAACGTGTTGGAAAATGAACTGAGACAGCTGATGTCAAGAGCACAGACACCAGATTTACAGGCTGCCATTGGCAGTGTGGTCACTGCCCTGACCAACAGATGTAAAGCAAACCCCAGGTACTACCCTCAGAATTTCCTGCTGCAGATAGTGGAAACCCGAGACTTGTCCTACAGGTAAGGAGTGACTCTGCTCTTTTTAATCTGTAGGGAGTAGTCTTTAAAAATAAAATTTAAAAAGTAGAAATCCCTTTCTTTATAAAGCATTCCTGCATTATCAGAATTTACTGTTAAAGTTGCTTATTTTCTGATGATGTTTTACATAAAAATCCAGCTGGGGGAGCAAGATTAGTGCCACTGCCTTGGTTGTCAGTGTAGTTCTCAGTGGGTGTGAACTGTGCTACCTATTAATTGCTTATTTTTACAGTTTATGTCCAGATTTAATGGCTGTTGCATTGGAGAAAAGAGATTTCTATCTCTTACAAATCTGCTTACAAAAGTTTCCAGATATCCCTGAAGAAATGACCTATGCTTGCTTGAAGGCATTTTTAAGGTAACTTGAAATCACTTCTTTTCTTCTTCACCAACTTTCAATATGAGTTTTTACTTTCATGGTAAGCTTCAAAGAGTGTGCACTGCTGGTGGGTTGATGGCATTGCTGATTTTCAAAGCTACTGATTAAAAGTCTTCCATGTGGGGCTCTTTGTTCTGCAGTGTCGGTGACACCTACCTTCGAGGGACAGACGTGGATCTGGACTCCGTCATCTGCTACATCGATGTGGAGTTCAACAGCAAGGAAGTTAAGACTGAAATTGTAGAAAATGGTTTCAATGCAGAGCTGGATGAGGACATGTGTGATGATGCCAAAATCCCAAGGGAAGGCCGTTCCAGGAGCGATGGGGAATCCTGTCCCATCTCACCTCAGAGGGCAGCACTGTTGTATCCTCTGTGTGGTGAAGCAAAGCCAGTGCACTGTGTGTGCTGTGGATGGTTCTCTTTGACACATCTTCTGTTGCTGCTGAAAGTTTTGGATGAGAGAAGTTCTTACTCAGTAGAAACATCATTTGGGATGTGGAATCATTTAATAGTTTGGGTTGGAAGGGATCTTAAAGCTCATCCAGTGCCACCCCCTGCCCTGGGCATGGACACCTCCCACCAGCCCAGGTTGCTCCAAACCCCGTCCAACCTGGCCTTGGACACTTCCAGGGATGGGGCAGCCACAGCTTCTCTGGGCAACCCCACCCTCACAGAGTAGAATTCCTTCTAACATCTCACCTGATTCTTTCACTTTGAGTTATATAAATAGAAAATGTGTATCAAAACATTACAAAAACGTAACGAGCTACATATATAAAATACATAACTCTTAGAACGCATCTACACCAATGTAAATATACATTACTGCAAAAGTGTTCTCTGTTCAAGAGAAAATGGTATCAGGGATTTGGATGTTTGCCTGTTGAAGCACATGAGCCAGTTGCATCCTTGCAGTGAACACAACTGGTCAAGGTATGATGTTTTAGTTGGTGACTGTATTTTGTGACAGAAATAAGGATGATTCAAGTAGCACTTGTCTCAAAGAACCTGCAGAAATATTTAGAATTCACTCTGCTTTGTAGAAATGCCATTTTTCCTGCAGTTTTATTCCCTTAATAATAGCTCTGCCCAGAAATGCTGTTCTCCATTCAGCTTACAGTGAAACGTTTCTCTTGCCTCACCTGAAAAACCTCCCAGCTCAACAAGCTATTGTAAGTATGTGGGCTTTGAAAAGTGGGAAAAGCTGTGTTATTTTGGGGGGAGAGAAAGAAAAGAGGGGTTTTCAATTGTATGTGAGAAACTCACCGCTCTTACTGGAGTCTGAATAACAAATTATTGCACCAAAATTAAATGAAGGGGCCTAAGAAGATTTAATGTTAAGGAATGTCGTGTTTTTCCACGTATGTATGGAAATTTAAATGATTTTTGTAGTTCTTGCTTATTTTAGAACATAAGTAAGAAACCCTCTTTATGACCCAGCCTACTTGGAAAATGCTGTTCATATTTTGTTAGCAAGTAGTGGTGCTTTTGTTTATTTAGATGCTTTTTAAGAAAAGAACAGGGTTTGATCAGTTCCATCAGGAGCAGAAATCTAGAAAATATGAGAACCAAACTGTACACTCTGTGTAATGTCAAATGCAATACAGATTAAGATCTTCCCAGAACATCTCAGTTGAAGGAAAAAACCCCACCAAACTCCCCTGTTCCTCAAAACCTGAACGATGCCTTCAAGAACTGCATGTACCTGTGGTACACCTGCAAATGACTGTGGCTTTCCAATGACTTCAGAAAAACCATCTCAGCACTGCCACATCTCCTTATTGACCTTATTCTGACCGTTAGCAATTTATTTTGGGGTACTGAAAGTGAAAGTGGGAGGAAGATTGTTGATGTTGATACAGTTTTTAGGAAAGTTCCTAGAAAGGGCTGTGTCTGAGTGACATTGCACTGGAACAGTGATTACCTCTGACTGTAATTTACACTGAATATTGCTGAGACTTTTCAAACATCGTGCTCTGGATGGTGTAAGAGAACCATAAAGCTTGTTTTTAATGTGTAACATGCAGATATCTGTGTTGCTTTAAAAAACAAAAGAAAAAGAAATCTTCATGAGTGTTACTCTGAGCAGGACAAAACCCCTCAGTCTGTTCAAGGTTTGCCCTTTAAAAATGTTCTGACTTCTCTATTTTTAGCTGTTCCTCAGGTATTTGTATTACCTGTACGTGAAATGCAGTGAAAAAGTGAATACCACTCTTCCTGGAGTTCGCTCTCCCACTATAAACCAGGTGAGAAATTCACTCTAAGAGTTGTGTTTCCTTCTCTTTCTGTGCCGTGGAAGTTGGTGAGCAGTTGTGAATATCTGAAATCAGCTGACATCTACACTCCTTTTAGAAAGTATTGTCTGTTAATACAACCTGTGTTGCCAGATGTAACGCTGCAACAATGAAAACCCAAATTACTGCTGTAAAAAATGAACCCCTGCGTTTTGCATTAGAAATGAACGTTTCAGAGCTGAGCTTTTAAAGCAGAATCTGTGTCATTTGCAGAGTGTGAAGTGCAAGTGTTCTTTTCTTTTTTTTTTGTCTTCAGATCATGGATTGGATGTGCCTGTTACTTGATGCTCATTTCACAGTCATGGTGATACTGCCAGAAGCAAGACAGTTGCTGTCAAAGCTGCATAAGTTTGTGAGAGCCCAAGTAAGTGGCACCTTCTGGGATGATTATTTCCTTTTCATTTGGGTTTAGAATGTGGGTGGAAGCAAACAGCAGCAAATGATGCAGTGAATTAAATAATGCCTGTCCTCCTCTGTGTGCTCCTTCCTGAGCAGGAAGTGGCAGTTGCTTCTGTCTCATTGTGATTTCAGAAGCTGCTGTGTTTGTTTGGTTTAAATATCTGTAACTGTGCAGAGCCACAGAGAGTTCCACAGGATGATGGTGCATGAAAAGAATTAAAATGTGTTTTACTATAAATGTCTATGTTTTCTGGTTTTTTAGGTGAGGTTCTACTCTGAACTCAACAAGATTGAAGGAAGTTTGAGGGAATTGCAAAGACTCAACCACCTGAGAGACTCTCAGACCTATTCTATTGAAGTGCTGGAAATCATCTGAATTGGAAATTCACAATTAACACATTTATTTTGTATTGATTCCTTTGCTGACAGGGATATATTAGCACTCCATATTGGGGATGTGAAAAGCTGTTTTCTACATAGGAGGAGCCCAGTTACTCTGTAGCTACGTGGGGGTTGGAAGTTTGAAAGTGGTGTATTAAAAGCTCTCTTTTTGACTGGATGAGAAGCTGGGTGCTTGCTTATATTTTCCTGTCGAATTTTGATCCTTTATCATAGGAACATCCTAAAATACCACCTGGTTCTTGGCCAAACACGAGGTGGTCGTGGCAGAAGTGCTGGGGGCACTTGCTGGACTTGGGCTGTGTAACGTGGAAAGAGCCTTAAGACACCTTGGAAGTTGTTCCAGTTGTGTTTATACTGTTTGTCAGTACCAAATGTATATAAAAGTAAATTTTTTTAAAAACCCACTGCAATGGCAGCTGAAGATTCATATAGAGGGGGACTTCTTGGCACTGGTAGCAGTTGTTTTCCATTTTCTGAAAAAGAAAACTCAGAATTAAAAATAAGAACATTCTTACCTACATCAGTTTGTTTTCTCCAAGTACTTTTTCAACTAATGAACACCTCAACTTATTTAACCCCATCTGTACCACTTCAAATATATCAGAGTTTTAGATTGGGTTTGACTCTCTTGAAAATAAAAAGTGATGAAGTTTTATGAAAACATTTAATGAAGGGTTTTACAGGTATAAGCACCTGTTGAATTGTGCTTCTGATGAAAAGTACAGACAACAGTTTGGAACAACTGGGCTGTTCATCTTCTCCCAAGTGCCCTGTGAAAGGCTTTTTCTCCATCTCTCCTGAGCATGGAGGCAAGGTAGGGCCTCCACCCAGAAATTTCTCTTCCTGCTATACTCAATTCAGCAATAAATATGCTCATTTAACCATACCAGCACAAAGGAACTGCAGGTTCCTAATCAATATGTTCTATTCTGAGTGGATGTGAGGAGGTGAAGGGGTTAGGGTTGATTTCTCTGTACTGAGCAGTGTGCTGGAAAGGACTAATTTATAGTCCTGACCCTGGAAGTTAATGTACCTCTCCCTGCATCCATTTCTCCACCTATAAAATTATTTATGTCCTGCTCAGCGAGCACTCCTACATCACCAACTGCTAAATAAGAGAGGGGATGAAGAGACAAGGTATTGTGATTCACAGCTCAAAAGCAAATGTTGCTGAGCACCTTTGATCTGCTCCAGGTACACAGAATGCGCGGTGTTTCAGGGATGGTGATGCTCTCAGTGCTGCAGGCTGTGTGATTACTGCAGTAGATGCACCTTTGGTGGATTCTCAGTGTACAGAGGGCAGAATGCACAGATGGTTTTTCCAAGATGACAAAAAGGGAGATAGTGAAATAACCCCTCAAAACGTGTATCTGTGCATTCATGTGTTCCAAGAGTTACCACGACCCTTTGCAATCTTGTAAGAGGTTGCAAAAATTAGCCTGACATAAGCAATCTAAAGGTAACTTTGGAAGGTTCAGAATGCAAGTTGAGTCTAAAGGTGTAAATGGGGTTGGGCAACATTGTTGCTGTGCGTGTCTCATAGCGTGTTTAGACCAAGGTTCATCCTGTGCAGCTGCCACAATGAGAGAGGTGCAGGTAAAAAGCTGGATGTGAGAGTGCAAACTGGGCTAAGGCCTGCTGCCATTGCTGCACACTTGCAGGTTTGTGGGTTTAATGAGGTGCTCGGCTTGAGCAACAAGTTTATGAACAAAAGGCACTCCAAAAACAACTCTGGAAGAATGGAAATGACACATTGGACACGGAGCTGCCACGCTTGTGTGCCAGTGTTGGGGTTTACCTTGCTCAGAAGCATAAGCAAGGGACTGAGAGAAGATGAACATGTGAATGGACTGATTTGCCAAGGATAAAGCTTCAGGCTCTCTGGAATCCCAGAGCTGTGTCGCTTTAGCAATGACAAGAAGGCTGGTTGTAAGAAAAGCAAGTTGTTTGCGTGCCTTGGGCCAGCTTTCAGTTTGTACTGAAACCGATACCTTGAATCCAAGTGATGCTGTTGGAAACCCAACAGTGCAACTGTGGATTTTTTAGTCCGCTGGGGGCTCTGGCAAATGGCAAGTACGAAATAGATGATGTAGTGATCCAGTGAACTGTGGACACAGAGTAGAAGGATGAAAATGCTGATGGTGGGTCCATATGCGATCTCAGTCTGTGCCTTACACTGACTGGCTCCGTAAGGGTGAGCTGTAAGAAGGGTTTAGTGGGTGAGGATTTAGCGAGCAGTGTCAGGTGCACTCGGTGCCGGGGGTCGGTGGCGCTGCTGGGGTCTGTGTGAGTGCCGGGGGTCACTGCCGGTCCCTGTGGGTCCCAGTAGGTCCCGCTATGTCCCGGTGAGTCCCGCCGTGTCCCGGTGTGTCCCGGTGTGTCCCGCTGTGTCCCGCTGTGTCCCGCTGTGTCGCTGTTCTCTCCCCGTCCCTCAGCGCTTCCCCCTCAGCCTCTCCGGGCGCGCCCCCTGGCGGCGGCGGCGGCGCGCGGCGCGCGCGGGCGGTCACGTGAGCGCGCTCGGGGCCTGGTGCCGCTTCCCCCAGTCAGCGCGAGCGGCCGAGGCGCAGGCGGGGAAACAAGATGGCGGCCGGCGGCGATCCGGAGCGGGGCGCCGGCGATTCGCGCTGAGCCGCGGCCCTCCCGGCCCGGCCCCCCCCCGGCCCGGCCCCGCGCCCGAGCGGGGCGCCGAGCCCTCCCCGTAGCCGCCTGTCCGGACTTCCGAGCGCCCTCCCGAGCCGCCCTTTCCACCCCCAACCCCCCCCCCCCCCCCCCCCCCCCCCCCCCCCCCCCCCCCCCCCCCCCCCCCCCCCCCCCCCCCCCCCTCCGCCGCCTCCCTTCCCCCTTCCCTCGGCCAGCGCCCAGCGATGCGGGGCCGGCGCGGGAGGCCGCCCAAGCAGCAGCAGCCGGCGGCGGCCGCCGCTCCGGCGAGCGCCCCGGCCCCGGCGGGCCCCATCGGCGGGCTGCGCTCCCGGCAGCGCGGCAGCAGCCGCGGCAGGTGGGCGGCCGCGGCCCAGGCGGAGACGGCGGGGCCCAAGCAGAAGGGAGCCGGCGCTGCCCAGGCCTCGCCGCCCGCCGCCGCCGCCTCGCCCAGGGGGGGCGGCAAGAGGAAGGCGGGCGGCGGCGGCGGCACCCCCGGTGGGGGAGGCAGCGGCGGTAAGGGCAGGGGCAGGGCCGGGGCGGCAGGAGCAGGGGGAGGAGGAGGAGGCGCAGGAGGCAGCTGCAACAGCCAAGGCAGGGCTGCCTCGTCCAGGAGGAGCATCAGCAAAGTGGTGTACGACGATCATGAGAGCGAGGAGGAGGAGGAGAGCATGGTGTCCGAGGAGGAGGAGGAGGGAGACCCCGAGGATAACCAGGACTCCGAGGAGGAAGAGGAGGAGGAGATAATGGAGGAGGAGGACGACGACGACTCCGACTACCCCGAGGAGATGGAGGATGAGGACGACGCCAGTTATTGCACTGAGAGCAGCTTCAGGAGCCACAGCACCTACAGCAGCACCCCAGGTAGAGAGCCCGTGGGCGAACTCAAACAAGTCGAGGGGTCCCCCGCACGCTCCCTCTGGGTTTGCTAATCCAGTCCGCGCTCCCAGGCGCGGTGTGAGGGATCTCTGCAAGCACTCCCGGGGACAGGGGGGTGCAGATAACCACTGGCAACCCCACGGATGCGGGAGCATCAGAAGATGCTCGCAAACACACGCATCGAGAGGAGGGAGGAGGGCGGGCAGGACTGGCTGTAACAAGGGGGATGCTTTGCAAGTAACGCGCGTGGATTGTGGTGCCTGCAGAAATGACCCACCAGAACGTGTTGCAGGCGATGTCAGAAGTGCGTGGAGCGTTTCACTTTAAATTTAAAAGCAGGGGAAGCGACAGGCACGCCTTGCAAAGAGGTCCTTTCAATTAAACACAGGAAGAGATGGCTTATGCTTGCAAATGTAACTTGATGTTGAAAGGAAAGGAGGCACATGCAACTTGGAAGTGGCCTAAAAAAAAAACCAACAAAAACACCAAAAAACGAAAACCCCAGAAACACTGACAATTTTCAGGCTCTTGGAATCAGAGCTATAACTGGATCCAGCATTTACTGGCTTTAAGACAAAAGTAGCTTTCCAAGGAGGGAAATGAGGTGCATTGTTCAAAATGGAGATTGCATTGTTATAGTTTAGGGAAAAGTGCACAGGGCCTCATTGCAAGGGTGTAAACCTTGTCTTAGTTAAGCACTAAGATTAAAAGGTGGAGGTCGAGTCAAAAGTCTTGGGTTTAAATGCTGCGTTTATCTTAAGATACAGCAACCTTTAAAACTTGTGCTGGGGTTACAACTCGTTAAACATCATTGTGGTTATTTTTTCTTTTTTTTTTTTTTCATTCTAGTGGCAAATTTGGGCACAGTTTTTTAAGGCCTGCTCTTCTGTGTGTCCTTAATTGGTTCATTAACCGTGTAGGTTTCAAGCTTCCAAAATTCTTTTATTTAAACTTAAGCACTTTGGCTTTTTTGGAACTTGTTCTAGAATGGAGTTCAAGCTTAGATTCTTTGATTTTTTTTTCATTTTTTTTAAAAAGTCTCTGAACCAGTAGAGGAGTTAAGCACCTGTGGTGAGTTGGGCTCCAGAACAGCAGACACTGCTGGTGAAGGAGTGTTTGACCAGTTTGTAAGGGGGAAGGAACAGGTTGTTGGTGTAAATGCATTGCATCTTAATTGAAAACAGGAATGTAGTTTCGAGTAGTTATGTGATGACTTCTTAAAAGGGAGGAAGTGGAGGCTGCTAAATGTGTCATTTGTTTTTATTTTGGTGAGTTCAGGCTATCAGCTCATTCTGTGACTTCATAATAGTCCTTTAAAAGGCTTTGTGTGCTTGTCTGTATATTTTTTAACCTGTATCCATATGCTCAGGAATGTAAATGAATCCAGCTAAATACACGCCTTGCTAAATGAATTTAATTTGGAGATAATTTTTAAGAAGTTAGTTTACCTGTTGCAGGGATGTCCTGCAATCAAATTGAAATTTCTGGAATAATTTTTTGGCTTTAAAGCTTGAGGTCTGGCTTCACAGTAGAAAAAAGCTTTAAAGCACTCTCTTGACTTTTAACTCTTCATTTTCTGCTTAGTTGTGGCAACTTTAATTTTTATTACTTTTTTTGGTTGTGCTCATGTCAGGGAAATAATAAATTTATGATTTGAACTGGCTAGGTCGGGAAAATACTTTTCACATGAGCATCCAGGTTTCAAAGGAGTCGTGCAGGGAATGGGTGGATGCAATCTTTGAAATGTGCTCAGTGTTTTGGCAAATCCCAGGCCAGCTCTGTGTGCATTGTTGTACAAGCAGAGACAGGTTTTATGTGGTATTTAGGTGTATCAGAAACCATTTTGATCATTTGTGTGTTTATTTCTCACCTGCTCAGGATGACTTCAGTTAAACTTCTTTAGGACAAGTGCAAGGGGCAGCATTTTCACCCTTGGGTGCTTTTCCTTCCTGCTGAGTTTTTGGGAGTTAAAACAGCTATGTTGATGTTTTGGTGATTTACTGGTGGTTCCCATTAGTTCAGTGTTTGCCTCAAAGTCTCCCTCCCAGACGTTCTGGTTCCCTTTTGCAAAGAAAATACAAACTTTTCACTGGCTCAGCTCAGCCTGTTCCTGTCCTGGACGAATCCCTGTGTGGTGGCACTGCTGGGAATGCCAGTCTTGGCACGATCCAGGGAGAGATGCTGGACACCAGAGCAGCACTGACAGGTTCATCCAACATCAGTGTGTGTGTGTGGGACAGTGGCAGTGCAGTTACAATCCCAGATGTGTCAGAGTTCAACGTTCCTGCAGGGGCTCCAGAGCTGTTTGACTCAGAGCTGTTTGGTGCCCCCTGAGCCAGAGCCGTGTTTGGATTTGGGGGTTTTTCCTTTCCTATCTTTATCTTCACACCAGACCAATTGTGGGACAGGGACAGAGCTCCTGGAGGCCTTGGAGTGTCTCCTGCCTTGGGTTAAACTCTCTCCTGACAGAATCCTGCAGTTTTTTACCAGAGCAGATGATGAACAACCCTTCTCCTTTAATCTTCCCTCAGTCATTTGCAACCTGCATTACAGCCACTCTCAGGATACAGTCTTAGGGACTGGAGAGTTTATTTTTTGAGAGCAGGATATGAAAAATTGCCCTCCCAGTCAAACTCCCCTGCCAAGCAAGCTTTTACACATAAATCACATCCCACTTAAATGGGGGACTCTTTGTGCAGTCTTTCCAAACTTCCATTGAACAATGAATTAAAAGATCACAGAGCAATGACTCAAGCCAAGAAAGGCTCAGTTTTTATGCTCTGATGGTGAGTTTGATTTATCTTGAACTTGGATGTGGGGATACTTTTTTACTATGTTGTTGTTATTATTAAAGTATTTAAAGCAGCAAAATCTTAGGAAAGGTAAAATGCCTTTAATATATTGCTTAATAATGGGACAGTGAATGCAGATGACACTTCTAATTTCACCCAGATTATGTGTGTGTGATGTCTCTTCTCCCTGGGCATCCTCAGCAGGTGGATGTACTCTTAGGACAGGTGTCCTGTACATCTTGGATCACTAACCACTGTTGCCATTTTAAATTCTACTTTAGGTTTGTCACCCTTGCACTGTAGTTACCACAGGTATTTTCCATTTGTTGCAGAATTTTAAGGGAAGGGTTTAATCAAGGTGCCTGGAAGTCCTTCATTTTCTGTTTCTTGCTTTTATTTCCTCAAAACCCAGAAAAATTAGCTTTAGGAAGAGCTGTACATCTAGATTGTGGCTGAGATCATCCTCATCAGTCTGTCCAACGAGCTTGAGTTGGGAGCCAAAATACTTATCCTAAAAGACATTAAATAATACTTTTCAATGGATTTTATTAGTCTGAGCACCTGCAGGACTTGACCATTCCTGCCATTAACTGGTTACTTCACCTTTTCCTTCGAAGTGACAGAGTGTAGGTGGAAAGCAGCATTTTGTGTGCCTGTGGTGATTTTTTTTCCCCTTAACCTTTTTCCTGCTCTTGAGGAATTGCTGAAGTGGAGACACTGAGATGGGACAGTAAGATATGCAGCCTCTTTTTTGTGCAGGGAGAGCAGATTTACCAGGCTCCAGACACCTTACCTGGGGTACCCCCTCTGTAAATTAAACCCAATGTGCTCTTATTTTACCACTCAGTGATCTGCACTTTGATTTGCACTCGAGAGGGAACGATCACTGGCTCATTGTGCCAGTCATAGAAAATGTAGGAGAGAATCCTAACAAAGAAATTGGGAAGGCCAGAGCAGTAAATCTGGGGCTGATCCTGCTCTATTGACTTGTAAATTGGCAGTTTGTCTGCAGAGGGTGTTTGTCACTTGGGTTGTCTGGGGAGCTCTGAGCTGCAGGTACCTCACCCTTATCAAAAGGGGAGGATAATTTGATGGGCTGCTGATGAGTTTATTGTGCAAACTTTTTTTTTCATAGATCTGCAGTAAAATCCCATAACTGATCTTTTTTTTGCATAGAACTAAATAAAAGTAGATTTTAGATTGGGGCTGGCTCTCAGGGCTCTGGAACTTCTGACATGAGTTACAACTGAGCAGCGTCATTCCTCAGAAATTGTCAAATTGGTCCTGAAAATCATCACGTCAGTGCCACCTGGATTTTTGGGTGGGTTTTTTTTTTTGCCTGGCTTCAAGCACGAAGGGGCTGTTCCTGTGAGTCCTTCTCAGGATGACAGTGGGAGAACATTAATTCTCCAAACGTTCAGGTGATGCCACAGAACACGGTGGGTTCGTCCTCTTGACTCGTGCTGGTGGCCACAATGGTGGGGGATGAAATTCTTCATGTAAAATCCCTGGAGAACCCTGGTTTAATTAAAAAATGTACTGCTGACAGGTGCACAAACTGAGAGAAAAAGCAGCCAAAAGTTTTAAGGTTTTAAAGGAACATAAAGATGTGGTTTTGTACAGGGCAAGGCAGGAGTCAAACCTAACGTGAGGATTTGTGTGATAGGGGTGCACTCAGGGTGTAGTCTCATAACCAGTTATTTTTCCCTTTGTGTTTCAACTTCCAAAGCTTTTGTGGTGCTTGGAATGTCTCATTTTTAATGTTGGTTGAAGATTAAGTTTAATCTGGTTTATGTTTGGCATTTTTTTAACTTTTTTTCCCAGGCAAAACTAAATAAATTGAGTTTGGTGTGATTGTTGCAACTCAAATTGGAGCTGCACCTACAAGTAGTCACAAACACAATTTTATATTCCTTCAGAAGTTTTTTTGTGGAAGAGACTGTTGCACTTGTGAATATTAGAAACATGTTGATTATCAGGTTGGCATTTTTCAAAGGGGGAAAAAAAGTGTATTTGTAGAAGTCAAAGCCTTTAATTCTGGCCCATCCCAAGGAAAAGATTTAGGTTCTGCTATTTCAGTACTGCTTTTCATAATATATTCTTATTTTATGTTAAACTCAGTTCATTTCACTGCTTTTTCCTCTTTGGTGTAAGCTGAGCAAATGTTCTCCCAAGGGGTTGACTTTTAATTAAGGAACCAGCTTGGATATTGCTGTGACAAGCAGGCAGCTCTCTCCAGTTTGTGCATTCTGCTGGGAAAGGCAAGAAAAAAAACCCAAAAAACCTTCTCTTGTGCATTTTCATCAGTGCCATCCAACAAGATGTGTGGCTGTTCAGCCCCTGGGGCAAAGCAAGCAAAGGGGACGAGGAGGGTGTGTTGATTAAAACCAAACCAGGGAGTTCAGGAGTGTCCAAGAGGAAGGAAAATGTAGGAGAGGAGGGGTCTGCTCTGAGAAATGATGGGGAAGGGAAAGTTTTTAGAGACCAGTTTCGAGCTTTCAGACCAAGAAAGGGTGGGCCCAGTGTTTATTTTCAGGTCATACCAGTGCAGCCACCACTTTTGGTCCTTTCAAGCTCCCTTTTGCTGCTAAATTTTGGAAGGGTCAACATTTGAACCAAATAGGTTGAATTCTGGTTCTAGGTGTTCAGACTGTTAATTCAGTAACTTCATTTTATTTCGAGTACTATTCCTGTGTTTGCTCCAACATTTGTCACATAAATTATTTTAGTAGATTATTGTAAGTGTAGGCTGTAATTATCAATATCTATAATTAAATGTGCCACGGGAATAAAAGTGTTTACTCTTTAATCTTAATTACAGGCAGCTCTTCAACCAGAGAATTCCAAAGTAGGGACAGGTAACCAGTGCAGCTGCTTTGGCACTTTGGGAGACAACTGGTGAAGGGAGGGCAGTTAAAAGAAGTTTGTGCTGCACAGAAATATGATGCTGAGACACTAAAGGTGATCTGTCAATAGTCCGCTTGTGGCAGGAGGAGTCTATTGGAAAATCCACTTATCCTTCCAAGTAAAGCTGTGGAATCTGAGTGGTGCAGGAGTGGCCGTTTTCTCCCTTTGTGCTTCTTCAAACTTGGAGGGGAAATTTGATTCAGAGACTTAGTTAATATGCAAAAACCATCTTAAAAGTATCCAGTTTGCATGTCATCCAACTTGAGTACGTTTTGGGAGGCTGCAGAGTGTGTAAATCAAGGGTAGATTTCTGTAATTGAGAGTAGGTTGATGTGGATTCAGTTTAAAGTCTGCTCAGTCAGGTGGTGCTGAGAGAAGGAACCTGCTCATACACCTGCTCTGGAATCCTCTTGGTGGTTTTTCTTCCAGGCAAAATAGTACAAACTGCAATTTTCCCTTGAAACAAACATTCCCTGTGGAGGCCAAAATCCTTGACAAGTGACAAGTAAAATAAAAAATAAAAAAAAAGTTGTTGTCAAATCCTAAAATCTGTAAAATAATTTAAAGTCAAAATGAAGAAACCCAAGTTTTTTGCTGGGCTGGGGTTTGGGGTTTTTTTTGTGTCTGCCAGTGAATGTCAAATTCCAACACTGGACAATTTGCCTTGTGGAAAAGGAGATTGTCCTTGAAAAGTTGAGTGTATTTGTGATAGGAAAGCATTTTTCAAGGTTTGAGGGATTTTTTTGTGTGTGTGTTTCTGAGACACAGTTGGATAAACATGGACTGTGATCTTCAAAAACCTTTACAGAAATGAAAGTGCTTCCAAGCAGGGTGAACTGGGTGGGGTGTGAGCTCATGCAGATAACCAGCGCTGAAGAAAGAAGGTTGTCCACCCAACCAGTAGAACACAAACATTTCAGCTCCAAAAAAAGAACCTGTAGCACTTTGACATCATTGTCTCATATTCCAGTGACCTGCACTTTGAATCTCAGTTCAGTGGCCACTTGGAGATGCTTCAGGATTTCTGAGCACCTTGGCAGAGAACATCCATCCTTTTCCCTGGAGATTCTTACACTGCTTGGGTTGGGTGGTTTGGGCTTTGGGGCAGGTCTTTGTTGTTTTTCTGAAGGTGTCTGGAGTGTTCCTTGAGCTCCCTGTTGATGCATTGAGCAGGAACAGGTGTAAGCGCCAATTGCTTGGGATTTCTGAATTTCCAAATCCCGCTCTGTGGTTCCCTTCTGAACTGCAAATTCTGTTCAACCTGGGTACAGCAAGTGTTAATAACGGATTGAAAGTGAAATGGGAAAGGAAAAAGCCGGCAGAGAAGGATTTGAAACACTGTGCCACCAACTCATTCAAGGAAAATACAGTTTCTTTCTAAGACATTCTGCAGCTCTGAATACTTTCCTTTTTTAGCTCTGGAAACCAGTTCATGTGCAGTTCAGAATTCTTCAAAGCAGTTCAGTGTGTGCAGAGAGAAATGATTGGGGTGTGATTTACAGCGTGGCTGGGGAGTGTTGAGAGGCACAACATTTAAATGTGCTACAACTGGGAGGTGTAACCAGAGCAGTGGACAAGGGGAGCTCGTGTTTTATACTGCAGGATGTGTTTGTTACTGTCGCAGCTATTGGCTTTATTATTACTTTTGAGATGTCTGTGCAAACGTGGAAATGCATGAGCTGATTGCAAATAGAGGAAGTGTTAGGGTTTCATACAGGAATGCCTGGTTTTAAGGTTCTTTTTGGATGTAACAAATACAGTGGCCTCAAACTGCACCAGGGGAGGTGCAGATTAGGTATGAAGACATTTTTCTTTTTCACTGCAAGGGTTGTAAAGCCTTGGAACAGCTGCCCAGGGAAGTGGTGGGGTCACCAGCCCTGGAAGTGTTCAGAGAATGAGTGGATGTGGCACTTGAGGACGTGCTTTAGTAGTGAATGTGGGTGGGTTGACAGTTGCTGATCTGGGAGGTCTTTTCCAAGCAGAGTAATTCTGTGATTCCATACCTGTGGTTACCTCTTGGGAAAGACACATCAGCAAAGGGAGTATCAGTATTGGGAGTCTGTTTTTTTAATGAGAGGGGGGAAAACTGTGCATAGAACAAGGAGAATTTTGTTGGAGGGGAAAAATCTCAACACTTGAGAAGAAACAAAGAACATTTGCTTTCAGCAGTGGTTCTTCCCTGCAGTTTGTCTGAAACCGCTGGGGCTTTACCATCCCTGATGAATTTGGGTGAAGTGTGTGATTTTTGCACAAACCACAGGTGGTTTAATCAATCTGTGATTTTGGGTCATGGGGATAGAAAAGCTGTTTCATCTCGAGAGCTCTTGCTTTGGGCCTGGCTGGGACACTCCTGTGTCTTGGTGTGTTTGCCATGATTAAACATTTTCCACTGGTTAATGCATGTTGGGAGACAGTCACAGAAGCATTCTTTCATTTTCCACAGTCACAACTCCAACTTCACTAAACTTGGCAAGTTATTTTTACCCTCAGCTGATGTTGACCCGTTACTTCTGTCATGGAAACATCTGGCAGTCCATCTATACTGTTTGAGTGTGGAACCTGTTGCATAAGATTTAATCCTTTAAAGTTAGAAAAGGAGAGTTTATCTTGGTGTCCTTTTGCCATATCAGCTCAGCAATGGATTTCTTTTTCTTCTGGAATCATTTCTGATGAATCAAGGTGTTTCTTTAAGGGAGCTTTTCTTTCTGGTAACATTTTTTTTGCCCTTTTCAGTGCATCAGAGTTTTAATTACAATGTTTAAGGTTCAACAGGGTCTGCCTTAGCAGATCTTCATTAAACCAAGATGATGGTTTATGAGATTGTCTAAAATTAAGTTTTTTGTTGTTGCTGTTTTTTCTAAAAAGGGTTGTAATTTTAATGAGTGCATCCTAAAACTTACCCATTAGCTGCTAAATAGTTGCATTTTGCTGGATACTTTGTTATTTTGGTAGCTGATTAAAATATTTCACCTGTCTGGTAGTGTCCTGTACAAAAGCTTTCCTCTTTTGTGTGTCCTCCTGCTTGGCATCGAGGATAATGGAATTAAAGAGAAGGAATTCTTATCTGAATTAGCACCTGAGACTGAATTAATTATGCTCAGTGTCTTTTAGGTAGTGAAACAGCTCTTTAGTTTAGCTTTTTTGTGTTAAGCTTTGTCCTTCCACGATTTTACCTCTTACTCTGTGGATATAGCTCCTGTTTTATTGAAGCATGAAAGTGGGTTGGGCATTTTTTGGGTTGGTTGGTTTGGTTGGTTGGTTTGTTTTCAGAAATTAGGAAACTTTGACATTTTTATAAAACGTCACATTTTTTTGTTTGTTTGTTTGTGGCTTGCAGCCATCCAGGTGAAATCTCCTAGATAGAAAGCAGTGGACAAAGTGCTTTAGGTTCTCTTTTGCAATTTAACCTGGTTAAAATGGATGTCCTAAGGCATGAAATGAGCTTTCCTGGATCTCTTGCTGGGTAGGAGAAGAGCTTACAATATTTTAGTACAAAATATCTGTTGTTTGGAGCTTGCTGCTTCAAACTGAAACCAATCATGCTGAAGAAAAAAAAAATGAGAAGATTGTCTAAATTATGAGGGAAATGGCTTTCTTTGCAAGGGATTCCAGCAGTTACATTTCTAGGTGTTGTTATCACACTTATGTCACTGTGAAGCTTGTGAATCCTTAATTTCCAATAGTTCAGAGTGTGAGACACTCGCTGATGTTTAAACACGCTGACCCGTGAGGAGCAAAATCCTGACTGTGGTTTGTTTTTTTTTATTGCAGGTAGGAGAAGACAAAGAGCGCATCGTCCTCGTTCTCCCATCCTGGAAGAGAAAGACATCCCCCCCTTGGAATTTCCCAAATCCTCAGAGGACTTAATGGTGCCTAGTGAGCATATCATGAATGTCATTGCCATCTATGAGGTACTGAGGAACTTTGGCACTGTTTTACGCCTCTCTCCTTTTCGGTTTGAGGACTTCTGTGCTGCTCTGGTAAGTCAAGAGCAGTGCACACTTATGGCAGAGATGCACATAGTGCTTTTAAAAGCAGTTTTACGTGAAGAAGACACTTCAAATACTACCTTTGGACCTGCTGACCTCAAAGATAGCGTTAATTCCACTTTGTATTTCATAGATGGAATGACGTGGCCTGAGGTCCTGCGGGTTTATTGTGAGAGTGACAAGGAATACCATCATGTTCTTCCTTACCAAGAGACAGAGGACTATCCCTATGGACCAGTAGAGAATAAAATCAAAGTCCTGCAGTTCTTAGTGGATCAGTTCCTCACCACAAACATTGCCCGGGAGGAGTTAATGTCCGAAGGGGTCATTCAGTACGATGATCACTGTAGGGTGTGTCACAAACTGGGGGATTTGCTGTGCTGTGAGACCTGCTCGGCCGTTTATCACCTGGAGTGCGTCAAACCCCCCCTGGAGGAGGTGCCCGAGGACGAGTGGCAGTGTGAGGTGTGCGTGGCACACAAGGTGCCCGGGGTGACCGACTGCGTCGCCGAAATCCAAAAAAACAAGCCCTACATCCGCCACGAGCCCATCGGATACGACAGGCACAGGAGGAAATACTGGTTCCTCAACAGGAGGATCATCATGTGAGTAAAGGGATGAGTTCTGAGCTGTGATACTGGGTTGGATGGGTTTTAATAGATCCTGGAGCTGTTCTTTCTTTAGGTGACTCCGTGGCTTGCTGTTCTGTTTGCAGATTGCTGAAAACCGTGTAATTAATCTGTTCTATTTACCCAGAATTAATATTCTCGTAATCTGTATATCAAAAGGAAGGAAAACCAAGGCCTCAGGCTTCATATCAATGTGCCTAAAACACATGAATGTGAGGAAAAGGAAGGGAATTTTAATGAGAACCCTCCAGTTCCTTGTAGAAGTCACTGAGGAGAAGCTGAAGTGGTTTTATGACAGGACACTCACTGGTTGTGGTGTATCAATGCTTGGGTGCTCTTTGGCTACCAGGTACTGCTTGGATGCTTTGCCTTTGGAGCTGACATTTTTAGAGGCACTCCAAGATATTCAGCACAGAAATGCAGAAAATGGTGCATTGAACACTTCTGAAGTGTAAACAAAGTCAAAATAGCAAGGCATGCCTGTCTTCATGTGTCTCACACTCTTTACTGTTACTGGTTGGTCTTCAGATACAAATGTATCTCAAAACATTCAGAGTAATCAAACCCTTGTTAATGAGGGCATTGGGCCCTGTTGTTTTTTACCTGAAAAGCTGAGTCTGAAATGATAATAAAACACTTCTGGATTTTCACAGGAAAATAGCTTGTTTTTTAATAAAAGGCAGGTCACAGTGAATGCTAAGATAGCAGCCAGTGTCTTTAGAGGGGACTGGGAGCACTGCTGATGGTGTTACATCTTGCCAGGAACACATCTGGGAGGTCTCCTGGTAGTCCTTCAAAATGTGGGGCTCTGAGGAGTTGTGAGCTGATGCTTTAAGGATTAATTTTTGCTACCCTTTGTTCCCTGTGCTCTCCTTTCCCACTTGTAAAAAAAGAGCGAATGTTTGATCATTTGGAGTTTCTCTGGGTTATAAATGCCACAGTAGTGTCAGGTGATCTTTTAAAGGAGGCAGGGCGTCTTTTATACTCTCACCTTTTTTTTTTTATCTCCACCCTTCATGTTTGTTCTCAGTCACGTGCTCAGCACTGAGTGGGGGATCATTCAGATGGGCAGCCTGAAGCTGCTGAGATCCCAGTTCTTTGCCTCAGACAGAATTTTCTACCTTCTGTTTCCAGAAAATGTGTTGAAAGTTTGATTTTTTTAATTTATTTTTTATTCCACCAAAAGCCTGGCTGTGAAGGACACAGAGCTGGGATTATTTTTGCTCTACTTACTTGTGCTTTAATAACTTATGGTCTCCTCTGTGTCTGGGGTTTGTGCCTTTCCTCTCAAACTCTTGAGGGAAAAGCTGTTCTAAAGATGGGTTTGTCTTCCCTACTCTGCTGTGCTGGCAGAGGGCTGGGAATTCACCGAAAAAAATCCAGAGTCACTCACTCAGGGGGTGATTTTTAAGATAAATAGGCAGACTTTGTTCCCTCCCTCTGTGTAGCAGATTGGTAATTATTTTTAACTAAAGTTGATCTGTGAAACTATGTGGTTTTTTCCCAGTGGAGTGTTTGGTGTTCAGAAGGTTTTGATACAGGCAATACTTGTACATGTTTTAAACCAAAATAAATCTTGCAGGTGCTTGGTGATCCTTTGAGATTTGCACACGTGAGGGTTGTTTCTCACATTGGTAGCGATTTTAACTGCACTAGAAGAGGCATTTTCAAAGGTTAAATGTATTGAGTTTTTTAAAAAACCAGCATTTTGGCTTTCTTGTTAGGAGTTCTGTGGGCAAATTATTTGTTTCAGAAATGATAAATCAGGTTTTATGAAGATCATTCTGGCAGACGTGCAGCAACAGTCCTTGGACAGGGCAGCGTGGGATGAACAGAATCAGCCGATTCCACTGGACTTTTCAGGCAACTTTGACATCATTAAATTAATGCACAATGTGCCTTAAAACTTTATATTAAAACCAATTCACAAGGGGACAAAAGTGTGTACTGCACAACTAATTTCCAGGGAAATTCAAATTTAGTAACTCAGTACTTGCACTTTTTAATGCCCTTTCATTCACTTTGTATTGCAAACCCAACCATTTTCCATATATATATATAATATATATATTTACACACTGAAAAAGTTTAAACCACACCTGATATCTTGGATTACTGAAGGATAACTTCAAAGGTGACTGCCAAATGGTAAAACCTGAGATTCAGGAGAGGATATTGTCATATCAACTTGACTAAAATGAATATAAAATGAATAGAATGTATTCCCCAGTGCCATGTGATCAAATATATCAGGGGAAAGGAATAGATCTAAAAATAAGCTGCACAAATACCCATTTGAGATCTTGCCCAGGGGGGATTAGAGAGCTGAAATCCTAAATTCTTGGTGGGCTTGTTTTTCAAAAGGGTTTTTAGGGCTTTTTACTTCTTCTCCCCTCTCCCCCTTTAAATGTCATAAATCCATCATACCACTGGTTTTGTCACCTTTTAAAGGGTTTTGTAGACTTGTTGTTCCCTGATGCTTTAATTTCCATCACTTGCTGGGGGTAATTAGCCTCGTTTAAGCCTTTCATTGTGTTTTTGTTTCTCTTTTCCACCTCTCCTCCTTTTAAAAGATGGAGAAGTGGCCACTGAGGGGGGGTCTCCTCATGAATGCCCATGAACAAATATCGACAAAATTAAAAGGAAAAAAAAAAGGGCAAGAGAAAATTCCTGAGGTTTTTGTTTCAAGCTGTTTACAAATTAAGGATGGTGCCTCTGGGTCAGCTGTATTTGTTTTATTTGTGAAGATTATTTCTGCAAGTCAACAACTCTGGAAATTTAGGACTTGGGCTTGCATTGTCCCAGTAAACTCCTGCAGTGTTTTCACCAGTTATCTTGCCATAAATATTGAGATGCTTTGGATTTCTCAAGGCCCTGTGAAAGGAGATAATGGAACAGTGTGTGGCTTTCACTTTGATAGCAGAAATAGGGCACACATTGTTATTAGTGAGTTATTCCTGAGTTGTGTGGATCTTCCTCGACAGTCAAAAGCAGCTTCAGCGTTTTTGCAGCGAGGTTTCTCGTGCTGCTTTTATGTTCTTAGTGGCTCCTCCTCTGTTTTGTCCAATTAATTACCAAGGGTTTGGGTCTTCATTTGAATAGATTGCTTTAAAGCATTTACTGGATTGCTCAGTTTCTGATTGTATCGGCATGGAGTTTAGGAAGGGGTCATTATTACTTGAGAGTTCGAGCATCTTCCGTGGTGCTGTTTTTATCAGTCCCTGCCAGGGAATAGTTCCTGGCAGCCAAGGAGGCTGAAGGAGGTAGGAAATGCTCATGTGATCCTTTTCTCCCTCCTTGGCCTCACACACTGGATGTGACTCAGCTGGGTCCCCTGGAGATCACTGGACCTGTGCAGCACCAAGCTGGCAAATCCCTCTGGCTCTGGCCAAGGAAAACAGTGGGAGTCAGTCCTTGTGCAGCCCTGGATCTTTCCATCTTCTCTTTATGATCTCCTCAGAGGGTAAAAGTAGTGTCCCTTTAGCAAATGCAACAAGGTGGTCAGAGAAAGTTAGCATAAATCATTTAATTGTTAATTTAAATCTTAACTAACTTGGCCAGAATGGGTTGTGTGGAATGATTTCTGCTCCGTGCTCCAAGTCCTTCCCTGGCAGGCATCTGAGTCTTGACAAGTCTGACCAGAGATGAGTTTGGTGTAAGCACAGACCAGCCAGCTTGTGCCACTTCATTTTCTGCCTGTGCTTTTCCAAGAGAAAACTAATTCCTGAAATTCTCCTGCTGAGATTGGGATGGCCCTGAGTTCCAAACAAACCCTCTGCTCAAACCTCGAGATAAATGAAGCAGAAGGGCATTAAAATACTCTTGGATAACCTCATTTTCTGCTTCTAGAATATTGTCTGAGCAGTTCTTTAAGGGCAGGGCTGGAATCTCACCTGGAGGGGTTGGCTGCAGGTGCTTTCTGGTGTCTCTGCTCTTCTCCTGAGCCCCCGGGGTTTGTTGGCCTGCCAACCTTTCCTGGTGCTGAAGTTTCTCTTCTCGAGTTATCCAGGGAAATTGAAGACAGCAGCTGATTGTTTGCAGTCCAGTGGAACCTTGGAACACTAGACTAGAAAGGTCTGCTGGAACTGGAAAAGCCAGATTGCTGCTGGGGCTGTTCAGGTGACACACACACACAAATCCTGGCTGTGTGGATGTGCTGGATGGGGGGAGAAGGATGAAAACAAGGAAACACTTGGTGGATGAGCACCATCAAAACTGAAGGAAGGTGTACAAACCTCTGTACCTGTCTGGGAAATGGGCACAGGCACAGCCTTCCCTCCTGGAGTGATGGGAATAGATGGTCAGGTTTAATCTTCTGTATTTTTTTCCAACTGAAGTGACTCTGTGTTTCTATATAAAGCATTCATATTGTTGCATATCTGGGTCATATAAGATGATGTATAAATGGCATTATTTCTCCAGCAGATAATCCTGTAGGCATTCAAAATTAAAGGTTGAAGTTCCCCTTTTTTTGGTGAGTTAAGAACTAACCAGCATCATGTTGTGCAGACAGGTTTGTCAGGGCAGCCTCACAATCCCTGCTCTGCTGGGCTCTTGCACTTGCCACTTCCCCTGGCCACTTGCCAGGGAAAGCTCACAAGGGATACATTCCCTGGCCTTTTTAGTTTAGCATTTTGTTTCATCCTTTGATTTCCTCTGCCTCTATAAAGCTTTATTCTTGTGTTCTCATCCCCCCCTTCCACCTTGGGTTTTTTTTGGGTGCTTGCCTTTACTAATTTTTCTTTAACGTGGAAGTTCACAGGCTCAGAATATTCCATGGAGTCAAATAATTGTCAGTGTTGAGCTGTTACTTTTTGGTGTTGTAAGTGGACAGTTCTTCTGAAAGGAGCTATTTCCTGGGAAAACTTGTCAAATGTAACAGGTTGGTGTGGTTAAAACTTAAGGGAATATTGGCAGTTTAGAGGAATGAGTGGGTAAAGTAGAATGAGTTGCTTTTCATGAGCAAATGCCTTTATGAGAGAGATGGGAGTATTTCTTTGCAATAAATCATTTTTTTTTTCATCAAACCCCAAAGTCTGGTTTGTAATAATGGCTGTGAGGAGTGAGCAGTTGAATTTTGAGCAGTGTTGCCATTATGAGCTTCAGAACCACCTTATTTCAGTGGTGTCCTGATGGGGTTGCAAGCAATAGTTGTTGCCTTAGGGTTGTTTGTGTTTCTGAATCCCTGAGGCCAATTTTCACTGTGGGGAAAGGCAGCCAGGAGAGAGGAACCTGCAACAGCCCTCCCAACCTGCCCTCAGCTTTCCATTGCTGTGGACACTTTGGGTTGGGATTATCCAGGAGCCCCAGGCCTGCAGTGCTGTGACAGGGAGTGCAGGTGCAGCAGTTCAGTCCCTTCCCACAGTGAGGTCGGGTGGTAAATCAGCGTCACCCACTCGCTGTAGGAGCACTGGGATGGGGGGTGGAGGTGAATGGTTGGGCTCAGGGCCAGCCTGGAGCTGCTGCTGCTGCTCAGCAGGGCAGAACGAGCCAGGCTGGAGTCCAGAGTGTTCTCCCTGTGCTCTCCAGTGCTCCAGGAGAGCCTGTTCACCTGGGATATTTATGGAGCTCCCTCGGATCTGCTGGCCCTGCTGAGGTGCTTTGGGCACTGTGGCCTCCAGTAGTTCTGTCTGGGCTTGTGGGGTGATGGAATAACTCAGATAAAAACAGTGGCAATCCCATAATCTTTTCAAAGGAGTGTATTATTACTGGTGCTTCACAGGTGGATGCTGTAGAGATGCCAATATAAAATATTTTATGGATGTGACATTCTACTCTTGGAATTTTCTAACTGTGCTCTTTCCTGAGCATGCACTTACAAACACCACCCACCGTGGAGTCTGGATCCATTACCCTCTTTCACTGCAAATTGTTTGAGGCTCAGTAGTAAATTACTGCTTACAGTAATACTAAATATATTGAGAATAAATCTTGTTGTCAGATTGGACAAACAGGTTTTGAGGAGGCTTTTCAGAAGCTTTCCTAAGGAAGCTGTCAGGAGAACTGAGGGAATGAAGGCAGGGAGGGAAGCAAGAAAGGGATATTGAGTATTAAACTGGTTGCATAAAATGTCCACATGTGATTTGTTTGGTCACATTCAGGTATTGGCATGTGATAGTTCTCTGCAGAAAGCAATCTGAGACTCATCTTTGTCATTCACCCAGATATTTTCAAATTAATACGTTTTAAATACTCCTACAGAGAGGAAGATTCAGAAAGCGAGAAGGATAAGAAAATCTGGTACTACAGCACAAAGATCCAGCTGGCAGAGCTGATTGAATGCCTGGACAAAGATTACTGGGAAGCTGAGCTATGCAAAACCCTGGATGAAATGCGGGAGGAGGTTCATCGGCACATGGATGTAACAGAAGACCTCACAAACAAAGCAAGGGGCAACAACAAGTCTTTCCTTTCTGCAGCGAATGGTAAGGATGTTTTGTTGGATGGGAATAAATGTTGCGCTTTGAATTTATTTCCTATCAGAAGGAGGATTTATGGAGTGTTATTTGTGCTCTGTGCTCTGTAGGTGGTGGTTTATTTGTTGGTGACAACATCCTTTCTGTTCTAGATGAAATTTTGGACATCATCAGAGCAAGAAAAGGAGAAATAGTGGAAGATAGAAACACAGGAGATGATGAAGGAGAAAAGGCCAAGAGTGATGGTGATAATGACCAGCCAGATGCTGAGAGAGACAAGGAAGAATCTGGAGACCAAGAGAAAACTGAGGAAACACAGAATGAGCAAGATGTGGAAAAAGAGAAGACAGAAGGTAAAGCCAGTCTGACTGTGCTTTAACAGCTCCATTTCAGTGAAGTGAATCTTTACTTAAAAACTTCACATTTCTCCAGGTGTTAATGGGATACTTTTTTTTTTTTTTAATATGATTCTCTAAGATACTTTTGTAAAAGGTGATATTTGACAGTTCCTTTGTGCTTGCACGTTGCGGTTGTTTTTCTTGTTAAGTAATTTCACCAATTTTCCTGCTCCTACACAGCTTCCAGATCCCCTGCCTTGAGGTGCAGGAGGCACTTACAGGTTGTGATCAACAGGTTTATAGTTACCTCATTTTTAACTTTTTCTTCATCACAGTGGGTTTGCTCTTTGATTCTGAGACAATTCTCTCGCAACAAAAAGGGAAAGAAAAGCAAAAAAAGCTTCCTATTTTTCAGCATTATCACCCAAACAAAACTGCTGCACCGAGTTGCTTTCTGTGGATGATGCCAAATGACACGGGAAGGCACAATAAAGAATATCCCTAAAGTTTTGTTGTGGTTTTACTGTAGAGGCAGCAGTCGTTGGGGATAAAAGTAACTCTGTGACACCAAGCACTGATGACAACACCACAAATCCTTCTGCAGGAGGCAGTAGTTGCCCTGAAGGGAAGAACCTGGGGTGTCAGGCAGAAAGCCTTGATAGCAACAACGTGGCAGAGAAGAAGGTGGCAGCAGAGCCCCCCCTGGAACTCTCAGGTACAGAGGGCACTGGTACCAATGCCTCTGTAATTTGGGCAATCTGTGAAGTTTTTCCTCTCTGATTTGTCCACTAAAACCATTCCCAGTGTGTATCACTCATGCTGTTTGCTTGCAGTGCCATCCTCTACTGCTACGTTGTCATTATTAACATTTCAGAGTTAATTTTCTTGCAAGTGGTGCTTGAAATCCTCTGTCACATGAGCATTGTTTCCATGCCTTCCCAGGATGACTCTGGCTAAGCTTTTTATTTGCTCTTTTCCTTCCATTTTATTTTCCCATAGTGGTCCATGATGGTTGTTGGTGTCCTCTCAGAGTTCATTTCGAGTTCTGATTTGCTGCTGGCTTGTTTATTATTTTAACCTCTCATTTACTGTATCAGTTACTAACAAACAAAGCATTTTCATTCAATTGAAAGCAGTTTCATTCAAGGTTAAAATTGCCATGGTAGGGATTTTAAACAGATTGAAGAATTAGAAGCACAGGGGCTCTTGTATTTTAATGTGTTTTGTTCTGCCATGTCACGATTCAAATGACGTAATATATATCATTTAATTTAAAAAATCTAACCCAACTTTTGCTTTAGGAATAAATGGGACTTGACTAAAGGTAACTTAAATTCTCAGGATTATTTTCTATTACGTTTAGAATTATTTTCTGTACAAGATTTCCCAAATAACCAAATATTGTTGTAGACAGCTGATTACTGTTCAAATGATGAGGGTTTTATTTTCAGTTCTTCAGAATCTGAACATGCTTTAATCTGTGTTGTGTTTTAAAAAGTGGTGGTAACTGTTTTCCCTCCTACAGAAATAGTTTTCCAGGCAGGGACAGATTGTAGTTCTTGAACTTGTGAAAGTCAGTGCATCCCAACCTTGTACCAGACTTTCTTAACAGGAGGACAAAATGAAAATCAAGATTAATCTGTAATCTGGAAGCCTCATAACACACCCTTTGAGTACAGAAAATGCCTTAGTGCATGAGACAAACCCCCCAAATATATTTTAGATACTTGGCCAAATATTTTTGCCTGTTCTCATATTTTTTATTCCCTTTTAAAGTTGTTAAATGGAGGTTTACTTGAAAAGATGCATATCCTATAATTTTGTTTCAGACGCATTTCTGGGTTTGTGTTTTATTTTAAAGATTCACTTACATATTTATCATTATTTATTATACTTCCACAAGTACTTTTCCCCTTCCAAAGCTTCTGGCTTAGTTTTAAATTAGTGGGCTATTTTTTTATGGGAAAGTTATGTGTGGAGAGGGTTTTTCCTCATGTCTAATTTACCATATTCACCACGATGCCTGTGTTCCTACTGTGAAATTCCAGACTGACACTCTCCTTTCAGAGGGAGGGAAGGACACTGAACCAGGATCACTGAGGCAGCTCCCCCCAAAGAGGGGGAAAATCAGAGTAAAATGAAAAGTTAGATGAGGAGATCTGTCACCATTCCTGTTAAATGTAATTTGGATATTAGTCTTTATTATTTGAACTGAAATCTGGGGGATCCCTCAGAATTAATGAGCTGAAGGGCAGACAGTCAAAGACTCTGAAAGGTGTGTGCTTTGAGGGACAGGTGACACACAAGAGAATCCTGGGAGCTGCAGGAAGAGCAGAGTTGATGGAATCTGAATTCTAAATGCAGAGTTTCAGTGGAGGGTTCTCTGTGTGTGCATCTGTAGGCAAAAAAAAAATTGTCTTGGATGAAATATGAATGTATCTTAAACACAAGGATGAATTTCAGTTCTTCAGAGCTGGAAAAGTTGAAACTGCTTGAAACAGAACAAAAAGCACTTTGAGGGATACTCTGCTCTGAAAGGAATGAATATTTTATGAGTGTTTCCCTCCAGTCCAGCAAAACACGTTCACCTGACTGTTTCTGGTGAAAAGTTTTAAAGCTTAAAAAAAAAAAGGGCATTGATCCAATTAAAAAAAAAAAAACCAGCTAAAAATGAAGTTGTTCTTTTGTAGAAGAAACTGGTCAGATGATCCCCAGCAGCAGCAGCAGTGGGGCTGCTGCACCTCCCCAGGCAGATGTCGAGAGCAGCAGTGGCAGCGAGCAGAATGACTCCATCAGGACTCTGGAGGAGGCTGAAAATGCAGAGAGGGGATCCCAGACTTCAGAGGACATAGGTAATAATAACAATAATAATAATAATGATGTCTCCAACTTTCATTTTATGCATTTTTTTTCTCTTCACTAAACTTCTTTTCCTTCTCGTTGTAACTCCTATATACATCACCAGCAAACTCCCAGTTTTGAAGTTTGTTTTAAAAGCCTGTTTTGTTTTGGTTTTTGTTGTTTTTTTTTTTTTCTCCTGGGCAGGAGAGAAATCAAATGGTGAAAGGAGTGATTCTCCAGGAGCAGGAAGAGGCACAGCAGGCTCTACACGAATGCTCACCAGGCTGAGGAATCCAGACAGCAAACTGAGCCAGATGAAAAACCAGCAAGTTGCTGCTGCAGCACAGGAAGCAAATAAGTCATTTAAAGAAACCAGAGAGGTTTGTGCCCACCTTGGAAAACTCAAAAGGAATACAAAAAAAACGTTCTAGAAAAATGCTAATTTATTGAAATAATAATAAATTTTTATTTAAAAATGAGAAAGGCATTATGGCAGGCAGTGGAGGTAAATGAAAAGCAGTAATAATGGATTAGCAAATGGGGAAATTGTGATGTCCCAAGAAACTTTTTTCTTCTTGTCCTTTGGCTGTGCTCTCCTGGTTACTCTCTCCAGAGTGAGCTGACAGTGACCAAATGCACTGGTATAAATGTTTTATATCACTGAGGGTTGTTTGTTGGGTCTTTGGTGGTTTGGTTTGGTTCTGGTTTTTTCAAGTAGCCCAGTCTGTCCAGGAAGGAAATGTTTGACTGTTGAGAGTTCGTTGCAGTTTGCTACGTATTGTTTGGTGTATTACTTTTATTTATTTATTTTATTTATTATAACTGATTTTTTCCAAAGGAAGTTAGCATTTAGTGTATGTATTGACAAACAGATTGGACCAGTGACTTCATCCATGCCATGCTTTCCAAGTCCAAGATCATTGTTTGCTCTGCTCTGTGTCTGAATCATGGGATGTACCAAGGAGGGGGTTCTCAGAAAGCTTGGCTGAGTTTAGTGAAGCTGTTTTCCCCCTCCATAGGCACAATTCACAGCAGAAAAACAGGTTCCTGTTTGGACTGTGGAGCCTGGATAGTGCTTTTTTTTTAATGCTAAAGTTGATCCTGGTGATATCCTAACTCTGTTTACAATCAGTGATGGAGTAAAATATTAGTATGTTGGATAAACACTTATTTACTCCTGCAAAATGAAGCAGGGTATTTTTATTCTTTTACAGATAGACAATTAAAGCACAAATCATAAGTAAATAATCATAATTAAGCAGATAGAAATATTGAAAACTTTAATGTGCCTCTTTAAAACCCCTGTTTCTTTCCTAAGGTTCTGGTGGTGAACTCTCAAGGCGAAGTGTCCCGAGTGAACACCAAGAAGGATGTGATGATCAAAGGGAACATGAACAATTACTTCAAGCTGGGGCAGGAGGGGAAGTACAGGGTTTATCACAACCAATATGCCACCAATTCCTTTGCCTTGAACAAGCACCAGCACAGGGAGGACCACGACAAGAGACGCCACCTGTCCCATAAATTCTGCCTGAGCCCGGCGGGGGAGTTCAAGTGGAACGGCTCCGTGCACGGCTCCAAAGTCCTGACCATCTCCACCTTGAGGCTCACCATTATTCAGCTGGAAAACAACATCCCAGCATCCTTCCTTCACCCCAACTGGGCTTCCCACAGGTAAATTGAGGGATGGAAATACAAGTTCTCTTGTTTTGCTTGCGTTTTTGCCAGCAGTGTTAATAAGCAACGGTCTGTGTTTTTTCAATCAATAGATTAAAATATAAGATAATGTATGTTTGTGGTGGCTGGCTAAAAGGATTGTACATTTGACTAAAATATTAAAGTACAGGAGTCTTTATGCTACCATTAAACCTGTTAACACAGTGTACTGTTTTAGTGCCTGGATATGGTTCAGGTTTTGCTCTGCTTTCCACTTTAGGTCTAACTGGATTAAGGCTGTTCAGATGTGCAGCAAGCCCAGGGAATTTGCACTAGCACTGGCTATCTTGGAGTGTGCAATTAAACCAGTTGTCATGCTGCCCATCTGGAGGGAATCTTTGGGGCACACAAGGTAAAATTAATACATATTAAAATACTTTTGAATGTGAGAACTTACTTTGCTTTACAATTACTGGTTCCTCTAAGCCTGGAAGAGTTATGTTTAAATTAAGTCAGTCATTCAGCCCTTGAAGTGCTTTATCTCAGCCAGAAACACTGACAAGGCATGACAGCATTTTTATAGCGTCATTGCTGCTGTGTTTGTTTTATCTAAACCACAATCTCCAAGTGCTAAAACTCTGGGACAGCAGAAAAGCAAATTTCAACACTCCCAGCTCAGTGGAGCCTGGTTTGTGTCTCTGATTGTGTCACAGGAGCAGAAAATAGAGGTGTCTGATGTTGGACACAGTTGCAGGCAGCTGTGTTTGCTTTACTGGAATAGCCCAAAAGAGTGGTGTTACTGTGGCAAGTAATACATAAAACCTGACATGGGCATTCCTCTTAACCTCAGATATTAAAAACTATTTAAAGGGGTGCTGTGTGCTGTTGGCTCCTTGTATTTACTCCCAAGATGCTGTTGTTAACTGCACTTCAATCTGGGGGGTAGATTACGCAGAATGACAGCCATAGAGAGAGAAGAGAAGGAGAAAGTGAAAAAAAAAGAGAGGAAACAAGAGGAAGAGGAAACCATGCAGCAAGCCACGTGGGTGAAGTACACATTTCCTGTCAAACATCAGGTGGGGTCCTCTTTTGTTTACAAATATGTGTAATACTGCAGAAACCTCTTGAGATTCTCCTGTAAATGGTATTAACTTTTGTTGGAGTGGTTTATTGCTTTAAATTTACTTCTTGTAATAAACATACAGGTCGGTTCAAAAACTGCTATAATCTCTCAGCTTTTAGGCAGATCCTCACTATTACATTAAATAAACAAGATGTTTAGATGTTACTATGATAGAATCAGTTGAATTATCAGCAGATGTATCTTTGATTTTAGGCAGTACGTTATTTCACAAGTATACTTCAAAAGTCTGGAAAATAAAGTTTTTTGTTGTGGGGTTTTTTTAATTCATCTTTGATTTTTAAATGTAAACAATAACGCAGCAAATAGCATTGTTAATGCTACTATTTTAAAAATATTGACAGGTTTGGAAGCAGAAAGGAGAGGAATACAGAGTAACAGGGTATGGTGGCTGGAGCTGGATTAGTAAAACCCATGTGCACAGGTTTATGCCCAAACTGCCAGGAAATACAAATGCAAATTACAGAAAACTGCTATCAAGTAAGTATTTGCATTGCTTACACATTTTTTTATTTTTTTTTTAATTACAGTTAATTATCTGTATGTGATATTTCTTGTGCAAACTTTTAGGAATAATGTTCCAGGGAAGCTTTTGTGGATGTTTGCTGATCTTTGTCGGTTGTCACGGATATTTTTAGCTACATTAAATTGTTTCAGTTCTCAATTTATGTGTAATATTTGCACAGCTTTGCATAGGCGTGTCTAAATTAAAGGTAGATCAAAATTGTATAGAAAATCAAAACCAAAAATAACATCTGAAGTATTGGGGGATGTGTATATATATTCAATATTGCACTTTAACCTGTGGTGTTACCACTGCCTGCTTAATTCTGAGTTTCACTAA
The DNA here is from genome assembly GCF_003031625.1 of Empidonax traillii. NCBI lineage: Eukaryota > Metazoa > Chordata > Aves > Passeriformes > Tyrannidae > Empidonax > Empidonax traillii. The sequence goes on along the minus strand of NW_020955911.1, from coordinate 305,946 downwards.
TGATGTGCAAGTGATTGGAGAGATAAATTAACACCCAGGAAAACGTGGCAGAGTACCAAAAAAAAAATATTCTGAATAATTGAAATAATTAATTTGTTAATAGCAAAGAGCGAAGAGGAAAAATGCCACTTGGATAAACGAAAAGGGCTCGCTAAGGTAAAAGCAGAGAAAGACAGAGCAAAGGATTCTCGTGAGGGGCAAGCGAAAGACAAAGCAGATGGTTCAGAAACCTTGGAGAAAGTGAAAGAAGAGAAGTTGCCCGAAGAAAAAGTAGAAGTTGATACAATTTCTGAAAACTTGGATCATGCAAGAGGCACAGGTGATAATCTTATTGTAAAGCTCCCTAATCATTACACAATTAAAAGCCTAGAACCTCAGAAATAACTGTTGAAAAACATCAAAGTGTCTCAGTTAAATGATTGCTTATTATCCACTGTAGTAGTGTCTGAAGTTTTTGTTCCTTTTTTTTTTCCCCCAAATCTATTAATATGCTAAAAGTTGTGTTTATTTCTTAGTACTTAATGTGAAAATAAGAGTTTGGGGGCTCACTGACTCAGAGCTGTTCCTTCTTCACAGCGGAAAAAGAAATCGATGGTGAAAATGATAAAGTCATCAAGGAAGAACCTATGGATGTAGATGATGTGAAAATTGAATCCTCCCTGAAAGATGAGGACAGCCATTGTAAGCTGGATATAATCAATGTCAGTGAGGGCTTTCATTTAAGGACTTGCTACAAAAAGAAAGTAAAATCCTCCAAATTAGACGGACTTCTGGAGAGGAGAATAAAACAGTTCACCCTGGAGGAGAAACAGCGCCTGGAGAAGATGAAGCTGGAGGCTGGGGCTAAAACGGGGGCCATTCGACCCGTGAGCCCCCAGAAAAATACAGAAGAGCTACAGAGGAAAGGGAAAGAAGGAGGCCAGTTTGATATTTCTTCCCAAGACCAGACCTACGTGTCAGAGAAGACCCAGCCTGAAGATGCAGGGCAGGAGTCTTTGGCCATCAGCAGCATCTGCTCTACCAAAACTGGTGAGGAGGACGAAGCTTTGGCAAACAGGCTGTCCAAAGGAGAGGGGCAGCTGCTGGATGAGGACTCACCTCAGTCCTCTGAAGGAGAAAGCTCCATTCACAATGATGGTAAAGAGAACAACCCTGAGCCTCCAACTGCCGACAAGTGTCCAGGACAAGAGGCTCTTGGAGAGTCTGAGAGTTCTTTGGTGGATGGTTTGAAGCAAACCAGTGCAGAAGGCAAAATCAAATGGGACATTTCAGAAACAAACGAAGAACCTTCGGAACAAAATCTCCCTGTTAGCAGAGTATCTCAGAGAGAACTCGAAAACCTGGGGCCAGTGGTACCTGAAAGTCGAAGAGATGCTGTGACCACTCCTGAGAAACCAGATTCAGAAGGGAATTCTGAGCAGCAGAGCAGAGATCCAGAAAACAATTGTCTGACAAAAAGCCATATGGAAACAACGACCTCTCAAGAAAGCGAAATGGAGGAAGAAATTCCTCCTGTGAAGACCGAAGGTAAATCTGAAAAGAAGATTTTATTTCACCAAAAATCAGCTAACAAAGACCTAGAGCCACTTAAATCAGGGCTGATTTCTGAAAGAAACCTCGAAAGTCAAACTCTGGAGCACATGGATGGGGTCGATGTTACCGAGGATTTACTGAGCTCCAAACTAACTGAGGCAAATGGTCAAAAGAAAGGTCAGGAACTGAAAGTGGAAACAAGTACCATAAACAAATACCTTGGTCAGACAAATGTAAACACTGACAGAAAGAATAATAACGATGAAGAAACTGGGACAGATGTAGAAAAGGAAAAATCATCCTTTCAAATGAATGGAAAAGACAGTGACATTAAAAGTTTGGCAAATGATGAGTGCTTGGTGAAAGCCCCTTGTGAAGCCAAGGCAGGGGCTGATATTGAACCCAAAGTTAATAATATCAATAAATCCATCCCAGAACATGAAATAAAACCGTTGGCTTTTAAGGAATCTTCAGTAAAGCCTTTCATGAATGGTGACATCATGGTAGAGGACACAAAGGACAAAAATAAGGTGGACTCAAAGTCACATCTGCAGAGTTCACCCCAGCCTGAGTCTGGAGAGAGTCTTCAGCCAGCGGATGAAGTTCCCAAGTACATGCAGAAAACTGAAGAAAAGCAGCTTTCTCCTGAGAGATCTGCCAGTGTTGGCTCTGTTTCCTCACCAGCACAGACTGGCTGTAAAGAAAAAGCCTTGAGCAGTGATGCAGAGTCCATGGAAACCGAGGTCACTGAGGAGAACAAAGCTGCTCCATCGCCTGTGGCCTTGTCTGAGGAGTCCAGCCTGAGTGGTCACTGTGCTGACCAGAACGGTGTCCAGACACACCAGGTGGAAAACATGAATGGAGAGAGCAAAGTAAAAACTGTTATCACTGAGGTGACCACCACAACTTCAACTGTGTCCACGGAATCCAAAACGGTGTTTAAGGTGGCCGAGACCGGAGCTGCCAGTGAGGAGAAAACCACTGTCGTTTCATCTACAGAAAACTGTGCCATATCCACTGTAACCACCACCACCACTGTAACCAAGCTCACCACTCCAGCCACAGACAGCAACACTGATGTCATTTCTGTCCAGGAGCACAGTAAAACAGTGGTTACAACAACGGTCACCGACTCCCTGACCACCCCGGAGGGCACCTTGGTGACTTCCATGACCGTCAGCAAGGAGTATTCCACAAAAGACAAAGTGAAGCTCATGAAGTTTGCAAAACCCAAAAAAACTCGTTCTGGAACCGCCTTACCGTCCTATAGAAAATTTGTCACCAAAAGCAGTAAAAAAAGCATATTTGTTTTACCCAATGATGACTTAAAAAAGCTGGCCAGGAGAGGAGGGATCAGAGAGGTTCCCTACTTCAATTACAATGCAAAGCCTGCCTTGGATATCTGGCCATACCCATCCCCAAGGCCAACTTTTGGGATCACTTGGAGGTACATACTTTACATTTTTGAGGAGAAGTTTAGGACGTGATGAAATGAATTTTAAAATATGAATGAAATACACGTTTGTGTCCAAAATGTGCCAATTTTATCATTCAGTAATTTTCTATATTGTTCAGTAAAAGTAGAATGGAAAAACCTTTGTCCTGTTAGTTTGGGTGGGTATTTTTAAACACATTCTGATTTTAAGGTATAATTCCTACTCTGTCTTTTAGGTACCGACTCCAAACAGTCAAATCCTTAGCTGGGGTGAGCCTGATGTTGAGATTGCTCTGGGCATGTCTCAAGTGGGATGATATGGCAGCAAAAGCTCCACCTGGGGGAGGAACCACAAGGACAGGTACCATTACTTCATTTCTTAATGCAGCTCTTAATTTTGAGTATTTCTATAAAGTTAATTTTGAGTGTTTCTGTAAGGGCTCAAAGGCACCTGTGGCATTTGAATTCCTTTAGGCAACAATTCTTACTAGTTTCTCTTTCTTTACCTGGAGTCTATTGACTGCAGATTTAGCTTTATTTCTTGCTGTTACTGATGTGCTGGGAATAATCTGTTGTAGAAACAACTGAAACTGAAATTACAACGACAGAAATAATCAAGAGGAGGGACGTTGGTCCCTATGGAATCCGCTCAGAGTACTGTATCAGGAAAATCATTTGTCCCATTGGTGTCCCAGAGGCTCCAAAAGGTATGTTTGTTTAGACATTTTTTTCCCCCTCCCTGTAATCTCCACAGAAATTAAAGTAAATGGATCTTTGGGTTCATTCAGACCATCGAGGGGGCAAACACAGCTTGAGTGAGCTGTTCATTCACCTGGGGAAACAATGATGCATTGACAAAGGGAGGTGGTTTATCTGAAGCCGAAAGGCCTCCCTGTTCATCAAATGGGACTGAAAAAGACACTGAGTCTTGGTTTACACTTTTATTTGGTTTTACCACTGAGCTTAATGTGTGTGTTTTGACTTTCTCCAAAGAAACTCCAACACCCCAGAGGAAGGGACTGCGATCCAGTGCCCTCAGGCCAAAAAGGCCAGAAACACCCAAGCAAACAGGCCCTGTGATAATGGAAACTTGGGTAGCAGAGGAGGAGTTGGAACTGTGGGAGATCAGGGCATTTGCTGAAAGGTAAATGAACTCAAGTGAGCTTTTAAAGGAAGGAGTTTTAATTTGTGTGATTGTTAAATCGATTGTTAAATTTCCACCAGAGAACACGAACTTGGTCCCTGGGATCACTAAAAGCCCATCTCTGCTGTATTTTTGCTGTGCCTTTTTGACGGTCAGGCTTTAAGTTGTAAAGCTAAACTATTTGCTGGCACCAAAACTAATTTATGCAGATATTACAGATTTGTTAGAATTAATATTACATTAATTTTTCCATGCTTATGAACCCATCACTGTTTATGCTAAAAGGTTTTTACTGTAATGCCTGGAAAGGCATCAGGCTACTTTTGGCATGACTTTTACATACAATATGTGTTAAATACTTCTATAAGGCAAAGAAAATGAATGTGTGCAAGTAAAGTGAAGGTAAACTCAGCCTGAGAATATACAAGTTATAAGATATTTTCAATGTTTTATGATAAGAGTTGGAACAACCTTTTTCAGTCTCTTGGAAAGAATAATTTTACATTAATGCTATTCCATAGGTTGTGTTCAGATGCAATCATAAAGCCAGTTTTAAAGCCATGACCAGTTTGGCAATGCTCTTCAATCTTGATAGTTGTTCTCGTAAGAGCAATTAAACTGGATGAAAGAAAGTCCAGTTTGCTGGTGGGATTTCCTGTGGTGGTTTAACTTACTCTTGGTTGTGTCTTTGGCAGGGTGGAGAAGGAAAAGGCACAGGCAGTTGAACAACAGGCTAAGGTTAGTGAACAGAAGAAGGCAGAGGAATTCAAGGCCCAATTGGAGGCTCAGCTAAAACACCAACGTTTGGCTGCCCAGCAGGTGGGGAGCTGTTGGTGTTCCACCTGTCAGCAACTGGTCACCACATGTGTTACAGATGGGAAATTAACTTTATCCTTACCTTACACCTGTTTTGCACACAGTGAAAACTGCAGACTAACATCAACCAATGCTGCTGCTGCTGTACATTTGTTATTTTGAAACAGGGTTAAAGCAAAGATTTGAGTTGGATTGCCTTTTTATATATATATATATATTTATTTTTATATATATTTATAACACTTCAGAAAGGTTTAAGGTTGAGAAGCACCAATCTCCAGGTAAGGTCATCAGTATGCAATGGAAAGCTGCCTTGGGGATACAGTTGCATTTCTTGCTTCAATCAAATTGAATCTTTTGATTTTATTCTGTCTTAAGTTGGCTGGGTGAAGCCCCCTGATAATTTTATTTAAATATATGGAGATATGTACATGTATTTATATATAAATGTATGCAATTAAAATCAGGGAGCCCAGCACCACGTTGGTCTTTCACAGACATTATTAAGAACTGTGCATTTTTCCAACTCACTCCTTTTCATTTCATCTTCCTGAAAAAATGAAGTGGCCATTACTGCACTACTAACCAAACACTGGAATTTAAATTAATAAATACAGAGATGATTCCAGTGACAAAGAGAAAAATGTGAGCTTAATTGAAATTTTAGAAGAGCTTACCGATGCTACCCCTTCACAAAGGGGCTCTGTGAATTAAATGTAGCTGCTCAACAGTTACATCACAGAAGGTGTCTGGGTAAGGTAAGGGATTTTGAACCTAATTTTTTTGAGCAGGCTGCAAAGTGGATTTACATTTAAAAGAATACATTTTAAAATTGCATTCTTAGTGGTGAAGTAGAATGATACAATCTGTTTCTTTCTGTAATGTGCAGGAAGCTCTGAATTTAGGACTGTAAATAGTGTTGATGATGATGTGCCACTTACTGACATAGAGGTACACACATGGTCAAAGCCAAACATAAATGGATATTTTTCAAAGTTTTAACCTTTTTGATTAATTTGAGACTAATATTTGGGGAGTTTTTTAAAGTAAAATGTGCAGTGAAATTAACATAAACCAAGGATTTTAAAGGTGCTGTAAGGAAAGTGTATTCTGAGCAGAGCTGGAGTTCTGCAGGGAGCCTGTTCTTCAGTCCTCTACAATCTGAACTAAAATCCTCCCAGAGTCCTTTGTTTTTCCATAGTGGGTAGAGACAGTGTTTATGTTGCAAAATCTGAAGGTGCTCATTATCCCTTTTATTCGATTTTCTCTCTAAACCCCCCAGAAGCGGCTGGAGCAGCAGAAGCAGATCCCTGCAGGGGGGGTGGTGGCTGCAGCCACCACATCCAGCAGCACTGCCACCACCATCTCCACCCCCCAGAAAGTCGTGGTGGGCCCCTTGGCAGGCCCAGTGCCCACGGGAACCAAAGTAGTGCTGACTACTAAAGTGGGTTCTCCAGCCACAGTAACATTCCAACAGAACAAGAACTTCCACCAGACTTTTGCTACCTGGGTTAAACAAGGCCAATCTTCAACAGGTAAGTGGCCATTTAGCATGGGAAGAACATCCTATAACATCACATCCTACAAACTTCCCATCTTCTCCAGAATACACAGCATTGTGACATTGCTGGTTATCTTTGCTCTTGATTCTCGCTATGCCACGAGAACATTTCTGAGATTATTCCTGGGTCATTTTTCTTTGCTGGGAAGTCTTTATTTCTGACCTGTCTCATGAATTCCTGACAGTTGTACTAGTAATCATCAACACAATCATTCTGTGGTGTACCATGCTGTTTCCAAACCAGAACCTTTACCAAAGCAAGCATGACACATTCAAAGGAAAAAAAAAAAAAAAAAAGAAATAAAAACCATCCTGTAGTTTGCTGTTTCATACTTGAAAAAAAAAAAAAAAAAAAAAAAAAAACAACCACTCATTTCACTGACTAATTGTTGTGCTCTAAACCTGCCTGTTCTGTGTGCCTCACTAGCCACTAGCACAGCTGCCACCTCAGCCACAAGCATGGCCAGCACAGGGCAGACCTTCCAGCTCTCAGGCAACCCAGTAACGATGGCAGGGAAAGTGATAACTAAGCTGCCACTCCCTGCAAACAGCAAGATTGTTGCCGTCAATGTGCCATCAACTCAAGGAGGTAGGGAAAGGGAACTCAATTCAAATGTATTCCAGCTTGCTGATTAATTCGCCATTGACACTATTTTCCCAACTGTGACTTGAAGGGGGAAAAATTAGATGGATAATTACAAGTTTCTAGAGCTTGCTCCCTCCCCCCCCACACCCAGTGTTGCCTGTTTGTGTCTGTAAGGGGAAAAAATGCAAGGGGTTTTTTTTGCCTGTAAATTATTCTGCATTTCTAAGTGCAAAATTAGGAGCTTTACTTTGAACAGTGTGGAATGAAGCATGCTCTTTTTTATGGTATCTAAATCAACAAAACAGCTTTCTTCATTAAAAAAACCCCGCTGTTTTTAGTTATTAATGCTTACAGCTGCTCTTCAGTGATGAGCAGGAGTTTGGATCCAGACTAAGATTAGCATTTCTTCATCTTAGCTCAAGAAGAGGACTGAATATTCTGATATTTGTGTGTATATATTGGACAGAAAAACTCAATTCTCTGTGTCCATTATGCTTCATATCTGAGCAAATCATGAGGGCTGCTGGTTTTGGATTGGAATTTCTTAGGTGACGGGAGAAAAACTCCCCATTTTCCTCAACCCCACAAGCTTGTAGGTGGAAGGTGTTTCAACTGGTCTTCTACCTTTGAAATTAATCAGATGATAGCTTTTAATGGTTGTGTAACACTAATTTGTGGCACCCTGTCAATGCAAGGGCTCCTTTGTGAAGATTCACACTTTCCTTAATCTTATCTAAAATACCTGTTTCTTGACTTAATATGTAGTTGCACCGTTGACAAAGTATCACGCTGCTTCTTTTCACAAAGAAGACAAAGTCTCTCCCAGGAAATGCTGAAAGGCTCAGAGGGGTTGTAGAAACCTGGAGCCTGAGTTGTAAATGCCACCCTGGAGCTGCATTGGTTTCTTTCTCTGGCCATTGTGTCATTAATGACTTCTCCATTTCTCTTTGCTTAGGTGTGGTTCAAGTTCAGCAAAAGGTATTGGGTATCATTCCATCAACCACAGGTGCGAGTCAAACCTTTACTTCATTCCAGCCAAGGACAGCAACTGTCACCATTAGGCCAAACACCACAGGGACGTTAGGAACAACAAGCACTTCACAAGTAAGATGTTTTTCTGATTATTTAACTCCTAAAAAAAAAAAATAATGTGGGGGCCAAGATTTTGAAGTTATTGGCAGATATCAAAAGTTCTGTCTAATGGCTTCTCAGTGGTTTTTTTTCCAAGGAGGTCCAACAATTCTCTCCAGTTGGAAAAGCTAATTGAGCTTGGTAACCCAGTGTGGGCATAGGTGCAAAAATATTGGATCTGCTTCTATCTTATTATTTCTTACTATATTTAAATAAAAAACCCACAAAACCCACACACAATAAAAGATTCAGGGCATATCCCAGGGGTTTTTTTTCCCAAGTTTACGCGTGGTCTCCGCTCTGTGTCCGTAGGTGGTGCCAGGGACGCCGCTCCGCCCTGGGATGACGGTGATCCGGACACCACTCCAGCAGTCCACCCTTGGCAAGACCATCATCAGAACCCCTGTAGTGGTGCAACAAGGTATTCTTCCAACCAGTAGGTTCACTTTGTTATTTAAATTTCTAGTGTTCAATCCCTGGTTTGTTTCTTTATAAACTCCTTCTGTATCGTTATGTTCCTCTTTTTGATTCTTGACTTTTAACTTATGCCTTTTTTTTTTTTTTTTTTTTTTTTTTTTTTTTTTTTTTTTTTTTTTTTTTTTTTTTTTTTTTTTTTTTTTTTTTTTTTTTTTTTTTTTTTTTTTTTTTTTTTTTTTTTTTTTTTTTTTTTTTTTTTTTTTTTTTTTTTTTTTTTTTTTTTTTTTTTGATTTTTGGCTTTTGACTGTGTTGGTTGCAGGCTTTGTCAGTGTGGTTCATCATTGACACTGTGAAATCTAGTACTTATTTTTGAGAAGTCCATTCATTTGAGAAAAAAAAAATCAACTGAAAAAACCTAAAAACATTTAGGGTAAATCTGCATTGAGAAAGCTTGCCTTTAAGGAAAAACAAAAAAAGAAGCTAAGTGTCTGAAGTGCTCCTTATGTATGCAAATTCGATTAAAACAGAAAACATTTTGCAGACTTTTTTTTCAGTCAATCACCCAGACAAATGGTTTGTGAGGAAAATTTCTGTGCAAACTGCAGTGTTTGCATCACCCGTCTGATCACCATCACACCCCGCTGCAGGTTGGGCCTGGGAGCTTTGCTGTGCTTCAAATGCTGGAAACGTGTTCCTTATCTCTAATTATTGCCTTGCAGGTCAGACACAGCAAGTGGTGACTCAGATAATCAGGGGTCAGCCTGTCTCCACAGCAGTTTCTGGCACCAGCACAGCTCCTTCCAGCGCTGGGCAGAAAACGGTCCCAAGTTCTGGAGCTCCCCCCCAGGCGGTGCAGCCTCAGCCCCCCTCGCAGCCCCCTCGCCCTCAGCAGGGGCAGGTGAAGCTCACCATGGCCCAGCTCACCCAGCTCACACAAGGACAGGTAAATACTGGCTGTGCAGCTGTGCTGACACCCACCAAGCCTTTGATTTCAGCATCTGCTCTGGAATCTGCGTGTCACCTTCAGTTGGGGTGGCCACTGGCATAGTTACAGACTGAAAGAAGCTTGAATACAACTGGGAAGTTGTAACTGTTGCTCCCTGTTGGATTCCCCAGTAAGGTGACTCGCATCAGTGTGGAAAAAAGTCTTTAATAGCAGTAAGGGACGTAATTATTCTGCAGGGCCTGTTTTATGGACCTTCAGATCGTACATTCGTTCCTTGTCTTTTGATTTTGTGGGAAGATTTGGTTTCCATTCATGTTATTCAGAGTCTCAGAGAAAAAAATTACAGTACCTGAAGGTGAAGGAAGAAAAGGTTCTTTAGGCTTCTGCTGAGATCATGAGGATCTGTCACCAAGAAATAAGTTGAGAGGCAAGCATAGGGTAAAAATAGACTTCATTGAGTTATCACAATACCTGTTCTACAAATTATCAATAATATGTATGAATGATTGGAATGTACAGGCTGCTGGTTGCCAGGTAACACTTTTTTTTTATGTGGAACAGGATTCTGAGCTGAAAGAGGATAGGTTTAGATTAGATATTAGGAAGAAATCCTTTGCTGTGAGGGAGAATTTTTGTAGGGACCTCACTCTACTGTGGGTTCACAAAATGTGTCACTCCAACCCAGTCATCTGTTGATGATAGAATTGTCGAAAGTGTATTTTAGTGTTTCATGATCTCAGAGGCTAGTTTTGGGGTTTAGGAATATGGTATGGGGTAAAAGTATTGAATTCTGAAATGCCAACCCCTAATTGTTCTGATTTTCAGCAAAGTCTGTCTAAGAATTGTGTCACTAATACATCAATATTAACTTTTTCCTCAGGGTGGCAGTCAAGGCTTAACTGTGGTAATTCAGGGACAAGGTCAAACTACTGGGCAGTTACAATTAATCCCTCAGGGTGTGACTGTAATACCTGGCCCAGGACAACAGCTAATGCAAGCAGCTATGCCAAATGGTACAATTCAGAGGTTCCTTTTCACCCCACTCCCAGCAGCTGCTACTACAGCCAGCACAACCACAACCACGGTTTCTACTTCGACCTCGGGTAAGCATTGCTCTGCTCAGCAGAAAAAAAGCTTCCATTCCAACTGCAGGGGAGTTTTCATGCAGCTGGAGATGGTCTGCCATTACAGTAAATCGGTTGGGAGTGTGTTGCAAAGTCTGCTGAATTTCTGCACAGAGCTTTGCGGTGGTTCTGAGGGGTTTGAACGAGTGGGGCTCGTGGATGTGCCATCTGAAGTTAACGAACGCTTGTTTTGCTCGTTGCCAGGCGCAGGGGAGCAGAAGCAGGCCCTGCAGGCCCAGCCAGCATCAGCAGTGCCAGGAGCTCAGGGGCAGCCCCAGAGCCAGCAGCAGTGCCAGGCTGCGGCGCAGACCCCACCGGTGCCCCCGCCCGAGGCTCCGGGCCAGCCCGAGGCTCCGGCCGCAGCTCCCGGTGATTCTGCGCTCCCTCCCGAAGCACAAGCGTCCAAATCTCCGGCTCAGTGCCCGGCCCAGGCTCCAGGAGCGTCCGCAGCGCCGGCCCCGACGCAGCCACAGCCCTCGGTCCTGCCCCAAGGCCAGTGCCCAGCCCAGGCCCAGCAACCAGCTCAGGTGCAGACTCCACCCCACGACCCGGGCCCGCCGCAGCCCCCTGCTCCCACCCAGCAGCTCACCCTGCCGAGCTTAAATCAGGTTCCTGGGCAACCCCCAGCTCGTCCTCAGCTGTGGCTTCAGCAGCCTCCAGCCAAAGTTATTGCAGTGCCTCAGCTTCAGCAGCGAGTGCAAGTCCTCTCCCAGCTGCAGCCCCGGGTGGTGGCTCAGATACAAGGCAGTTTGCCCCAGCAGATCAAGCTGCAGTTCCCCATTCACATCCAGCAGAGCAGCCCAGGGCAGGCTCAGCAGATTGAGAGTGTGGTGGCAGTGCAAGCAGCTAGTGTTCAGGAGCAGCTGCACAGAGTTCAGCAGCTCAGGGAGCAGCAACAGAAGAAAAAGCAGCAACAGATAGAAATTAAACGTGAGCACACCCTTCAGGCTTCTAATCAAAGTGACATTATCCAGAAACAGGTAAAGTTAACAGAAGGAAATTAATCCTTAATGAATTAAACAAAGCTCATTTTAAATGCCTGTTCTTGTTAACGATGTTAATACATTTGATAGGCAGTTAATTTGATTCTTTCAGAGTTAGTGCAGGATTGCTTTTGGCCATTTGATTAAATATTCTGAGTTAATTCAGCACATCGAGTCACTTGTACCATGTTTACATTCCTCTGTCACCTTGATTCAACTTCCCACTGGCTGCTGGGACAATCCATCTTTATTCTCAGTTCAGGAAAGGCAGGTCCTAGCCAGGAGAGCTGATGGGCAGAACACTTGTGCAGTACCTTCATTACCTGAAAACTGAGGTTCCAAAGAGGTATCTGACATGTAAAGCTGGTGGATGGCTGCGGGGCTTAAAACCAAAAAATAGACACGTTAGACTCTTACCATTTTTAAAATAAAACAACCAGTCACTGAGGAAATACAGTCAATTTACGTTTAGACCCTGAGTTTAAACTTGACATAAGCATAATGTCCTACTCTGGGGGTGGGATGGTAATTTTTAATTTCTTTTTCAATTTTCAAATAACTGTTTAAAACCAGCACTGCTCCCCTGATAAAATCAGCTTTATTTTGTCACTGAGTGAATTAAAACCACTCTTTTTCTTTAACTTAGGAAATGTCCTAGTTCTCCCAGCAACACTGTGAAATACTGGCTAAAGTTTTCATCTTGTATTTTGGATTCTGTCTCATCCTACAGGTGGTTATGAAGCAGAATGCTGTCATAGAACACCTGAAACAGAAGAAGATGCTGACTCCAGCTGAGAGGGAAGAAAATCAGAGGTGAATGTGCATCACAGTGCATCTCTAGATGTGAAAGCTTGACATTTATAACATCTTTTAATGGTGGCATAACAGAAAACTGGCTTGGAAAAACCTGCTTAAGGAAATGTTGCTGGTTTGAGATTGCTTGAAGTAACACTTACAATGATCTGAACTTTGATTGAATCCTGTGTAATCTCAATTCTATTTTGATTATCTGTTATTTAAGGAATGTTATATATTGTGTTTGGAGCTGGCCACAGTTTTGAAACTCCAGGTAAAACCCACCCTTGAAGGAGCACAGAATGGAGAGTTAATGGTTCTGCTGCCAAAAAAAAGCCTGGTTTTTGTTTGGCCTTTATCGTGGCCATGTGTTTCCATTCTTATCCTCTGCACATCCCACTCTACAGAAGGAGCTGAAGAGTTGGGAGACAGTTTGACAAACTGGGAGATTTTATGCTGGAAGCTGCTAACCAGAAATCTGAAGTGTGTGTCATTTGTCTTGGGACTCCTTTTCACTCCTGCAGTTGCTTCAATTAGATAATCACAAGTGTGTGTGTCACATACTAAGAAAAAGAATCGTGTGTTTTATAAGGTTTTGATCCTCAAATCACAAGCTCAGTTGATTACAACACTCTCACTGGGTGCTGCTTATTTAGTGTGGACAATTGCCTGAGGAATAAAGTGGATTGGATATTCTCATTTAGGGGTGTCAGACAGCCACACTGGTGTTTCGACTGACAAAAGCCCAATTTAAAAAAAAAGGGGGGAGAAAAGGGTTCTAACTAGCCTGGTTCATGGTGCAGCTGTCTTTCCATCTCACTGATTTATTCTTCTAAAATTGCAGAACAAGTGAGCAGGAAAATAGATTTAGGATTTCATTTAGCAGATGAAAAATTAATCCTGAACCATTAGTGAAGAAATTGGGAACTATTTTATGGTGAATTTTATACAGTGAAAACTGTTTGTCAGTCCTTGTGCCAAAACAGAAAATCTTAGTAGTATTTGGTGGCCACTGGAGTGAGGAAATGGCTACTTTAGGAGTTACAGGCTTCCAACTCACTTCCATCCTCAGTCAGAATAAACATCCAACTCTTTCAAACAAGGCTGTGGGAAACTGGGTTGAGTGAAAATGTCTTTAATCATACTAAAGCCAAAGCTTTGCTGGGAGTTGTGGAAGTACTCAGATCAGTTAAGGCTCTCTGGAGCCTAACAAGGGTCTGGATGTCTCCCAGCAGTGTTGCAGTAAATGAGCAGAGTGGGAGCAGTGTGTGTGTGTCACTGAATTTACCCTGTGCATCTTCACAAATACAATCAGTTCACCGGAGCCCTGAGTCTGCTCTCTCAACTGGGAGTAAACAGGCAGCTCAGCACCGTGTCCCTTTTCTTCCTTCCCTCCCCAGGATGATTGTGTGCAACCAAGTGATGAAATACATCCTGGATAAGATAGACAAGGAGGAAAAGCAGGCGGCCAAGAAGCGGAAGCGAGAGGAGAGCGTGGAGCAGAAGCGCAGCAAACAGAACGCCACCAAGCTCTCAGCACTGCTCTTCAAGCACAAAGAGCAGCTGAAGGCTGAGATACTGAAAAAAAGAGCACTGCTGGACAAAGATCTGCAGATTGAAGTGCAGGTAAGGGCAGAGCCTCAAAGACTAATTTGGTTTGAAACTGGGGAGAACGTTTGTGTGGTGATCTTCATTTGCTCAGGGAGATTTTAAGGATCCTTGCAGGAAGAAGCTCTGGTTGTGGATCCTCTGCTGAGTTACTGATATCCTTTGGATGCCTCTTGGTTTTCTTGTGGGCTGAAGTTACCTTGTTTTTACAACCAGTGGGCCAGAGCAGCCCAAGAGTATCATCCCTAAATGTTGTGTGAATTTATAGTTTAGGAACATGAAAAAAAGGCATATTTAAGTGGACTTGATTGTTTTCGTTAAATGTGGGGATTTTTGCCTGGACTGTAATGCTATCTCGAAATAATCATATGAAGTGCCTCCCTCTCTATTTATTCATTTAACACACTTCAGGAGGAGCTAAAGAGAGACTTGACTAAAATTAAGAAGGAAAAGGAAAAGGCCCAGGCAGCAGCTGCTGCAGCAGCAGCCGCAGCCGCCGCGGCCGCCGCCGCTGCCCCGCCACCACCACCACCAGTGCCACCAGTGCCACCAGCACAGCAGGCAGCCAGCGTCACCTCCTGCTCCTCCACCACTGTCCCGGTGCCAGTGTCCTCCCAGAAGAGGAAACGAGAGGAGGAGAAGGATTCCTCGGCTTCCAAGTCCAAGAAGAAGAAAATGATCTCTACTACCTCAAAGGAAACGAAGAAGGACACAAAGCTTTACTGCATCTGTAAAACGCCTTACGACGAGTCCAAGTGAGTGGTGGGGCCACAGCCCCCTCCTGCATGTTCTTAGTGCAGGCTCAGGGTCAGTGGGAGTGCCAGGCAGTGCTAGAGCTGCAGATAGTGGCAGGTTGTTGCAGGGATCACCGAAGTGTAGAGAATCAAGTCTCTATTTTCCACTAGCAGTTACAACTATTAACATACCCGATTTCTGCCGTTACTGTTCGTGGTTTACAGTTCCCTGTTTGCATGTCTCCATCGTGTGACCTTCCTGTCTCACATGCACATCCTCTTTTCTTTTTTTTCCCTCCGCTCTGTTTCTTTTGCTGTTTTGCCTCTGCCTCAGAAGCAAGTGACAACTTGGTTTGGGCAGTTTCTTGTGGATAAGTAGCTTTGGTACCGTCTTCCAGTCAATGAATTCTTTTTTTTGTAAGTCAGTAGCCAGTACAGGGGGCTCTGAGCCACTGCACTGCAGTTCACTTTGGACGATGTTTCGGGTAGGAACGGTTTCCACGTGTTAGAATTTGCATCCCGGGATTGATAAAAATAAAATTAATGTTTAAGCATTTGACAAAGTGAAAACTGCAGTTCTCTGTAGTTTGGTTCTGATTGTGAATGAGGACAAATGTTTGTGCTGCCTACAGAGCTTGTGAAGAAACGTTGTAAGTGGTGCAGTGGGAGATCCAGTGGATTCCAAGGAATAGCATTACAGATTCCTGCTTAGCAGCAGCAGTTAGTACTGATTGACATCTGAGAGCTGTGTAGAGATGTATGTAAAATAAATCTGACTTCAGACCATTTCCAAGTGAGTGTTTATCTGCTCCACAAGTGAGCAGATTCACACTCAAAAGGATGAATTGGTGCCATTTGGTGGTGGATGAAATGCTGATACCAGAGAGGAACCACAGAGCTGGAGTGGTGCTTTTACTCCAGAAGTGCTTCTTCCTTCCAAATGTAGGGCCAGGACTAGGGGATCCCTTGAGGTTCCTCCTAGCCTTTTTTGGATTTAATTAATTTTTTAGATGAAGTTGAGGTCTTTGGGGTTATTTTCATCTTGGTTGTTGCCCATTCCACCAGTATTTGAGCGTGGGGAGTGGGGCTGCTCCCTGTGCTGCCAGTGCTGCAGGAAGGGCAGAGCGATGCCCTGGCTGGGAATTCATGATGATTTCTAAGGAATTTCACTTAGGGAATGTTGTTTGTGTCAGGCTTTGT
Organism: Empidonax traillii; assembly: GCF_003031625.1. Taxonomy (NCBI): domain Eukaryota; kingdom Metazoa; phylum Chordata; class Aves; order Passeriformes; family Tyrannidae; genus Empidonax; species Empidonax traillii. Next base: position 289,932 of record NW_020955911.1, on the reverse strand, counting down.
CATCCAGTGCTTTTAGGGGACCCTGTTGATGGTGAACTGAACAGAGATGTGTTACTGCCTCCAGTTAGCGAGGGATACAACTGGCACAAAATGAGAGGAACAAATTCTGTGAGCAAAGGGAATTGATTGATTGTCAGACTAACTCTGTGGTGAACAGACTGAATTTTAACAGCCTAAAATCATGTGCTTCAGTGCACTGAATAAAACTTGAAGAAAATGAGAGGTGAATCACTCAGTAGTATCCTCAGCGATGATTCAGCTCCGCTTTTTGTGAGTTTTAAATTTGATGTTCTTACAAATGATGGGCTGTACTGTTGAACTCCTTAATCCTTTCCCTACTTGGAAAGGAATTAGTCAAGTTTTAAAAGAATTTTCTGGGAAACATCTTTTTAATTTCATATATGTGTAGGCATCAGAGCTTCCTCTTTGTGCTGGTGTCTCTTTTCTACTTCAGAAAAGATACTTGAAAAGCGAATTTGTGGTATTTCATGAATACCCTGTGCATTTTTTTTGGATGTAGTAAATTCTGCCGTGTGTTTTACTGCAGGTTTCTCATGTTTAGCTCTCACTTGTGATACCCCAGGGCTGTAGGGGTGTGCTGGTATTGGTTTTGAGGATGGTCAGCATGGATATCTTTCTAAGATTCCTGTTTTGTCAAAGCGTGATGTGACACCTGTTCCACGTTCCAGGGCAAGGTTTGGCATCCACCCCTGGATGTAAATGTGCTTCCCCATCACCAGGAGCAGCCACAGCCCCTCCTGGCAAGGAGTTGTTGAGAGTTGTCAGAACCTCTGTCTGTCCATTCTTTCTGCAGGTTGGGTTGTGTGATACCGATTTTAGGGTTTTCCTGACTGCAAAATAGAAGAGCAAAGGCAGGATCTGGGTGTCCAGGGTGTGTGCAGAGGCCCAGGGAATTAGGGATGGTTTTGTGGAACGTGGGGTAGGCACTGCCCTGGTGCTGCTGTGGTGTCCCAGGGGTGTTGCAGACTGATAGGATGGCAGGAATTCCCACGGCAGCACGAGACAGGGGGTTGTGTTCTCCAGAAATCCAGGAGGATGGAGATTCCCAGTCCGCTTGCTTTTGCTCAGGCAGAGAGGATGGATGTGCGCCATCCCCATCTGGTTGTCACCGGTCACAGGTGTGTCCTGAGGTGTCCATACCCGAGTTCCAAACATCCTGGCATAATATTTTACAGTTTTGTCACGTCATTCTGTGCAAGGTGCCATCCCCATGGTTCTGTCCCTGGTTGCCTTCACTTCGTGTCATGCCATACGTGGTTCTGTCACACAGCCGTGTCTGAGAGGAGATTCACTCCAGAACGCTCCACATTCCACTCTCTCGCAGTTTGAAGTGGTTTACTATCAGTTTTTCAGTGCCCTCTCCATCCAAAAAAAAAAAAAAAAGATATTTAAAATTGCCACCCATGCCCTGAGCCCATTTTCTGTCGTGTCATGTTGTACCAGTAGTGCCTCCACACGGCTGGTTGCATGTTCTTGTAGTGTACTTGTAACTCCTAGCTGGTGTTTGCGCTTCGCTTTTGTTTTTTTTAAATTAACTGAGACCTACATTTTCAAACCTTAAAGAGACATTTCAGTGGCTTTGGAGCTGCGATTTTGAAAATGTAAACCTTTTCCTTTGGCCTTGTCTTTTTGTGCCTTTGAGGGTTTTTCCACACGCACGCTGAAGACAGGAGGTTTTTTAGCCCAGTCTGGTTACAGATTGATATGTACATATTAATACATGTGCATTTTAATTTCAAATTGACCCGAGTGACCTTACTGCCAGCCTAGCTGCAGCGTGAGATAGTTTGGAAGGGCAGGGAGCAGGCCAGCGGTTGAGAACAGCAGAGAGAAATGCAGGGGTTAAAAAAAAAAAAAAAAAGTGCCGTGCCATTTGAAATGACAATTACATTGTCATTTTCATTGTGAACACTTTTAGGTTCTATATTGGCTGTGATCTTTGTACTAACTGGTATCATGGAGAATGTGTTGGAATCACAGAAAAGGAGGCTAAGAAAATGGATGTGTACATCTGTAATGAGTGTAAACGGGCACAAGAGGGCAGCAGTGAGGAGTTGTACTGTATCTGCAGAACACCTTATGATGAGTCGCAGTGAGTTCGGATCAGAACCTCTTATTCCATGTTTAGGTAGCAAAACTGCTCTGACTGTGCTTTCCTGTTCCTTGCCAAGCGTTTAAAAAAAAAAAAAAAAAAAAAAAACAAACTCAAAACCAAACAGTTATTCTGCATATATATTGTATTCGTTCGTAATACAAAATTGCTTTCTGGTAATTGTCTCCCCCCCCCCCCCCCCTCCTTTCACCCCCTCCCCCGGTCCCCCCAAATGTTTCTGTTGTGTAAATGTTTAGGAAAAGTGGAGTTTTCAGGGTGGTCGAAATGTGTTGTAGTTTCTATGCCAAAACACCGTGAATTTAAGTTGGGATTTATTTTACCTTTTGTTTTGTTCTGTTTTAACAAGGGATGGTTAGATAAAAAGACAAATGCTGTGTTGAATGGATTTTTTTTTTTTTTTGTGCTTTGATCTGGCTAGAAAACATAATTTTAGTATGGGGGTGTGTGGTTGGTATATGATATATATATATTTATTTACTGTAAGGCTTTGTGTCATAGAATACCCCTCCTGTATTCAATTACAAGACTGAAGCTCCCATATGAAAAATGCTTTTATGGAGTGAACCAAGCCCTAGTTTTAGTCCAGTGTGTGCAAAATGCATCTTGAATTGTTTTGGATACTGGCTGGGTGAGACTTCTGGCTTTCCACTGTTCCTTTCATCTCTAAAGCAGAAGAATGATTTTTGGCAATCTCAATTGCTTGAAAGCGCCTATTACAAAACTCAGGAGCTTGTTTTGCAATGGTCTGTCATTGAGCCTGTTTGGAAACACCAAAGCAGCTGGAATAGTGTCCTTAGAATTTGTCACTCTGAAGTGTCACTGTTGTACCCAACCATGCCAAGTATCTGCCTGGGGACTGCAGGGTTCTGTGTTAGATGTGAAGGGGGCACTGGGGAGGTGAAGGCACTGACACTTGCTTTGGCTCTTGCAGGTTCTACATTGGCTGTGACCGGTGTCAGAACTGGTATCACGGGCGCTGCGTTGGCATTTTGCAGAGCGAGGCCGATCTCATCGACGAGTACGTGTGCCCGCAGTGCCAGTCCACAGAGGATGCCATGACTGTGCTCAGCCCCCTCACTGACAAGGACTATGAAGGGTTGAGGAGGGTCCTGCGCTCCTTGCAGGTGAGGAGAAGGTGGCAGCACCTTGGAGGAGGGTTGGACTCCTCAGGGGTAAGTCTTCCCGAAAAGGGAGTAAGCAAAGCTCTGCTTTTTGGTGATGAATGCCACTGTGGCAGCTGCAAACGGGCTTGACATTACTGTGCTGAAGAATTATTTACAGTAATTACTGTGTCAGTGCTTCTGAGTAAGTGAAAGCAAGCAGTGTCTTCACTGAAAGGCTCTGAGAAGAAGCAGGTTTGGAACACCAAAGGGCAGAGTGGCAGCCCAGGGGCACAGGGTGGGCAAGGTGCAGTGTTCTCTTCTGCACAAGGTGCAGTGTTCTGTTCTCACATCACCTTCCTGTGCTTTCTCCTCTACATTTCTGGACTCTGAGTTACCAGATTTCAGCAGTGTTCTCCCAGGGGGTCGTTATCAGCATGTAAATGATGGCATCCTGATAATAAGAATAACATCACTGTCTGATACAGGACATTTCTGGTTTGTCTGTCACTCCCAAATAGGCTTTTTCTGCTACAACTGTAAAGAATTTTTAAGAATTCTTTCTTAAAATTATGGTAACAAGAAAGCCTGTAAGTAATATTTTTGTTGTCCTATATTTTGCATACATTCTATGGAAACAAATTAATTTTTGAGTACTTGAAAGCACTCTCAGTAAATTCATTCCATACTTTTCCATGCAGCCTGTTCAGCACAACATCCTGTTATGTCTGAATTTCACTTTGTTTCCTGTTTTGAAGCCCAGCTACTCGGTCATTGACATTTAAAACATCAGAGGAGAACTGGTCACTTTTTCATATAATGCTGCACTTCTGCCTTAAATTCAGCTCTAGACCCCAACAGATAAAAGGATGACGAAAATATTTTGCTGTTAATAGTGCTGATTGAATTTTATTTTCAATTCTCTCCTGTTTCCCTGCCAGGCTCACAAGATGGCATGGCCCTTCCTAGAACCAGTGGATCCCAACGATGCACCAGATTATTATGGTGTCATTAAAGAACCGATGGGTAAGTGATGGTGAGGAGAGCCTGAGTGAGGGGATTCAGGCTTTTGAATATCAAATTAATTCCCTGCCGCCCAGTTCTGGCCATGTGTTGGGAAAAACTCAGTTTTTGCAGTGAGGCAGGTGAAACAGTGTGATTTCTCAGTGATATATTTAGAGGTTCTTGGGGGTTAATTTGTCTAAATCTGGCTGACTCCTTCACCCTGAGTGCTGTGAGTTTAACAGATGAAATGTGGAAGTCAGTGCAGCAATAGAATAGAATTCTTGGGTTTGAGTTGCTGTGTTTAAAGAGGACAATTTTGTTATGTTTTCCTTTTGCTGGGTTTTTTGTGTCTTTGTGCATCAGCTCCCACAAAGTTTGGGATGTTACTCCAGAGGCTGAGGAGAAGGTGGTGCTAACACAGGGAAGTGTGGCATGCAGCTGAAGATGGAGTTTAAAATGATCTTCATCTGACTTGACAGAGCTCTAAATTTTGTATTCCATGTAATTCGTAGGAACAAAATGGATTCAGATGTTGTGCCTGTGGGGAGAGAGGAGAGGGAGATGCTGCAGCTTTACAAGTGCTTTGCTCTGATCTCCTTAGAGCTTAGCAGGTAGTTGGGAATAAGCTGGATAAGCACTTGAATAATATTTTTGTTCAGAAATTGTGTCCTTTTCTACTCCAGAGTTTCGGATTGGGCTGTTATGAAAATGCTTAACACGTTTCATAACTGATGGGTTAAAGTTTATAAGGAAAGCTCAAATAACAATATCAGTAAGCACATGATGATTGAGTGGAATAAAAAGTGCATTTTAGCCCTTTCTGGCTTAACTAGGAGGAAAAGACACTTGTAAGTATAAAAGGTGATCCAGGCCCAGGTAATGCAGTTGTTTTCACACTTTCTGGCATTACTGGTATTTAAAAACAAGCACTTCAAAGGCTTTTTCCAAGGATAGATAAGTTGTTTTTCTGTCTAAAAGCACCACTAGACACTTACACAGTTATATTTATGGCAGTTCTCATTCCTCTCCCTCTTTTAATGGCTATTTGCATTAGAGTAGGACAATTACTGCTCACTCCACCATTCCTGCCTCTTTAAAGTGTCTGGTCAGGCAGGGTGAGACATTTTCATGGCCCTGCACTTGAGATCTTTCCTCCCTGCCATGTGTAACGTGCACATGCCCCTGCGAATTGAGAGTTCATTCAAAGCAAGTCAGGAATTCAAAATATAATCAGAAGGTACAGTACCAGAAACTGAATCCACATTGCCTGACCTTTTTCTCCTCCCCCTCTTAATTTCTTCAGAAAAAATCAAGGAGCTTCCTGCAGGAGACCCAAGTTGTCCAAGGCCATCCTGATACTCGCATTTGAGGCTTTGCAAACTTGCAAACAAATCTTTGTTTCCCCCAGTCCTGACAGTGCAGACTTGTGTTTAGGGTGGAAATGTCTCATTTAAGCCATCTTTTGGTTTCTTTCAAGACCTGGCCACCATGGAAGAACGGATCCTGAAACGCTACTACAAAAAGGTGACGGAGTTTGTGGCAGACATGACCAAAATTTTTGATAACTGCCGTTACTACAATCCCAGTGACTCCCCTTTTTACCAGTGTGCAGAAGTTCTCGAGTCTTTCTTTGTACAGAAGCTAAAAGGATTTAAGGCAAGCAGGTAAGTTTTTGGGGGGTTCTCCCCTAAAATCTCCTTTCTAAGCTCACGTTCATGCCGGGATTTGCTGCCCCCTGCACTTTCCTGGATAACTTGCTTTGAAAGGGAAATCAATCTGTTTATAATAGCCAGCTGTCTTTTTTTTTTTTTTTTGGTCAAAATTAAGGTTTAAATATGTTGTTGTGGAGGTGTTTGTTCCAAAGGAGTCATCCCACAGAAATTTGGGCAGGATCAGAAATGTCCAAAATTTGAATGACACTTTAACTCGTTCCTGCAGAAAAGTTAATGATTTCTGATCAGGACAGATGCTGTGTCTGGGTCCTGATGATGTTCTGCTCTGCAGCAAATACTTCTCATGCTGATAGGAAACAATCCTGCTGGAAGAAATTAAAAGACTTCTGGTTTACTCCTTCTCTCATCTTTTTACAACTCACCACCTTGGAAACAGAGGGAATAAATCCCGTTTAAAGCAAGAGATGGAAAAATGAACATAATTCAAAATTTACCTTTTAAAACTAAACTTTTCTTTTTCTGCAGAAGGGCCAATGTAGTGTTTCCCTCATGCAGAAATTCCTAAAAAAAAACAGGGCAGCTCTACCCCACATTTTTGTTGCTTGCCTGTCCTACCCAACAGGACAGCAGCATTTTTCTTTCCACTTTAATCCTGTATCAGTGCTTTTTATCAGGCAGTTCTCAGCCCATGTTTCTGTCTCTGTCATAGCTGGGACCCAGCACTTGCACACTGATTTCATTGCTGCACCTTGTTCATGATTGTTTTTCATTTATACCACCCATGTTCTTTCTTTTCTTGCAGATTGTGATATCTTTAGTCTGAACTTTTTAACTGGAATCAGAACTGGATGTTGGGGTTCACTTTCTTTTATTGTACAATTCATTGACATTAAACTGCCCTAAAAATCCAGCTCACTTGTCCAAACAAGTTGTTGTTTTCATTGCCAGCAGTCTTGCTGGTGAAAGTAACTGTGTTAACACAAATTGTCCCGTTCCTCAAATACTGTGTGGAGAAAAAGGAAAAATTCATCTTGGAAACCTTGTATTTTATTGTTTTATTATGATAAGTCACTAATAAAACTGTGAATGTCAAAGAGGAGTTTTGCTGAACTCTGCTTAGCAAAAATGTGATTTTTAACATGCCTGTTCAGTTTTTTCTATTAAATTAATCCAAAGACTTCTTGAATGAATTTAAGCAGAGTAGATCTTATTATAAATACTCACAACTAAAAATGTCTTTTTGCTTTCCTTTTGATGGACTACTATTATGTAAATATGTGAGTAAAACTGATTGCAGGCACTTTGGAATATTCCAGAGACACACTGCATTTTCCAAGAAATATTTGTGTTCTGTAGGAGAAAACGTGCTTAAAATTCAGAGAGAATTATTTTAAATGGTTTTTTTGTTTGCATTTGTTTTGGTTTTTTTTTTTTCTGAAGGGGAAAAAACTTAAACAGAAGCAACGTAGTGGTGATTCCTTTATTATTTGTGGTTTACCCTTTGGCAACACTTGGTGTTCTCCAAACTGAAGGGTGCTTAATTCTTCACTTTCTTGTGTATTCTGCAGGTCCCATAACAACAAACTGCAGTCTACAGCTTCTTAGAGTTCAACCAAACACACGAGCAAGGATCTGGTTGTCTGACACTTTTTAATGAAAGGAGCCAGATGTTTTTAGTCAGGTTGTCCTGACAAGACTCGATGTAAACTGCGTTTTTATTGGTCACAACAGTCAAATTATATTCTTGGCTTATTTTTGTCCAAAGGACAAAGAAATAATAATTAAAAAAAAAAAAAAAAGAAAAAAAAAGAAATCAGCAGCACCACTTTCTTGTCAAGATCAAATTGTTGTACTATTGTGGCAGAAGCAGGAAAACTTTGGTTTTGGTGAAGGAGAGAGAGAGAAAGAGAGCGAGAAAAAAAAGATACAGTAAATGGGGTCACGTTTAACTCCATGGAAATGCCACGTCTGTTCTTCAGTGAAGAAGCTGGTTTAAAGTCCACACAGAAAACTTTGACTGTATTTATTTATTGTTGCAAAAAAGACGCTTTTTTATCGCTGCCCTCATTTGTCAGCTAATTATTTTTTCTTATAAGATCCAGCCCCGGTTCCATGTAATCCATTCTGTATCTTAACATGATTCCTGTAGGTAAAAGTACAAGAAGACCTCTAGATGTCTTTTCTTTCTATGAAAGGAGCTGCTATGTACACATGTGCACACACACAGGACTGGGAATCAACAAGGAGTTTATCATTCATGGTAGATAAAAAACAAGCTTGCATAGAAGTTGGGCTGAGTGGTCATGGACTACAGACTCTGTTGCCTTGAATATAACAGTACAATTTGTCATTTACTCTGCACCAGACTGAACTGAGTAAAATCTATTTGAAGGTATCTTGTTTGTAAACATTTGTCAGATTCTAATTTTTTTTTTCTTTTGTATTAAAATTCAAAATATGGATGTATATGAAACAAAATAAATGGAGATCATTGTTCTCCCCACAGATGGAGGTGTGTTTGAGTGTGCGCTGACACGTGGGCTCTGTGCAGGAGTGCAGGTATTGCAAGGAATTAGGGGTGGGAATGGCCAGGGAGGTCGGATCCCGCTGCTCCCGAGGTTGTGGATACCAGGGTTCCTTCCCAAGCACCTGTTATCCCATTATAACACGGCTGCAGAGGTGCCAGAATGACTGTAACAGATGGCACAGGGTAAGGAAGTATCTTTTCCAGTGTCCCTGCCCACTGCTGCCTTCAGGGGGATTTGCCAAGTGCTGTGGGAATGTGAAGCACCACGTGGAACTGGATCCCTGGGATACGAATCCCGGGCTGCCCCCGTGTTTCCTGGGGGATAAACTGCAGTCCAAGGAGATGCAAATTGCAGATGAGGAGGTTTTCTTGCCCATCTCCCCCCCCCTGCAAGTGAGACTTGCTCATGGTACCCGTCTGTAGTTCCCAGCCCTGGTTTCTGTGCAGCTCCTCGCCCACCTGCCCACCCTTTGCACTAATTCCCAGCCAGCTGGTGTTCCACAGTGGGCTGGGATTCACCTGATTCATGGATAAGCTCCTTTTGGGTTTCACCTCACACCTTGCTATGCAAGAACCTCGTCTGTTATTTTTTTTTTTCTTACGAAGGTGTTGCTATGACCACCCTTTCTTACACTTCAGCTCAGGTGTTCAGGTTCTTCTGGGGGGATTTTATCTACTGAAAAAAACGCGTGGTTTTTTTTTGTACATGCAAATGTTGTCATTTAACCGGTATGTGAAAATTACTAATTGTTCAGTGTGAAAACAATAATCCATTTATGCTTCTGAGAGTCAAAGGAGAGTAGTTGCATTTAGGTTATGTTGTCCTTTGAAGTTTTTTTTAAAAATAATGCTGCATATTGTAAGCATTGTGTTTTAATGCAACGAGGAAAAACGTCCCCTTTCTCAGCACTGGGAATATCCTGCATCTCATCCAAGCTCCTCAGTACTTCTGGACTATTTATTCATTTTTGAATCCATATGACATGGTTTAAACCTTTCCTACCTGTAGGCAATAGATTGCTGTTTTTAACGAATTGTGGCAAACTGGACAGTACTTTTTTTTGTACCTTATAGGACACATCATCCTAGACAAATAAAGTAATGTGTTTGACATGGATTTGGTGGTGTTTCTAATGAAACATTTGATGATGTTAAGGGATATAGGTCCTGGCTTTGCCAGATCATATCCAATCCATACGTGCAGTTTAATCCTGCTGATGAATTGTCCAACCCAAACCATTGTGATCCTGTTTCAGTGTGTTCACTTGCCATGGAGCAGGTCAAGGTGCTCCTCTCAGTTTATTAGTGGTGATCTTTTACAGTTAAATGGTGTTATTGAAAATAAATCACTCGTGATTAATCCCCACCTGCCTTAAAGCATAAAGTCCATAAGGTTTGTGATCTCTGCTCAGTCTTCCTGCTCTTTGTATTTTATAAATGATTGCAACAGTTGTTTTGAAATGGCCTGTGTTGTAACACTGTGATATTGTGAGCTGTACCAGCCTGATTTTCCTTTCTGTCTCCTCAAATTTGAAGCAATTACCCTCTCTCCTGGTTTAGTTCATGCAGAAGTTTAATGGAGGTTTTAAAGCAGAGTGAAAAGCTGAGCTCAGCCAAAAGCCTCGAGTAAACCCCAGGAAGATGACAACAATATTCCTGCACACCTGGATTTCTGTGTGTTGGCTGCAGAATTTTCCTGTTGATCCTACTGAGGAGAAAACTATCAGCTGTAAGGTACCAAAATTGCTGTGGCAGCTGCTGGACTTGAGTTCTGTCTTCTCGGTGTGGTTATTGCTGTGAGGGTTCTGGAACAGCGAGTGAAAAACTCTTGATCTAAGAAATCTTTTTTATTGAGTGTGTACCTTTAGTATGTGATGAGCTGGTAACAACAGTGCTGCTCCAGCTCTGTCTCAGCTGGGCTGGGACATGCAATGGCTTCTTGCTCAGTTGGGAACATTTTGAGGAAGGACCTTCCAAGGAGGAAGGGAAAGGTAAGAGGATGAAAAAAGAGAACAGAGCATAAATTGTTATTTGGGCTCCCAGAGCAGCAGCTCTATCCAGGAGTGTTTTGTGTCAGTTATTGGCTTTGAACTGGTGTCCTGTGCTTATCCCTTCCCAGGGACAATCATAGTGAGATCCGTGCTGGGTTTGTACCCACACTTCCCTGGGTTAGGTTACAACAGTGGGAACAGGGCTTGGGTGCTGCTCTGGGCAGGGGGTGCCTGGAGGAGTTGCTGGTTTATCCCTGGACTTGGCTGGAAATAGAAACAGAGAAACTGGAGATGCTCATGTAACCCTTCCTCCTCCTGCCTCCTGTCCCTCCCAGTCGCTCCAGGGCTTGGATTCACTGCCAGAACACTCCTGCTGCCAAATCAGAGCCCCCTCAGAGTCTCAGGAAAATTCCATCTATCCGTGCTGTGCTCCATGCAAAGCCTTCCCCAGAGCAGAAGTGAGACAATGGATTTTTTAGGTAGGCCCGCACTGTGAGTAAATTTCTCAGCCTTGGGGTCCCACCATGTGATGTTTGCTCTTGGTACTTGGCTGGGTATCACGACATGCTCGATGCAGTGACCTGTCCCCCATCCCCATTTAGTGACACTAAATGAAGCTGCAGAGGTGTGTGGCAGGTAGAATGTGCCAGAACTGCCTTTGTTTCAAGACAGAAAATGCTCATAGAAACCACTGCTTCCTGTTGCAGGTCATGTCATACCACTGTATATGTATTTTTTTAAGCTGTTTTTCCATTTCTTAATATAAATATGTATTGTCAAATCCCCAGCTTATCAAACCAGGACATGCCTTTGTTTGATATTATAACATAAGCTTTTTGGGTGTTCCAGAACCCAGGAGACAGCGAAACCAGAACCTCATGAACATTTTATTAGTTTCTTTTACAGACTTAAGATCTGCAAACACTGACTGGGAACAGCAAACATTTGATTCCCTCTGCAGCCCTTTCACAGGTTCTTCCATCCCACCACGTTAAAAAGGTACTGAAAGATTGTATCTGTGATTTTAAAAATAACTTTACTGATGGGCGAGTGCGAGCTGGGTGGTATTTCTGAAGGGGAGTGGCATCCAGGAGGATCTGCCCGTGCACCCAGGCACACAAACCGTGCAGGCCGTGCTCGTTCTGCATTCCTGGGAATTCCTTGTGCCATTACTCAGGAGCCAAACCGGGCATTTGTGCTGTTCAGTTCTTGGTGTGCTTTCAGTCAGTGTGTTCATCTACTCAGATAGTTACACTGCATTCTGTGTGCTTTGTGGGACCGTTTTAGAAGTGGCACAAAAGACGCGTTTGAGGAGACCAAAACCAATACAAGTGATACTTGGTGGTGTTGGTTTCTCTTGAATCAAATGCATGTAAAAGTTCAGGCAGGACTGTGTGACATCCCGTGCAGACAAAGCTGTGTACAGATCTGACGTGTTCAGGGGGAGAGGGTCTAAAGTGCAGTTGCTGAGTACGGGGGATGAAGCCTCCAGAGCTGTACATTTACTACAGATTATTAGGAGTGCACTGCAGCAGGGGAGGCTACACTAACCTGTGGCTCTGCAAAAGCTGGAGCAAGTTAACATTCCCTGGCCGAGGCATTCTGTGTTTGCTGAAGCACAAGCAGTGTCCGATGGCTGCCCTGGGGATGGATCCCGCTGCTCCCCGTGTCCTGGACGGAGCCACCGGCCCTCAGGGACACTTGGAACGCGCCGCCTGCACCCTGTGATCCCTTTTCCTGTTGAACCTCCTGACGAAGCCGCCGCTGTTCCCGATCCAGCCATCGCCCGGGCGGAGCCGCCCCTGCAGCGCCGGCAGCAGCTCCGCCGGCAGCTCCCGGCGCTTGTGGAAGATCCGCCCCATCACGATGTACCTGCTCCCTGCCAAGAGAACGGGGCTGCTGGGACACAGGGAATGTGGGACCACTCCCTGCACTCTGAGGGTACCAGAGGTGGGGACAGGTGGGAAGTTGTGGCCTTTGGAAACATCCTGAACATACAATGGAGCTTCCCTGGGGCCTGGGGGTGGTGTTTGCATGGGAATGATGATTTACTGCTGGGGCAAATACTGGTGTTTGATAAACGTGCATTTAGAAGGAAAACTGGACTACTGACAAAGCCACCAGCTTAAGCTCCTGCTTCGATTGCTTTGGCAATCCTGAAAACTTGCAATCGTTTTGGAACTGGATAAAGTAAAGAAAAGACTGTGTTGATACCTGACTTCTTCCCACTTCTCTTTTGGAATTTTCCAGAAACTTGGGATGGAGAAAGCCCTTCACTCTGAGTAAATGCTTTTTTCCCAGATTTCCCCAACAACCCTGGGTAAGCCTATTAAACTGGGGCAGACTAAGACTGCACTGCATGCAGAGGAATAGCAGAATGGATTTAGCTGGAATTATTTACCAAGTTTGAAGTCTGGACAGGGTTTACTGCAGTTCAAAGTATCCACAAGCAGGATGTGAACTCGGAAGAAGGCGGCATCGGGAACGACGTACAGGCGGCTCATCTTGTACAATCCATCACCGTTCACCAGGAGGGTGATCCAGTGGACTCCATTCCCCAGGCTTTCCATGTCATGAACAATTCCATTCACTGCTGTTTTAAGAGAGAGGGGGAGGGGGAAAGCAAGGATCAGATTGTATATAATGGTGACAACTCAGGGTACATGTGAAGGCTCTTCTTTAAAATGCTCAAAGTGTCAGCAGAAATCCTTGGATTCAGGGAGCAGAGGGAGCTGCTTCAAGTCACCTTTGGTGAGATCATTGCCTGAGTTTCTGCTGCCTTACTAACTTTGTGCTTTACAGGTCTGAGATGTTTCTTAGTGAAGTTTATAGAACGTTCCAAAAGAGAGGGGTGAGTTTTGTACCACTTTCTACTCACAGTACATAAAAAGTGGACGTATTTATCCAACAAAGTCAAATGGTCAACTGTAAAACTTCCCACTGAAGTACAAAGGTGGATATGAAACACTTGGGCTTTTGAAAGAAGAGGTACCAAGGAGGTTGTGTTGTGTGCTCAGACCATCACTTCAGGCTGTGCTCCCAGTTCCTGATTCTGACAAGTGCTGAGCTGACTCCAGGAACTTCGGGTGGGGAAGGCAAAGGGGGCTGTTCCAGCTACACCTGCCCTGGGGGGAGAACTGACTCAGCACTGGAAATGGAAAGAAATGGAGAGCTCTCTGATCACTGCAATGGAACTTTGGCTCAGCTGTTGCTCAGGCTCTTTCCTACCTGTCTTTTCAGTCTGAGAGAAGAACGAGGCCGCTGTTGGGTAAGAAGGGCTAAAGCAACATTCCCTGTTGGACAGGAATGTGTGAGAGTGGTAAAAACCAAAACAGGCAGCATTTGGAGAAAGCACTTCCTGACTTCTCCATTTAGAGAAAACAGATGTCTCCTAACGTGTTTATGTTCTACAAATGGAAACATCTGTTACCACTGGAGTTGTATTTTTCTTATCTCTTAAAATACTGTGAGAAAAAGTTGGTATCTGTTTCACAACTTCGTAAGCACAAGGCAGGATTTCAGTCAGAGAATGCTTGTCCTTAAACAGTCCCTACAGAAATGCCAGGCTCTTTCCTGCCATCTTTAGTCCTTGTGTCCACACTGGTGTAACTAAACACGCTGAATCCTAAGGAACTTCAGGAAGAATCCTCTCCAGAGAGAGGATCACAGTTTTACTTCTGTTTGGTTCACCGTTATATTTTTATTTCGAGCTTCAGCCCCCCAAATCAAACCCGCTCTAAGTAGTAGGAGGTAAGTAACCCAGCTACAATGTTTAATCTATCTGAAACAATTGGTCTTTTCAGTTTCATTGACCAGTCCCAAGGACACTCTTCTTCCCAGGATTGGAAAGTAGAGGAAACAGAAAAAAAGATCAATACTAGCCCAAGGTAGGGAAAGGACAATGTGAGTACCTTTATAAAGAGGTGTGAGGGGGACTCTTAGTGTACTTGGCAATTACTTAACATCCTTAAGGTGTCTGTTAGCAGTATTTGGAAGTGCAGCAGGTGAACAGCAGGGCTGTGCTCTGTGTGGGTCAGGGAGGACACAACTTACCAAATTCACTGGCACAGAAGGCCTCCACTTCATCCCACTCTCCCCTGCACTGGGTCAGACACTCCTTCTCCTCGTCACCACCTGCAACAGGAACACACACCGAGGGACAGAAACGGGCCTTTTGGGATATTTCATCCCAGCCTTTGGAATCTCGGGGTGCCCCTTCCCAGAGCAGCCTGTCCTTACCTTCCCTCAGCACTCCCAGCCGGGGGGCTGGGCCGGGGGACCAGCGGTTGGTGAGCCAGGAGGGTTTGGGGGTCCTGGCGAAGGGCTTGGGGTGTTTGTGGGGGGTGGTCTGGCCCGGGCGGTTGAAGAGCAGCGTGTTGGGATCTCCTGGCTGCGGTGAGCCTGGCAGAGGATGAGCCCCCCGTGTGGATGGCCCGTGCTGCTGGGGGGCCGTGGCGTGGGGGGCGCGGGCGGACACGCTGTTGGCAGCGCCGGCGCGGCGCCGATCCGTGTGCTTCCTGTTGGCCTGGCTGGAGTCCTGGGAGCTGGGCAAAGGCTCCTCAGATGGGCTCTCCAGGGGCTGCCAGAGGTGTTTCCTCAGCCCCGTGCTGTTCTCCAGGGAAGGTTTGGTGCGTTTCTTCTTGTCCCAGGGCAGGGAGGGGATTTCGGGAGGCTTTGGCGGCTGCGGGTGGGCGGGAGGCAGGAGCCAGCGTTCCCTGGAATTCCCACTGGCACTGCTGGTGCCACGGGCTGGCAGCTTCACCTGCCCAGGGGCAGCAGCTGCTGAACTAAAAGCATCTTTGCTGAGAGCCTGGCCAGCTTTCTCAGCATAGGGCAGGGATCCTACAACAAAAAGAGAGAGAGAAATCAGCACTTTCAGTTTTTTATTCCATCTTCTTCTGAATGTGGGATGATTTGAGGTTCTAATCCATAAGTCCCTCAACAATATATAATTGATATATTAATAACTGATAAATATATAACTGATAAGTAGCTGAACAGATGAAATACAGTAGAGCTGCTCATTCTTCTGTACTCAGAAGTGGCAGGCCCAAGCACAGGGAATGCAGCTGTGTGAGCAGAATGGGAGGTTTGCATTTTTACTTTATTATTGTTGCAAATTAAAAACAAACCCTTTTCTCAAACCCCTGAGTCTCCAGGGAGCATCTGAGGAAACAAGGTTCACGTTGCCATTTGGGATGCTTGTTTAAAAGACCATGACAGCAGAACTGTTTGGTTTTCCCATCCATGGGATGCCTTATTGACAGTGTCATCCGGACCTTTCAGCAGCTTTGGGCTTTGGACGTTACTGGAAAGATCTTTATCCACAGTTTTTGGATCTCTAACTGGTAATTAGGTTACTGCTGCTGAGAAATAATTATTTCAAGGCTTTTCTTAATTTGAGAGGACAAGGCTTGAGAAAGAGAGGAAGTGTCTTGGAATCCAGTGAGAAATGACTTACTGACACTTCACACAAACGGGGCAGTCACCTATGCTTGTGTTTATACCTTCACCTCAATCAGCTGGACCTCAAAAAGCAAAATGACCTTCTGATTAGGCTGGGAAGAGAGAAATTTCCCCTTGCAGTCCATTTTGCTGTTCCTTTAGTGCCTGAGCCCTGAGTGAGCCAGCAGAGCTCTCACACAGCTCCCGCCCACCCAGCCGTGCTGCTGGTGGTGGCCGTGGGTACTCTGGGTGTGTAGGAGGCTGATCCCAGTCCCTGTGTGAGAAGAGAGGTTTGACACCCCCAGATGAACAACGTCCTGGTTTATCTCCTCTGCCTGACTCAACTGCTGACCTTGCCACTTCTTCCCCCTCTGCTCTCACCAGCTGCTGTCATGGGAAAGATTCCCTGATATTCGGGCTGGCCACACGTAAAGTCAAAAGAATGTCCATGGAGAGGGGGGTGGAAGGAGTCCAAGCTGAAGGGAGCAGCAGGGAAGGGTGTTCTGGAGATGGTTCAGTATGAGCTGTGCACTCTGAACAGGTGTTTCACACTTGGGTGTGTAAGAACACTCTCCTACCAGTTCATCATGCCCTCTCAGTCACGGAGTGGAACGAGAAATAGTTCATTTTTCTCTACTCAATCTGTTCAGGACCTTGAGGTTCCTCCTCCTGTACCAGCATATTCCTGTCTAGCTGTTGCAGTATGACTGCAACGTAACCAATTCCCAATAGAACAGATGTAAATCTTATTTATTTTCTGTCAGTGATGTACTAAAACCCAAATAAACCAGTTCAGGACAGCTTGCTGCAGGCACACATGGCAGCACAGAGCTGCAGTCAGTCAGAAACCTGATATTAAGAAGTGAAAGGGACTAAAAGAGATATAAAAATCCCAGATGCAGAAGCAAATCAAACCTCACCTGCCACTCAGGACTCATGGCATCAGCTCCCTGCCTGCTCCTGCCAGGTGCTCTCAGTTCCTCCAGATCTGACAAATCAAATATTGCAATTTGCATTCCCACCCCACCAACAGGTTGAAATGTTTCTTTCCCTGAGCCCTTACACATCACTCGCTGAAAAGGCTACAGCCTGGAGGGCAAGGATTTGCAGGAATGTCTTTCAGCCTCCCCTGATTCCAAAGGCAAATCTGCCCCAGCCCCGCTCGGAATGCGAGAGAGACTTACCCGAGGATGAGCTAATGGCAAAGCAGAGGAGCCACAACACTTGGCTTGTCATTTCGAAGTATTTTTCCAGACTCACAATGAACTGGAGTCTTTTATGCCCTTCCCCCGTTTCATGCTAATGAGAGGCAGCCTTAGGGGAAACGGGAATCACTCACTGGACAACCCACTGGAGCAAGACCAAGCTGCTGCCGTCCCTCCAGCACCCCTGCCCAGGAGGGATGTGCTCCAGCACCTCTTCCCATCGGGAATAGCTCTGTGCTGCTGCTGTCCCCTGCGTGCTGGCAATGATATGTTTTTAGCAACAGATTTTTTATTTAGGGGAGAGTCTTGCCTCTTATGGCACTTTGTAGAGAGAACCGTACAGAACAGGTCGGGGTTTATTGGATATGGAGAATTCATCTTGGAATTGGAAGGTGCTGGAACAGCCTTGCTGCGTCTGTGAAGGATGTGCATTGCAGTGGAACATATTTGGGGATTTCTGGCCACCTCCACTTACACAGCTGGTAATCTCCTCTTTTAGTTTAAGGAACCAGTTCCAGTGATTCCCTCCAGACTGCAGAAAAGCAGTGGTGACTGTCCAGCCCAAGCCAAAGCTCTGCTGATCCGACACGGCTTTATTTTGAAATCTCTCTTTGCTAACAAGAAGAACTCTGCAAGTTTTCACACACCCAGCCAGCCCTGATTTGGATTACTGAATTAAGGGGGCTTATTTCTATGTGAGCTTATTGCCACACAACATTCCCTTTGTGGCAGTGTCTCTCAGCAGCTGCTCCCGGCTGGTGTGGAAGTTTGTGAACTCGCTCAAGGTGCAACAAACAACTTATAAACCCCATAAAGGCTCCTGGGACCCACCCCCGACAGAAAATCTGCCCCTCAGCAGTGCCTGGGGCAGGAATGGTTGTCTGGTTTAAGCAGTCTGTTCTGTCCTGCCTTCACTGAGCAGTTCAATAAGATAGTTACAAGCTCAGCATCCGATGGCTAAAGATACAGAAAATTAACTAAAATAACGTGCAAAATAAATGACATTTTAACACAACGAGTTACATTTCTAGCGCAGGGCTTATTAATCCTTATTTTGCTTTCTTACTTTTCCCATTTTAAGGCCAGAAGCATCCCAAGAGAGCTAGTACGGGAACAGGAATGTAAACTAAGGATGAGGGAGAGGAGAGCTCCCACATTCCTGCTGAACTGGTGTCCTGCTCGTACCTGCAGCGACTGAGAGAAGCAGGATGGATGGCCACGTGAGCATCCCACAGCTCCAAGGATTTTCCTGCTGAATTAACCGGTGCTGTAACTCAACCCTTACTCGAGTTCCTCCGGCCTCTTTACCTGCACAGGATCTCCATTAGGAGGAGCGGCGTTTGGAGCATCCCCACCATTCCAGCAGCCGCAGCGACGCTTGGAGCGTTCCCGCCGTTTCCAGCGGACATGGAAAAGCTTTTCCAGCGGGGCTGAGGAACACGGGGACCCGCAGCGCCCTGATCGCATCCCGGCAGGACGGAGGGAGGCGAAGGCTCCAGGCGGGACGGGAAGGGGCCGAGGGGGGCAGTAAAAGAGTCGGGAGGTCGCGGGTGGGCGCCGGACCCGCCGCGGGTGACACAAAAATGATCGCGGCCCGACCCAGATGGGACTCGAACCCACAATCCCCAGCTCCGGAGGCTGATGCCTTATCCATTAGGCCACTGGGTCACCCGCCGGAGCCTGCGCGAGCCGCCCCACAAGAGCCCCGCCCGGCGCCGCCGGCCCCGCCCTCCCCGCCCGCCATTGGCCGCCATTGGCTGCGGTGCCCCCCGAGCCCCGCCCTCCCCTCAGAGCCCCTCAGAGCCCCTCAGAGCCCCTCAGAGCCCCCGCGGCAGTCTCGTTACCCCCGTCCCGAAACTCTTCCCATCACGGACTCCTGACGTTCAGTTTCCTGACGCTGTCCCATCGTGGCCGTGGTTCCCGCATACCTTGCCGGCTGTTCCACACACTTCTCTCCTCAGGGGCCCTTCTCCCCTCACGGCTCTCACCCCTCACGGCTCAGTCTCCCCTCACAGCGCTTTTTACCGCCTCACACCCTCTGCAGCCCCATTAGCTCAGTCCCACCTTGCCCTTTCTCCAGCCTCCCTCCGCCTCTCCGTGGCTCGGCTGTTCCAGTAGCAGCCCTTGGGGTGGGACACCCTCACGCCCCACACGGCCCGCAGCCCCTCACACACCCCCTCGGTGTCCCGGGCACTCCCCGCTCTCTCCCTTCCCTCAACACCCATCCCTGTGCCCAGGTTTCGCTGCTCTGGACCCTGTGCTGCCGCCGATCCATGACCCAGTGCGATTCCTTCATGCCGACCCTCCGAGCCTTCAGGACAGCAGGTGTTTTATCTCGATTTCTATTTTTGAGCTGCCTTTTTTTCCCTGTCGAATTAGTCTTTTTAAATATCTCCCTCTTTGAGTAGTGTGCTTCTCTTCTCTTGGCTTCCCTGCCCTTACTTAGCTGTTTTTGTGATTTTCTTTAGAAAGCTCAGAACTGTAAGGCCCAAAACCAAAACACTGTGTAAGGTGTCACTAGTAATCCCCCCTCCACTACTGTGTGTATCTACAGACCAGCATAAAGTGCTTTAATGTAATGGTTTAGCACACAAATGGGTGCATCCCTGATGCTTCTCTAAGTTGCACTTTATAGGTATATTGAGATGTTGGAGGTGCTGTCAGAGTCGTGTTTTTCCACAGGTTTTAATTTTTGATTTGAATTACATCCCCTGTGAAACAGGATGTTCTTTTGTATTCCATCCCTCATGAGCAGGCCGAACCCATGGGAAGCAATCCCAGACCTGGGATCCTCTTCAGGCCATGCCACAGGGACAGGAATCCTTTTGTTATTCCATAGGATTTAATTTTATCTGCCCTGATGGCTGTGGAATTGCCTTCAGCTGCAGCCTCACATCTAAATTTCTATGCACTGTGCTTTGGGGAGATGACACAGGGGGTCTTGGAATCATGGAATCACAGAGTGGGTTGAGAGGGGACCTTAAGGATGATCCAAGTCCACGTCCTGCCATGGGCAGGGACACCTTCCACTATCCCAGGTTGCTCCTGGCCTCGGACACTTCCAGGGATGGGGCAGCCACAGCTTCTCTGGGCAACCTGTGCCAGGGCCTGCCCACCCTCGCAGGGAAGGATTCCTTCCCAATATCCCATCCAGCCCTGCCCTCTGGCAGCGGGAAGCCATTCCCCCTCATCCTGCCGCTCCATGCCCTTGTCCCAGGAGCATCCTGCCGGTCACTGAGGCAGAACCCGGGCCATGCGTGAGGAAATGGGTGTTTCTGCCCCAAACCCCTCTGGGGGTACAATTCCCCACCCCCCCCGCGGTCCCACTGGGCCGGGCCTCGGCACTACAAGTCCCGGCGTGCCCCGCGGCACCGGGGCCTGTGACCACGTGACGTCCGGCCGGGCCCGCCCCGTCCACGCGTGTCGAGCTGCTTTCAAACCGGCCAATCAGGGCGCTGCTTTGGCTCGAACTGGCCAATGGTTGCGCGCGGCCGCGGGAAATTTAAAGGGCCGCGTGGGGCGGCCGGGGCAGTGCTGGCAGCGTGAGGCTCAAGTGGCGGCACCGGCGGCACGGGTGCGGGCTGGGTGTGGGCCTGGGTGGGACACCGCGGCACGGGTGGGGGCCGGGGGTTGCGGGCCGTGCGCCGCTCTGTCAGGCGGGGCCCTGCTCCGCCGGCAATCCCTGCCGGGGCCTCCCTGCGGAGCCTCCCGAGTCGCCGCTGTGCTGACAGAGCTGCTGTATCCCGCTGTATCCTTGTGCAGGCTGTTGTGCAGGTTGTGGCCGCGGTGGGTCAGGCCGAGGGGCAGGGGTTTGTCCCGTTAGCCGTGTAGCCGTTGCTGTTTGCTGCTGGCTGCACCGGCTTAGCGAACTGCCCTGTGCTCGCTGGGCTCGCCCGAACGCTCGCTGTTCTCTCCCAGAAGGGTCGAGGTGGGACCGGGTGGGATCTTGTGCTGCACGAGTACGTGACACAGCGACAGAAGCGTTCAAATAGTATTTAAAAGTGTGTGTGCTCTCTGCGGGAAGGAAGATCTCTCTTGATCCTAAAAATAACGACTCTGGTAATATTTGTGGTTGAAAGTGTCTTAAAACAATATGAGCATGTCTTCTGTTTTTGTGTTGATGCTACAGCTTTTCTGTAACATTGGGCTGTTTAAAGAGGCAGCTGTTGACCAAGTCAGAGGCTGTTATTGTATCTAATACAAATAAGTGCCTCTCGTTCTTGACTATTGATCCAAATTTTTAAGTTAACTTTTGTGGAGTAAACTTTCTCTTTATTTGCTGTTTTCAGGCTTGTTTTTATCTGCCCCTCTCAAAAACCCAGCAAGCAAGATGTCTACAAACGAGAATGCCAGTACACCATCAGCTCGATTGAACAGGTTCAAGAACAAAGGGAAGGACAGCACAGTGAGTATCCTGGTGCAATCAGTGCTTTGGCCAACCATCATCTCTTTAGACATCAGTTGCTAAAGCCAAGAACTCACTCAATGTGTGTCCTCCAGGAGATGAGAAGGCGGCGCATTGAAGTCAATGTGGAGCTGAGGAAAGCCAAGAAAGACGACCAGATGCTTAAAAGAAGAAACGTGAGCACTTTACCCGACGATGCAACTTCTCCCCTTCAGGAGAACAAGGGCAATCAGGTAAGCAGGTACCTGCAATGAACACACCTGGAGCCTTGCAATGTGAGCTCCTGCAGCCAGGCCAGTGTGAATCCCTTCTTGGGGGACAGCACTAACTACTGAAGTGTCTGTACCATCAACTCTGATGGAAAGCACTCTTAAATACAACTGGCTGAAGCTGCAGTTTAAGCTCAGTGTAACTGGTGTACAGCACCTGTTTCAGAAAGCTTCCAGCAGTTCAGATGACTGCAGGTAAAGCTGTAGCTAGTGGGGTTTTGGAGGATCACAGAGTGGTGACAATAAGCAAGGTGGTTGTAAACTGGGGCACATTCATGCTATTGTGTGAAAGCCCTCTGTGGCTGGGAATACACATTCCTCTCCCAACAAAGCCTTCGTTTTTATTTTATTATTGTTTCATTGTACAGGTTCTGGCACACTGGTCAGTTGAAGAAATAGTCAAAGGAGTTAATAGTAATAATATGGAGCTGCAGCTGCAGGCTACTCAAGCTGCCAGGTAAGCAGTGAAGAGGTATCTAACTCAGCTATGCAAGCCAGTAACCAGGCAAGGGGACAGCATTGACTAAGTGGCTGCATATGCATATTCCACCTTGGAATACTGTGAAGTGTAAGATGACTGGGTTTGAAGTATGCTAAGTTTCTTCTCTCCTTCCAGCACCAAGCCTGTGCATTGCTGCAGTGCTGCTCCTGGCAGTCATTAACCTCTGCTGAGAAACCTCCAGCAATTCAGATGTATTATGACTCTTGCAGGTCTGCTTTGTTTCAGAGGCTGAACAGAACCTCTCAGGCAGTAAAGACATGCCAAACCCTGTGTTAGCAGAGGCTTAGGAAGCTGCTGTTCAGCTTGTCTGCATTTCTCCTTTATGCTGTGTTGTATTGCCTTTTCTGAATGTTAAGACAACACTAAACTTTTGTAATTGTTGTTCTTTTAAGGCTGTTTTGCTTGCAGAGATCAGAACAATAAGGTAAAATAATACTTCTTTTGCCTTCCTCCCTAGGAAACTCCTCTCAAGAGAGAAGCAGCCCCCAATAGACAACATAATCCGGGCTGGTCTGATCCCCAAGCTGGTGTCGTTCCTGGGCAGAGCAGAGTGCAGTCCCATCCAGTTCGAGTCTGCCTGGGCACTCACCAACATCGCCTCGGGCACCTCAGAGCAAACCAAGGCCGTGGTGGATGGAGGGGCCATCCCAGCCTTCATTTCCCTGCTGGCCTCCCCCCACACCCACATCAGTGAGCAGGCTGTGTGGGCCCTGGGGAACATTGCAGGTATGTCCCTGTGCTGCACAGCTCTGATTCATCACTCCTGCTGTGCAGGGCTGAGCTGCTTGGGGAGCTCTGCCCCACTGGTGTTCAAGTAATGACGTGCCCTGCTCTGCAGAGCAACTCTCTTGTCTTCAGACCTGCTGTGGGGTGGCTCATGCAATGCTTGGCAACCTGGGGGTGGTGCTGTGGGCACTGCTTCCATATTTCAGTCCAGGTTTGGACTGACACAAACCTTTCTTATGTCTGTCACTTAATGCTTTTGTGACTTTCCAACAAGCTGTGCTCGGTATGTTGACTGGAAGGGAGGAAACAGGTGACTCATCATAGTGTACGTAATGGCCAATATTCCTTGCTTTGAAACAGATGCTTTCTGGTGGGGAAAGTATTTATATAGTGAAGTTTCTCATGCTCCTTTCGGGATTACTTGGTCTGCCAGTGTTGGATCCATTCCTCAAAAACATTGTCAAAATAAATAATATAGTTAAATACTGTATTTGCTATTGTGGTCCAACAGCTGTGCCTTTCAGGAAATAGTGAATCCTCATACAGAGAAAATGAGCTTGATTGAAAGCCATGTTTGATTGGAGTTTTAAGAAAACTTGTCCCTGGAGCTTTAAACTCAATTATAAAGTATTTTTTATATCTTGCAATATTGACCTTTCAGTCAAACTCTGACATTGCATCAGCGTTATCCTGTAGCAGTCAATCATGCAACAGATGATCATAATGCATTTTCAGTCCCATGTTGTGGGGGAAGCTCTGGTCTAGTGGTAGGGCTGAGGTATTTTTCCAAATAACTAAGCAGGGATTTACATGTTTATAAACTCCTAAGAAAAGATGTATAGAAAAGGTTGCTTCTTCCAACAGAAAAAATTAAGCTCAGTGCCTTGATTAGAAAAACACATGCCTGTCATGTGATTTCACCATGGCAGCAGTCCCTTTGCCTCCTTATTTCTTCTGGCCTTCCTGAAGCAGGAGAAGAACTAATCCTCTAACACATAATGATTGTGTGCACCTCTGTTCTGGTCTTCACTTGTTTTTCCTGTTTTCCCAGGGGATGGCTCTGCCTACAGAGATCTGGTTATTAAATACGGTGCAATTGAGCCTCTGCTGAGTCTCCTGGCTGTTCCTGACCTCTCCTCCCTGGCTGTAAGTGTGCAGTGGGACTTACATTGCAATGACTGAGTGAGGGAAAGCAAATTAAACCATTCCTAACCTTCCATCTCCGCCCCTGCAGTCGGGATACCTGCGCAACGTCACCTGGACCCTCTCAAACCTGTGTCGCAACAAGAACCCCGCCCCTCCCATCGAGGCCATCCAGCAGATCCTGCCCACCCTGGTCCGCCTCCTGCACCACGACGACCCCGAGGTGCTGGCAGACACCTGCTGGGCCATCTCCTACCTCACAGACGGTTCCAATGACAGGATAGAGGTTGTTGTGAAAACGGGGTTGGTGCCACAGCTCGTGAGGCTCCTGGGGTGCAGTGAACTGCCAATAATGGTGAGTTATTGGACGTGCAGGTTGTTGCTTGATTTGAATCATGGGTTAAACAAATAGTGTCCATGTGAATGGTTCCTTCAAACATCAGACAGATCCTTGTTCTAGGTTTGTGTAGGTGAGACCTGAGATCCTGCCTTATTTAGGGACTGCTCCACTCAAGGCAGACTGCTTTGTGGTGGTGATTATCAAACTGCTTCGTGTAATCACAGCTTTAACTCACAGCCCAGCACAACAGTCAACAGCCTTTAAAGCTTGCCTTTAAACTGCTCTTGCAAATCCAACTTCTAAGGACAGTGTTTACAAGTGGGCTCTGTGCACACTGTAATTACACTGTAATAAAGCTGCATTAGTACTTGGCAGGTAGTTTTCCTGAGCTCTGTGCTGGGTGGTTGTTTGCAGATGGGCCTTGGAAGGTGTGCAGTCTTAGCATCCTTGATGTCTGCCTGTGCAGTGCTAACCAGGAACCTGAAACTCCTTGTGCAGAGCATATCATGCTGTTAACTGGGAAGGTCAGAGTGGGTGGGCAACAAGTATGGCTGTATATGGTATAATCTCATCTAGTTTTGAATGAGTTTCCTCAGCATTACCTTCTTCTTCGTTTCAGACTCCTTCCCTACGAGCCATAGGAAACATTGTCACTGGTACTGATGAGCAGACACAGCTCGTTATTGACTCAGGAGCACTTGCTGTCTTTCCCAGTCTCCTTTCTCACCATAAAAACAACATTCAGAAGGAAGCAGCCTGGACCATGTCCAACATCACTGCAGGGCGCCAGGATCAGATCCAGCGGGTGGTGGACCACGGCCTGGTGCCTTACCTCATTGGCATTCTGAGGAAGGTGAGCAAGAGCTACATTTGCCATCTTGGGGCTTTTCCTCTGACTGTTGTGTTCAAACACTCTGCTTTTTCACCTCTGCAGGGGGATTTCAAGTCTCAGAAGGAAGCTGTGTGGGCCGTGACGAACTACACGAGCGGTGGGACAATTGACCAGATCGTGTACCTCGTTCAGGCTGGTGTTCTTGAACCACTGCTGAATCTCCTCACAACCAAGGACAGCAAAACTGTGCTGGTTATCCTGGATGCTGTTTCCAATATCTTCCTGGTATGTGGGTGCAGTTTGCTCTGTTATTGTCCAAGCTGCTGCCATCCATCCTTCCCGAGGTGATCCCATGTTTTTCTCTCACAGGCTGCTGAGAAGATTAATGAGACTGAAAAGCTTTGCCTCATGATTGAGGAGTGTGGGGGTCTAGACAAAATTGAAGCTCTCCAGTCACATGAAAATGAACAAGTGTACAGAGCCTCATCCACCATCATTGAGAAATATTTCTCAGCAGAAGTAAGTGGCAGGGTTTTATTTCCACTTTCGTTTTCTGTTCTAGCACTGACTACTAGGTTAAAATGCTACTGCTGTTTCAACACTCTCTTCTTTTCCTTCTAGGAGGAGGAAGACCAAAATGTTGTACCAGATTCTACTGCTGACAGCTACACTTTCCAAATCCAGGGCAACACCCCCAATTCTTTCAACTTCTAGCTCTTGCAGATACTGCAGCCATCTACAGGTGGTTTAGCACATAAATGACTGCCACCTCTTTGTCTTAATAATTCCTCTTGTCTTTACTGCCTTTTCTGTGTCCTGTAGCACTTTATCCAACAGAAACATACTTGAACAGTTCGAACTCTCTACATCTGTGAATTCCTAACTGTAATCGTCCTTCTCTGAGGTCTGCTTGTAAATACTTCCTCTTTCTGTCCTTGTCAGGGGTGAGAATGCAAAGTGAGCAATGCAGGCCTGTCCCAGAGCATGAGCCACCACTCTGCAGGCCCCCAACCTTCTACCTGACCTGTTGCTGTGCAACACACAACAGGCTTTTAAAAAAGGATTTACTTGAAGTTCAATAAAGTGTTATCAGTACATCTAATTCAGCTGTGTCACTTGCTCCTTTAAAGGCTGATTGTGATGGGGTAAGTAAAACCAGTCAAAAGTAGATAATGGCACCAATGTAAGTCTAAACTGGGAGAGGTTCAGTGCTGAAGATGGTGGGTTTAGAACAGCTGGGTCACCCCAAGCTCTGACTTCTGCATTCAGCTGCCTTCTGTTGCTGCAGGACCAAGGAATTGCTGCATCTCTCCAAAGGTTTCCTGTAGAAACCTGATTCATCTTGTCCTGTTCATAACTGAGCTAAACTGGCTTCTGCCTTTTGGAGGAATATTTAAGGACTAGAATTGCTGCTTAAGTGCAGGTAACAGTGTGGAGGAGGGGTAAGTACAGCAGTTAAGCAGTTGTGCAGATGTTCAGGGTAGAGCTTAGGGAGGGCTTTGAAGCTGTTTCCTGCTCTAGAGAGGAAAAATGAAGGGCTCTTCTTGGAATTCCTCTACAGGAAGAACTGTGGTTCTGTTTTCCAGTTCTTTGGAAAATCTTGGATTGAGGTATTTAACTGGAACCTCCCAGGAGTCATATGTGTTGGAATAACTTTTGCCTCAGCTCTCTGAGCTTCTCTGGCTCCAGGGATGGTGCAGGAGAGGTCAGAGTTCAGGGGTAGATGTTTTATAGGCACGACTTCATTGGACCATAGCATGGAATTTTATTAATAAAAGGTAGGGGAGGAAATGTAACATGCAGGCAATTTTCCCAGAATTCCCATTGGCTTCGCTTCTGCCTTGATGCAGGAGGGGAATAAAAACCCCAAATGCAAACCAAAAAAACCCCTTCTATTCTCCTAAATCAACCTGACGAAAGGATCTGGTTTTGGCTCGTGCATTTGCCAGCTTTTGAGCTCCCAGCCCTGCCTGGCCCCTATGCTGAGGGATGAGCTGCAGGTGGCACCTGGCACCTCTGGAAGCAGCTGGGCAGTGCCAACCCCAGGAGAACAGTCTGACACCGCAGATACTGCAGCATCTTTGGTGCTAAGAGTTTGGTATTTACACCAAGGGGAAAGATCCACCTTCCCTGCACTGCTCAGACCTTTGATGTTCTGGGAGAAAAACTCCGAGGAAATCAAACAAGGCATTTACACACCTGCAGTGAAGCCTCCTCTGTTCTTGGCTTTGTGAAATTTCCAGCCCTGACCT
The DNA here is from genome assembly GCF_003031625.1 of Empidonax traillii. Lineage (NCBI taxonomy): Eukaryota > Metazoa > Chordata > Aves > Passeriformes > Tyrannidae > Empidonax > Empidonax traillii. The sequence goes on along the minus strand of NW_020955911.1, from coordinate 262,383 downwards.
AATCCCATCAGCTGTAAAATGATGATTTTCTGTGTAACTGTAGGGAACCGAAACAATTAACCCATAGAAAACAAACCGTGCCAAGTCAGCTTTAACCGGTGAATTGTTCCCTCCCCGCGCTCCGTGTCCGTGGGTTTATACGGGCAATGAAACAACTCCAGAACTCGGAATTCCGAATTTTGGGGGCTGCAAAGCACGGCCCGTGCCGGCAGAGGGCGGTGCCGGCGCCTCCCAGTCCCTCTTACCATTGGATGAGGTGGGATAATCCCGCCTGGAATACCCAGGTGGGATCCGCTCCCTTTTCCTGTTAAAAACACTGAGATAAAACCTTTGTAGTCACGTAAAGCCTCTCTGTGTTAAATTCCAAATATTTAACCAGATTAAATATTAAATATAAGATACAACCTTTTCGAAAGCCCTTTTAAAATCAGAGTTCTGTTATTTAAAACCCAAATCCTCGATTTAATTGCTCTTTAACATATATGCAGTTACTGTGGCTTTTCTGTCTCTGTGTATGTCTATCTGAGAACACAGAACACTTGTTCAATAGTGTTATCTCTTATTTTTTTCTCCCCTGAATTAATTGTTTCAGATTTATCTAATATATTGAGTTAAGAATAGAACACTGCAAATTCCTCTCCAGATGCCTGACAGCTCAGTGGCTTAATAATTAACTTTCTGGGGACTGAGACACTGTTTTTATCCAAGGAAAATGTGTTCAGCCTGTCCACCAACGAGCCCTGTTGGCAGCACCTATTTCCACAAGCAACAATCTACAGTGATTATGAGTAAGTGACTGGGGTGAGTCACTCCTTATTCTAAGAAAATGCAAACTATTTCTGAGTTTGGGATCACAGTCACCCATGAGGCTGCACCTCCAGCTTTAAAAGAAGGGGTAGGAGCAAAAAGGGAGAGGAGAATTATTATTATTATTATTGCTCCTGGTTCTTGGTTTGTGGGGTTTGGGGTTTTTTGGTCAGGTTTAAGAGCTTGTCCTCTTAATTTGTCAAATGCCTGATTCAGGATAAGGGCTGGAATAAATGTCTGGTGGCCTGTGTGTCCATCTGCCAACTCCTCTGTGCTGAGAGCAACAAAACCAGCCCCCTGCTGACATCAACTGCCTTGGAATGCAGTTGTTGCTGGTGCTGTTTTATCTGTGGAGGGATGGCAAGATTTCAGCCTGAGATCTCCACGGTCATGCCAGCAGATGCTCCTGGCTGACTATTCCACCTGCTGTTCCCAAAGGTGCCAGGCTTTGGAAGGATGGCAGAGGCTTTGCAGTCCTGGGGTTCAGTAGCAAGGGTGTTCTTCCCCTGCAGGAAGAACAGTTTAAACTGTGGAAAAGCCAGAAATGGTTAAATTAGTAGAAATTAGACTGAAATATTCTCTCCAGCAAAGCTGCTTCCTGCTATTCTCTCCAGAATGATTTAAATTGCACAGAGCTACAGGAGTACCAGCAAAAAGGAACAGCTGGAAGTTTGCAGGAGGAGGAATTCACTACCAACAACATTTCACAGCTCTCTTCTGTTCCTAAATCTATTTTACAGCAGAGCAAACTGAGACATAACTATCCACAGGCACTCAGAAAGTAGCTGGCAGAATTCACCTGGAGCCTGGGAATCCTGCTGTCCATTCCTCTGCTAACCCACAGCACCTCTGCCCACAGTCCTCCTTTTCCTGAGCATGGGATTATCCCAGGAGCACTGGAGCTCTTCTGTGATAAGGTACAACAGAGATTTTGGGAGAGTGTGCAATTTGGGAATGGAACACTGCTAGTCAAAACAGGAGTAATTAATGCAGGTTAATTGTGTCTGCTGATATTTGACCTATAAGGGAAATGTTGGGACTTTCACTTAGAACCTGATAGGGAACACATTAACCCTTTGGCCTTCAGAGGAACAGGAGAAAAGCCTAACAGGGACTTAGGGGACCCCTCAGGCTGGCAGGGGTTGTACCCAAGGCAATTGGAACTTTCAGAAACCTTCAGAATTTCAGCTCCAGGTACGCAAAGTTGTTCGTTGTGTGTTTGGAAAACCTCACTGATCCAGGGAATGGCACTGCCAGGAGTCAGGCAGAACCCCCTCTGTGGACACGGGGAAGAGGGGATTGATTGCTGGGAGTTTCCAGCCCCTCCTGTGGATCAGGGGTCGTGGATTGCAGGGCTGTTCCTGACTGCACAGCACTGCCTGGCTCGGGCTGGCTCCAGGAAATGGAGGCTCTTCCGCAGAAGCCAGAGGATTTCGTGGAAGAGCCGTGGCCACTTTCCAGGTTGCAGTTCACCCACTGCCCTGGGGAGTGTCATCAGTGGGAGGGAAGTGGAGCTGGGATTTAAAAGCACGAGGAGAGCAGAGAAAAATGACAGCGGGATGGAGAAAAATCCTGCCCGTCCTTACTAAGCACGACTTGCTGGACGACATTAAAATGTTGTGCTGATCACCTAAATAAAACAATGGGCCAGCTCCAGCACTGATGTGTAAATCATGGAGCAGGGAGGGAGTTTCAAGTGACTGACTCAATGAAAGCAAAATCACTGGTTTCGCTGGGGAGGAGGTTGGATCAACCTGTGAGCTCAGCAAAAGAGGTGCAGTGCAGTGAGGAGTTGTTCTCCTTCATATCCTTCTCAATTTGCATTGCAATGTGAAATAGAAATCATGGGGTCATCTTTTAAAGCTGGGATTTATATCTTCTTATGTATTTATAGGTCATGGGGTCATATACATAAATAGATCTAAAGTAGTGGAAAGCTGCCTGATTTGTTCTCTGTACCAGATTGCTCTGTGTGCAGGTTGACAGTGGTGAAACAGCTGTGCCACAGGAGTGTGTGACAGTGCTCTGTGGGCTTGTGGAAGACTGGAGGTAAAAAGTTATCAGAAAATCTTGAGAAATCTCCAAAGCCCATTTCCACCGTCCCAACCACTTCATTTTTACCCACTCTGTGATCCAGATGTAAAAATAGCGCTTTCATCAGTGGGTTGCTACACATATTTGGGCTGCAGAGGCTCAGCTGTGTTCAAAGCAACACTGTGAAATCATTTGCAGAATGTGCTGTTAATCAGAAGCAGCAATTTAATGTGACGTATCCGTCTCCCCTCCCACCCCCAGCTCCCCTTCCCCATTGTGAGCAGGAAAAGACACTTGGATGGAGCTCAGCACTCCAACGTTCTGGACAGACTCTCTAGGAATGAGGAGGGACTTGAATTCTCTCCATATGTCATTTCCTTTCCCCTAATGGCTAAAAAAAAAAAAAAAAAAAAACCCAAACCCCATTGCTGCAGTTCATAGAACTCAGAATAGAGAGAACATTCCCAGGGCAGGGAAATGGGGACAGGGGGATGGGGCAGACAGGACATCCACCTTCCACTTCCAAAGAACTGCTCTGGAAAGTTGGATTTGAGCTGAGCAGGAATTTTTCTGCCTTGTAGAAATATTGGTTTATGTAGTTGCTAAAACTGAAGCTGTTACCCCTCTGTACCTGAGAGTAAATCAACACCTGCAGGCTGGGGCCAGACAGGGATGAGGGAAGGAAAACAGAAGGAGAGGGGGAATGGCAACAACTTCACAAGATGTAAATGAAGTCAGAAAGGAAAAACAAAGGGGGTTGAGGAAACCTGACAATGGGGATCTAATAATTTCTAAAAAAACCCCAATTTTAATTGCAAATTATTCTAGGAATTACTTAAGGAAAATCAGATTAGCCCATTCCTGCATCCAGCTTTTGTCCAGACTACCTTTAAAACCTTTTCTGTTTGGTACAACCAAGAGCATCTGCAGATACCCCACAGAGGTGCAGAACACAAACCTGAGCTGCTGGATTGCATAGTGGATTTGCAGCTGTCAGCAGAGTTCAGGGTGCCGTAGCTACAAACAGAAAAAATACCCCAGGAACAAACATGACAGGGGGAAAAAAAAGAAAAAAATAAAACACAACAAGAAAACCCATTTTAACTGCATGGAAAGTTTACTTCCTCATAGCCAGCCCACTGTGTATTAGACCCAAATTGGAACCTAATGTCTTTCTAGCAACATAATCCAAATGTTTGTTAAATTTGTAGCAGCCAGAGTGTGCAATGAGCTTTGCAGAACAAATGAGAGGTGACATTTACTCAGAGAAACCCTAAATTTAGCAGTCAGTGAATGAGTTGCACATGCACAGAGGGGCTGGATGTGTCTGCTTGCAGGCTGATTATATCTGATTATGTCACACCTTTCATTAGACACAATGCCTAATTGGACATGTTGCCCCTGAATTCTACTGCTAAAAAGAAAAGGAGAAATTCACCTTTCCTGCAGTTCTATTTTAAAGGGTTTCAAGTGGAGAATAAAAGGCTGATTCAAGACACATGGTGACAGATTTTGCTTTAGGTTACTTTTAGCACTTCACTAGACCCACTAACCTACTTAAATACCTGTGCTGTTCTTATCTGGCATGAAGCCTTGCTTTGTAATTTCTAGAATGAAATACTTCAGGGCTATTTTCAGAGAAAAACTTTATCTTTAATCCTCCCACATTGATTTCACAGTGGACTGGTTGGTGATTGTTAAAAGAAAGCACAAAGGAAGCCAGTAGAGCCTGGGGACAGGTGAAGTATTTCTGCGCTTCAGAAAGTATTAGGAATTAGTTTTGTTTTTTTAAAAAAGAGAGATTGCTGTGTTTGTTGAACCTCCAAAGGCTTTTGTGTCACGATTGAGCTTATTTATGGATTTGGTTTCCATGCAGCATGTTTACAGATGTCTCCAGAATTCAGGGAAGACACAGCAGTGTTTCCAAAGCTGGACAGCCTGGGCTCCTTTCAGCAGCTCCCAGAGCTGTGGGGAGGTGAGGTTTGCACAGTCTGGGACAGCTCAGCTGGCTCTGAGTGGCTCCTTCCCCCTGGCAGAAAATAACCCTCCCCAGGCGGGGGTCAGGCTTTGGGAGCTATTTTCATCTTTGAACCTTGCAGATTCACCCACCTGGAGAAGCAAACAATATTGCCACAGTTTGATAAGTTTCCTGGAATTAATCTTGCCTCTTGGATGGAAACCTTTGGAAGTCACTTGTATGAGACACATGGAAAAGCTTCCACTTGCTTGAAGAAACAGGGAAAAATCAGAACCATCAGGTGAGGGTTGTTTTAAGTGGCTTGTACTGCCCCAAGAGGCTTTCTCTGCAAACATTCTATGGCCAGAGCAGTCTGCTGCTTATCTGGATCTGTATTTATCTCTGACAGCCACAGTCCCTGCAACAGATTGGAATGAGATAATTTAGTCCTCTTAAACCTCATCATAACCCCTGACATGTGGAATTCTGGAAAGCTGGAAAGGTTAATCCCTGAATATTTAGATAAGTAAGGATGGCCAATGAGAACCAGCTAATTGTGCCAAAGTCTTCAGGCTTAGCAGAGAATGCTCTGGGGTTTTTGGGGAGCCAGGAAAGCATCTCTGCTTTCCATGGCTGAATGGATGGAAGGTGCATCATAGAACAGTTTTTACTTCTCCCAAACAGTGTCTGTGGCCCAAGCAGGGTGTTCACTGGCCAAGGGGCTGGTTTGAGGAGGCAGATAATTCCAGTGTGTCACTGCTGATCAGGTGTCTGAGTCAGCTCCTGGCACCCCTCGCTCTCTGCATCACCACCACAATTAAAACTCAGAGAGGCAGCACAGGACATCTCGCAGCTCAGCTCTGGCAGCCCACAAAGTCATTATTTCAAACTGCTGCGGGGCCACGGGGGATAAGAAAGATTAGAGAAGGTCTGATATTCCTTCAGTGGCTCAATAATATGGCTTGGCCAAAACCAGTGCTGTCAGCTCTCCTAAACACTTGTTTGGGCTGAGAGTCCTCCCAAGAACACTTCATTTGTCTGAGCTGGGTTCCACTGGGACAACACACACAAAGACTGTGCATTTTGTGTTCAGTGCCTGTCTCTAAAATCTGCCTTTTCCTCTTCTGAAGTTGCACTGGGATAGCACTGTCCTGCAGGGTGTGAGGAAACAATGGCTGAGGGGACTGCGTGGAATATCAGTGCATCAGTTACTAATCTGCTCTGGATGGATGGACTCAGGAGTTATCTCAGTGACTAACCACTGGAAAATCCTGGGATATGGGAGCTCATGCATTTTTCTGTAGCCACAGCTGCAGTCATTTCCCCTCAGAGACACATCATTTCCCCAGGACACATCCTGTCTCTCTCACGGTGTCTCTGCTCTGAGCTCTGTCCCCGTCGCAGGAGCCGGAGCACGGGTGGGGATTTCCTTCCGAGTTTCTTCTCCTGAAAAGCTTCATCTCCAGCTTGAGGAATGGACTGAATCTTGACCTCTTGCATAAACATTGCCTGTGCATGCCAAAGGGAGCCTCAGTGAGGACCAGAGCCCCTGTCTAGACGTGTTTCTTCATCCCAGGGCTCCGAGAGGTGCGTCCTCCACGGCGGGTTTAACTCTCCTGGCCTCGGAGCAGCTCCAGTCCAACAATTTTCATAATCTGCAAAGGGAAAGTAGGAATTTTGTACAAAGGGGAACTTTCTGTTCCCAGCTTTTCTTCCTGAAATGCAGGAGCACTTCATACGTGACTGCAGCAGGGTTGGATCCCTCTGGACAGGGAGGGCAGCAGGAAAGGCATCCCCACAGAGGACAGGATTCCATCCAGGAACGGGACAAAAATGGGATGGATCTGCAACGAGTTTAGGAAGTACTTTAGCTGTGGTGAGAGGTCATGATTGGCTTGGAGAAGGCTTAGAATGAAAAGCTGTGCCAGGGGGGCAGATGGGAGAACAACGCCCACTGCAAGCAAAGGTGTGGATGGAGCAGGAATGCCTGGAAAGGGAGTTAGTCAGTCAGGTAAATTAGGAGAGAGGCAGGGAACTCTGGTGGTAAAAATGTTCATCCCTCTTCACAATGAAACTGAACCTGCTAAATACATAAATCTTCATGGGTTATGCTGTAACACTTCTCAGAACTGCACCATTAGGTGGCAAAATAGGCATTTAGCTTTAACAGTTGCACATACAATGGAAAGACATGGTAGAGAAAAAGGAAATGGAGGTGTAATTCCCTTCTGATCAATTAATCTTTAACTCCATGATCTCTAGGGGTGGTGCCGATATAATTTCAACCACGACAGGCTCTGGGAAATTAAGTTAATAAGACAAGAAGAATGAAATATAATCCAGATAGTTTAACTATCTTTATTTTTAAAAACTGCCTCTGGAAAATAGTTTTAATCTTTCAATTTGCTCACAAAAGCTCAATAATAGGGGCAGAACTGCCTTGCTTTCTTGATAACATTACAGAAGCTGGGGAAGAATGTGACATAACACCAGCCAGCTCTCGTTACTGCTGGAGGAATGTGCTGTGATTAAACCCCTATACAGAAAGAAATGGAATGTAATCCTTAAATGTTGACTTGCTTTGAACACATGCTGAGAGCAATGAGTTTCCAGTATATTCCTCAGCTTCTAAAGATGGGGAGGACCTCACCTCCAAAAAAATTAACTACTCCAAAAAATTCCTCTTCTGGAAATGAACACTCCCTGATTAAAGGTGTTTATTCACATTTCCCAGTGTCCAAACCCACCAAATCCTTTGAGAACCATCTGTGAGTGCAAAACCTTCTCTTTCTTCTCTTGGGAAATCTCAGAAATCAAAGCCCCTTGATTTTTGGGTAGCCATAGAACAGAAGAAATTGTTGTATTTCCAAACACTTCTTCAGAAGTTTCACTCATGGGACACCAACCATCATCTTATTTTGTCCTTGTGGACTCCTCAACAGTTTTGGTGTCCTAAAGGTGCCTGAACTTGCCCGTTCTCTGTGTTTGCTCCAATCCTTCGGATGGAGCCTCAGCTGTGGCCTCCTGGCTGAGGGAGGCTGCAGGAATTCCCTCCCGAGCCCGGCAGCGAGGCTGTCATCCAACAGTGGGGTGATGCAAGGCACTCCCATCCCTCTGCATCCCAGCTGGCTCCCTCAGCCTGGAAGGATTTGTTGTTCGGTGACATCAGCCTGGAGTGGGACACGGAGCTCTTGTCAGCAGCTCAGGGTGGTATCTGCTTGTCCCTCTCACAGGATGAAACCTCCTCTCACCCCTGCAATGGAGCTGCCTAAACACCAATTTCACCGCAAGCTCTTGGCCTCTGAAACCTAAAGCAGGGTCAGCAACAAGAATTTGAGAATATTTTGAGAAGCTGGGGGACAGCACTGGCACGAGAACCTGTGGATCACGACATTCCTCGGGAATTCTCCTGGTGGGAAGGGAGCACTTTGAGCCATCAGGTGTGTCAGTATCTTGGATCCCCCACGTTCGCTGCAGTTGCTGGTGCTTTGAGAGGCTTCCTGAGCTCTGCTGGCTGCAGATCTTGCACTGACTCCCTCATGGAGCATCTTGGGTGTATCAGCAAAAACACTCAGGTCACGTTGGCTGTTTAAAAATATATAAATAAATAATCAAATATCCTACCTATTAAAAAATAAAGCCCAGCAGTAGCAGCAATCTTGCAGGCAGCACGTTTTGTACAGTGACCCAAAGGCAGGGGCTGTCAGTGAATGCTCTCACACTGGCAATACATCACAGTGTTGGCACTCCAAGGTGAGCAGTGTGTCCCAAAATCTCAGCAAAACTGATAGTTCTCTGAAAAGCAGCATGAAACTAAGCGTGCTTCATGACCTCTAAAAACCCCTTTTAATGAAAGCATTAAATGTTCATAAAACTACGAACAATGAAATACTGTATTTAATCCAAAAGGTTTTTTTTTTTTTAATATTGGCATTGCAATTAATGTCTGACACACTCGTTACCCGTTAGAATGAGATCATTAGCAAGAGTTCTATGTTTAACATAACATTAAATACTTCTGTCAAATTATATCAGAATTATTGAATGCTGGGTCCAGAGAGCACTACGAGACCTCAGAAACGAATAATCATCACATGTTAGGAAAAATCTAGAATAACCTAGAAATATGTGAAGTATGTGAAAAGTAGCTTTATATTTTGTTTTTCTGTTCAGTTCAGCAGTGGCCAGGTAATGTTGCAATATTTGCAAACCATCAGCCATTTGCTTTATATACTTGGTTTGAGAAAAAGGATAATGACCTGGCTATGTGAATTTGTAACAGATTGGAATTTAATAGTATGACCTTCAATTACAAAGGCTGAGTTTTCTTCTCTGTTTTTTTTTTTTTTTTTCAGTACAGGAATCAGGACACCTGGAATGTCTTTGAGGTGTGTGTGAATTTACATAACCACCACAAAGTAATTTTTAACTGTTTCAGTGCAACATAAAGGCGTAAAAGCAGTAGATATATTGTGCCTGTGTCTTGTAGGAAATGAAGTGTCCAACACGTGCTAGTTTTGTGTTAAACAGGTGATGACAAAGGCAACAGACACAGCCCTGAGTGAGGAAGGGATCCCAGGTCCTGATCCCAGGACTCTTTTGCTTCCCAGACACTGGCACCACAGCAGGAAGCTTTGGAAACTTCCACTTGGAAGCACCTGGCACTTCAGGCACTTCTGGAGGAAAGAGATGTGAATCCACATGTACCCACTGTGGGGAGGTGTCCCACTGTATGCAAGGAAAGCTTTGAGAACCACATCCCACTTCCAAGGCCTTCAGTGGGAAAAAAACCAGTTCCTCACCCCAGGTTTGAGTGAACAGGGCCCAGCTCTGAGCTCTGTCAGGGTGGGATAACCCCAGACGTGTCACAGCTCAGCTCTGTGTCACTCAGGAAACCTCCTGGGCTGCGTGGAAGCCACACCACGAGGTGTGTGAAGCACAGGTCATCTTCTCATCCCACCTCTGGATCCTGCTCCACGGGCTGGATCCCAATCTCTGACTGCCCATGTGATGATACCTTAGAGGTGACCTCAGCAGGAAGGTGCCAGAGCAGTGACACGTCTGAAGGAGCACAGGTATTAGTGGGGTTGTTAGTAAGGAAAGGTGTGAGGTGTGTTAGCTCAAATTCCTAAGGGAACCTCTACTGTGCCAACCTTCCCAGCTTTTCCAGGAGTTTTTCCCACCCTCGAGGCCCCTCTGACCCCACAGAAAGCTGTCCATGACTGCTGCAGCTGGAGCTCCCCTCATGGGAAGTGTGTTGCAGTGCTGGGAAAACTCTGGAAAGGGTCACCTTTCCTGCAGGGTGGGAGTTAAATTAGGGCACATGGATCCGAGGCATTTTTGTACTTTTTGTTATTATTCTGAGAACGGCAGTTCACAGAACCAGGCTGCTGATTTCTACACAGTGCAGATAAGGACTAAATTGGTCCAAAGTTTAACAGTTTCCTGGGCTGGCCTGTCACACCCTGCCCATGTGGAATACTGCTCTGGATCACAGCACCCCTGAGCATGACTGTGGCTTTGAATTCTCCCCCTATGTCTGTACCCTTGATTCTCCTTGTCCCAAGTCCCCACACAACTTCACTGTCATCCTCCTCTCTGCCCCCTCCTCTCCACCATGGCCATTCCCTCTACCCTTCCCGACCCCCAGCTCCCCCAGGACATAGCCATTCTCCCCATCCTTCCCAACCTCCAATTCATGGCCATTCTCCCCATCCTTCCCAACCTCCAATTCATGGCCATTCTCCCCATCCTTCCCAACCTCCAATTCACGGTCATTCCCCCCCATCCTTCCCGACCCCCAGGACTTGGCCTTTCCCCCCAAGTCCTTCCCAACCTCCAGCTCCCCTCCAGGACACGGCCATTCCCTCCACCCTTCCCGACCCCCAGCCCACGGCCATCCCCCCGATCCCGCCCGCCCGCATCCCTGCCCAGGCTCGCCCCGGCCCCGCCGCCACCTGACGCGGTTCCCCGTCCGTCCCGCCGGGCCGGCCCGAGGCGGGGCGGGGGGCGGGCAGGGCGTCCCCGGGGCCGGAGGGAGGGCCGGGAGCCGAGCCGATCCCGTCCCGCCCGTGCGGCCCCGTCCCGGCTTTGTCGCGCTCGGGGGCGGGGAAGCGCCGGGAAGCGCAGGGGAGCGGAGGGAAGCGGGGAAGGCTCCGCTCCTCCTCCGCGGCCCCGGCCCCGCTCATGGCGACGCTGGGCACATCCGGGCCTCTCCTCATCCTCCTCCTCCTCCTCCTCCGGCGGCCGCCGCTGCCCTGAGCGCCCGGCCCGGCTCCATTCGCGCCTCCCCCGAGCCCTTGGCGGAGCAGCGGCGGGGGAGCCCCGGCCGGGGCCATGTCCAACCCGGGGGCCCGGCGGAACGGGCCCGTCAAGCTGCGGCTGACAGGTGAGGCCGGCCCGGGGCCGGGGCTGGGGCCGGGGCGGCAGCGGCGGCTCCGGGTGGCGTTGAGGTTGAACCTGGGGCCGGAGCGGCCCCCGGGCCTCGGGGGGAAGGGGAGGGAAGGGCAGGGCGAGGCTCCCTCGCTCGGCCCGGGCTCGGCGTGTCCGGGCTCCGCCGCCCGGCCGGGCCCGGCCCCGCCGCCGCCTGGGCGAACTTGGGGCACCGCACCCCGACTCGGGGGTCATCCTGCCCCCTGTGCGCGGCGTGGACTGGGGAGAAACTGTCACGCTCTTTGTTTTGGGCTCTTTGTTTGTTTGTTGTTGTTGTGGTGTTGGGGGGTTTTTAACCGATTTGCCGGGCTGAGCTCGCCGGGCACTGAGGAGGCTCCCAGGGCAGCGGGCACGGCCCCGGCCCTGCCAGAGCTCGGGGAGTTTGGACAAGGCACATGGAGGGGGTTTGGGGTGTCCTTGGCAGGACCAGGACTTGGGGGGGGGTGATCCTGGTGGGTCCCTTCCAGCTCAGCGTGTCCCCTGGTCCTGTGGTGCCTCTTCCACAAGACCACACTTGACCCCTGAGATTCCAAAATACCATAAAAACAGTTCACCTGCGTGCTGGGGAGGAAAACAGCCTGCTTTGAAATGCTTAAAACTGTGTCCTTTCCAGCATAAGAACCCGGGGAAATGGGTTTAGAGGAAAAAAAAAATATTGGAAGTCTTGCTAGAGCTTTCTGTTATTAAAAATACAGGACACTTTGAGCTAGCTCTTTTCTTTAAAGTATTGAAGTTCCTCAGCAGGTAGGGGATATTTTGTGTTCTGAAGCATCAGTACATGAAGGTAAGGAATTAGGAAAGAATAGATAACACTGTAAATACTCATCTCTACGTATAGGGCATTTAACCAGCTTGCAAAGCAAATGTTTTTAAAAATACTAAAAGAGTTGATACATTTACTTTAGGTGCACGAGAAATATCTCCAGTTTAATGCCTAATAAAGAGAGGTGTTTTCATACGGATTTTTCCAAGTGTGTTGTTTTTACGGGGAAAGTAAAATGTGTCTGCTTATGCTTTACTTTGGAAATACTTGGACTAGATTTGTAATCCAGTTTTCAGGGAGATTTGTGAGTGTCTGTATATTACAGTGGGAAATAAAACTCTTCAAACGAGCTGCTGCATGAACAGTGGTGCCTTGTTTTTACAGAGTGTTTTGTAGCCTTCTCCTCAGGTTATTGCTGTATTGATGCAGTGCTTTAATACTTTTCTTCCCTGGGCAGTGAGTGCTCAGACTTGCTTATCTTTGGAACATTAAAAACTGGTCTGTAGCCTTATTTATTTAAGAGCATGGAGAACGCTGTCCGGGGAGTTGTCTTTCTCACCTCTGTGTTTTGGGTTCGAATTTGTTTCATATTTTATTTTTATTGAGGATTAAACATGTAATGAAATGGTGCCTGTGACAATATCAGGGTGCTGTGGGGGGTGTGATTATACCAGAACTCAGTTTTACACGCTGAGTTTCGCTCTGTGGTCGGTTCCCAGACCCGGCAGGTACAATCCTAAGGAGTTTTTTTGTCATCCTGAGCTGAGGGTGAAGGTAAAATGGTCTTTCTAGGGGCTGTTCCAGGGTCAGCAGCTCCTGGAGTCGCTGGGGACCAGTTCTGTTATTGGAATTTTATAGGAAACATCAGCCTGTTTCTAGAGCCGAACAGCTTGAGGTGTTTTCTGCTGTAGGTAATTGTGAGTCGTTTCACATAAGGTCATTTGTTGTAAGGAAGCTTTACATGTTTAAGGAAAACACTGAATCTTATTAATTCAGCTGGCATGTTGTCACTTCTTGCCTGGGAATAGTTTTAAGTGTTCTGCGTGGTTTTGATTACCCTTTTTGATTGGAAAAGCAGTTTGAGGGCTCTTGAATTCTGAAACTGTTTGGAATTAGAAGAATCTGTATATCCAGTGTTTTTAAAAGTTTATTCTCAAACTGACAAATGCTATTTAATCTTAATTTTCTTTGGCTCTGTGAAACCAGCAGTCTTCTGTTTTGGCTTGAATGTTTGTAGGATTAATTCTGCAATCATTGTTTCAATGCTTATCTTTTCTGTTCATTATCTCTAAATTAGATGGTATAGATTAAAAAATGGATTTCAAGAACTGGATTCAATTAGCACTTTTTCAGGACATAAACATTAAAGGTTTAGATGGAAAACATTGTTTTGACTGACTGGATAAATGACAGGGTAATGTTTGATGTGAGTCCAAGAACTGATCTGGAGCTGGTGCCCAACTTCTCAGTCCATCTTGAGGAGCCAAATAAAATATTTAACCTAGGCCTCATTTTGCAAAAAAAAAAAGGTTGATTCTTTGTTGGGACCTTAAGAAAGTTCTGAGAAATGTTTGGCATACCTTTACTCTAAGTGTTTAACAGTTTATTTAGGTCTGGGTTCCATAACAGACACAAACCACAGCGGTGGCACACTTGGAGTAGGTTTGTATTTAGTTTGCGGTGCATCTGTGTTAGACATTCCTTATGAAAGGTTCTTCTTCTGCTCTGGGGGTCAGTTGGCTGTTGCAAATGTCACCTGGCCCTTTGGTGATACACGTCAGTACATTTGTGTTATCTCGAGCTGGAAAAATCGCTGGATAATCATTAAAATCCCAATATTATGGTTTCTGATGATCATTCTGGCAGGAGGTGTTAATCCTTGTTTCTGATTGAAATGTAGGCAATGTAATTTAAATTAGCTGAGGCCTAGAACTGCACCAGTCTTCTGCAGACTTTGCCTTAGCAGTTTGTAATAACAATATCCAGGGAAGCTTTGGTGTAAGGAAAATTCATCAACTCACATATTTACCCCCATTTGGTCTAGTCCTGAGTGCATCTGAGTTCTCCAAAAGCTGCCAGTGCAGTCACCCCCTTCCATTCTTACTTGGGATTTTTCTCAGTGTTGTGTTGAATTTGTGGCTTTGTCAATACCCTGCCAGACAGAACATGCCATTATTTCTTCCACGTTTTCTCTCAGAATGTTGAGTTGTGTTCATCTCATATTCTTCAAAAAATTAAGGAGTATTGCTTTCAGAGAAGAGTTTATGTTTTAATTTGTGAATTATCTCGTGTTACAATAGCTACATTTCACTGCTGTCACTTAGGAGATCAGTGGCAGGTGTCTGAATGAAGCCCATGAAGTTCTTGTATCGAGGAGATGCTTTTTAAAATCAGTTTGAAGCCTGCAAAAGTGTGAGTGCTCCAACAGACAGAGCTGGGTAAAGGTTAGTGCAGGTTATTTAGTTCCTGTGTTCCAGGCAGTGTTTGTGTGAGAATAGTTAACAAGGAAAGATACTTCCACAGCCACACTGGGCTGGAAAAAGTGGTAACAAATATCCCAGGGATAAAGCTGGAACGAGCTGGAAGAGTTGTGCTGGTGCAGAACGAGAGGTAGGACCTGAAGTGGTGCTACCTTTGTTTTTCCTCCTCCTTTCTGCAGGGTTTGCTGGTCAGGGAAATGAAAGCACTGGGTGTTGTGGTGTAGAAAATGGATCAGCATCTCCCCTTGCTGCTCTACTGTCCCTTCAGCCCTCCCTCTGCAAAGGGGGGACTTTCCAGTCGAGTTACAGTGTTGAAGGAAGAAAGTGCTGCTGTTCTCTCAGTCCACAGAAGCTCTTGTTGTGATGCAAAGAGTACTTTTTGAGAAACATACCTGTTATTTGGAAAAAGCCAGAATATTCTTGAGTTTTGCAAGACTATGGAATCCTCAAACCTGGGTGTTTTTTTTTTTTTGCAGTGGATGAATCTAACTGCTAAATTAATACAATTAAGACAGCAGTTAACCTGAATCCTAAATTGTCAGCAGTGGTGTTGGAAGCAGGACTGAAGTTCATGGGTAGCAGAGCCTCACTGTAGGAACAGCGTTCTGATTGATTTATTGTTTGATAAAGTAGATCCCTATATTTTTAAGGAGCAAGGCAGTGTTTTTGTAGCTGACTGAAATCTCAGTGCCATTTTAGGTCAGCGACAAATCTGAGTGCTGTTTCTTCTTTCTCTCTGTAGTCCCTGGCTGCACTTTCTGGGCCCTCCCTTGTGTTGACTCCAGCAACTCTGGGATGAGCTGAAAGCTAATCCTACCAGGAATAAAAATGGTTTCTTGTCCTGGAGGAGAGGGATGCAGACGAGAAGCTGAAAAGAGGGCAGGGCTGCCTCTCTGACCAGCAGCCTGTACTTAGATAGGCTTTGGTCAACAATAAAACAATGGGGTTCCTTCATGTAGGGGATATTTGACTTAAGTACTGCTTTTCAGTCAGCCGTGTGTCATTAAGAAGTCCCAATCAATAAATTACATAGTAGGTGGATTAAACTGGTGCAGTCATAACAGAGTCAATAGACGTGTCTGATCAGAGGGGCAGGCATTGATTGATGGCTGCTTGGCCCTCAATATTTGCATCAGAGCATGCAGTGTGTGTGTAAATATCTGCTTTTTATGTACACAGTGTATGGTTATAGATATTTATATACATATAAATCAGTTGTGGAGCATACGAATGCCAAAGAATTGTAATAAACAACTGAGCAGCTGCGTGGAGCACTTTCAGCTGTTTGTTTCTATGAAATCAGCTTATATGACAAAGTTTTATTCATCTGGGTGTGAAATTAGGTACGTTTGTTCAAGGGTACGTTATGGGGTATCATGGCAAGGGAAACGAAGATCAGAAAGGATTTGGGAGAGGGATTCATTGTAGGAAAACAGTTCTGTGGGGGCTTCAATGAAAAGATTCAAATTCAATGTAAAAAATATCCACTTTTAGCTAAACAATCAGGAGAGCATCACACAGGAGACAGTGGAGGGTTTCCATGTGTAGGTAGCATATGGGGCATATGTAGGAGACATATGGGAAATCTACAGGCAGTCCTAATGGTAATGGTTAAAAAAATAAAGCTCTTGGGGGGGGGAAAAAAAAAGAGAAATCCCAGGGGAGGAAAAATAGCGAGTGGTGTTTGGAATTGTGCTTCCCAGTGGCATTTCAAGAGTTTAAGCTGCCCCGGAAGGTCTGTCTGAGAAACTCAGCTAGTGGGGACAGACTATTTTCTGTTCTCTTGGTTAATCACACTGAAAATTCTGATCAGGCCCCAGATGAAGACATTTTTTTGCCTTTATGCCCATAAGGTGGATGGGTTGATACCTGACAGGAGACAGCTTTTCATGGTTTGTTCTGATTTGTCCCATGGCCTTTGGAGTGTCCCCTTGCTTTGCCATATCACTTAAATATGACATCTCACCCCTGGGCCAGATTTTCCTTGCAGTGCTTAGAGAGGTGGGTGATTTCTTTGGGTGTTTTGTCTCTTCCCAGCAGTGCCATGCCCTGGATTCTGACTCTGCTGAGTGGCACGAGTGGGTTACTACACAGTGACTGCCCAGCTGTTCCCTGCAGGTTTAATGTACAGAAGGTAAATGCCCGTGGCACGTGCAGTGTCTGACATCATTCTGGTGACTCCTCAGAGGTGGGAAAGACTCATCTCAGTGATGTCAGACAACGCTTATAAAAGCAGCTCCTGTGTGTGTCTGCCATTAGCAAAGCACGTTCCTGGTTGGGAAAGAGGATCAGAATCCCCGGGGATATTTGCCAATAACATATTCAGGGAAGCAGAACTGTTGACTTTTTCTTGCTGCTTAATCTTTAAATGCTTTCAATGAAAGCAGAGATAAGATTGCTTGTAACTTTAGAGAGATCTTCACTGGTAGGTAACCAAGCTCAGGATGAAACTGGCTCAGCATTATCCTTGGAGTTTAAGGGGGAGGCTGAGACAGGATGGAGAATAGACATGCTCAGGATCATGAAAAGGATAAACCAAGTCAAGCTGGGATTTAGAGCCACTACCTTTTGACTTTCTGCCCATGGGCCTTGTTTCCCTTGAGTTTAAATCCCCAGAAAATGTGGATCTGTTTTGGGCCGTCTGAGACAGCGTTTGGGGTGATTTGGGTTCAGTTATTTCCTATGTGCCAGATTTGCACTGTCAGCTGTGCTTCAGCATCCTGCAGACTCTTGGCCATGACCTTTCTTGTGCCTCCAAACCCTGTTGTTGCTGTTGCTGGGGCAGAGCAGGACTGATGCCCCCCAAATGAAGATGAAGGATTGCTTAGGTGAAGTGTTCCTCACATTGTCAACATTCTGAAAGTGAGAGAGAGAGCAGCAGTCAGTGAGTCTGTGGCTGTATCCTGGTGGTAATTTTCTGGGATGAGCCTTGGCCAGCACACGTTTAACCCAACTTCCAGGGCTTGTTTTCTTGCAGGAAGGGAGGGTGATCCAGCCGTGGCATTGTGAGTGTAACGGGTTCAGTGGGTCCTTTCTGGAACAAACCCATTTGAGTTGTTTCAAATATGCAGAGAATGTCCAGACTATGTAATTTCCAGGTCACAGCAAAACTGTGCCCCCAGATTCTCCCATTCAGGCTTCAATTAGTGTGTGTGTGATGCCATCTTGCCACAAACACTGGAGTGACAATGCCATGGGAAAGTTTTCCAACCCACAGCACCGTTTTAGGGATGGACACGTCCCTGCTGCTCCATCCTGTGCTGTCGCATGGGGTGGGCTGAGGGATGTAACCAAGTTAAAAATCCACCTCTTCCTCTCCTTCCCTTTTTTCAGGTGTGTGCACAACAGAGGGCCCTGGGCTGATCACCTGGAATGGTTTGAATCGAGTGACAGACACTCCTTTTCCTTCTGCCTTGACCCAGATTTTAATATTACCAGTGGTAATATTAAAGTCATAACTAATTATATCTGTCATGATGCTTCTTTTTAACAGGCTTAACCATTTGATTTGGAGTTTATATATAGGTAGGACATAAATTCAATTAGGGATGCAGCTGAACTCGACTGAAGGTGGGAATGTGCACTGCTGATATCAGGAGCATTTGCTGAAAACTTGAGCCAATTTGGGGATTTCTTCCTAATGCAGATAAAGACCAGGCTGTGCACTTGTGAAATTCCATGTGGCAAAACTGCTCTGTGTCTATCACAGGACATGAGGAAGGTAGATGGAGTGTACTTAGTAATTTGCTGTTTCATTTTAGTGAAACACAATCTACCAGATGCAGGTATTTTTCGTGAAAAACATGTAAATGTACCCAAATTAATCCACTTTTATTACTGGTGGGGGAGGAAAGATGTAATTGGGTTAGACTACTTATGGACGTGGCTGGTTAAAAAAAAAATAAAATAAAAATGAAAAGGAACGAAACATGTCTGAATAAAATTCATAGAATTACATTCCTGCTTAACTGTCTGGGACTAGAAATTCATGGCATTAATTGTACCAAGCATTTAGGTGTCCTTTTGGCAAAGAGTTCTTCGGTTCAACTCCTAACAGCAAATGTTCTCTACATATTGTTCTGAAATTATTAATTTATGACAAGCACAATTATTTATTTTCAGAGAGAAAGCTCTCACTGTGTTCCCTGATGGGTTTCTTACAATAATGGTTTAGAGCTCTGTATAGAAGGCTGTGTGCAGGACTAAATGAGTAATAGGATTGTGTTTAAGTGTAATCATACTAAGGGGTCCTCTTTTTCTGTTTAGCAGCAGAATGAGTACTTCTGTCTGAATTTATAAAAGATGGGGTCAGATGTGATATAAGAAACTTTCTAGGGTGGAGCTTCTTGGTAATTTAAAGCTTAAGAACAACCCTAAAAATGTTGTGCCATCTTTCATAATTTCTGGTGGGTTGTGTATGAGGCATTTCTGAATGTCTGACTGGTAATTCTGGGTGTTTGATGAAGGTGTTGGTGAACAGAATCTTCAAATGTGTGTGTGTTATACTGTTATAATAAATGATGAGTGGATGGAACAGGAAAACCCCTCTGTCCAAGCTCGCCGATGCTGCTGCCCAGAGGAGGTGCCCCTGGTTCCTCACAGAAGCAAATGCTGTCTGTAAATTCCACCCAGCAAATTCCAGTTTTGCCTTGAATAGTTGGGTATCAGCTTTTTGTTTCAAAGCCAAAGGGTTTAAATCTTTGTGCTGGTGCTGAAGAGGAGGTCGAGGAGGGCGAGACTCGCCCTGGAGTTGTGCTGTTCCTGTGACACTGTGGCCCTTTGGTGAACACCTTTCCTATTTGGGATTTCTACTTCAGAGCTGTGTTGAGAGATGATTTAAAATGCTGTTGGCTTCTGCCTTCTCCTGCAGCAGGAAAAGAGAAGGCCTGCAAGGAAAAAGTGACTGGGAGTACTTCTCAGGAGTACGTGCGTCGTGCCTGGCCTGTCATGAAATATTTGTGTGATTCTTCTCTCCCTTCCTTGAGCAGTTCCCACAGTTCAGGATGTTCCCTCAGCAGCTCTTACAGGGGGTGGTAAAAGGAGGTGAAAAGTTCTGTAGCCCCATCAACAAGGACAGACAGTAAAGCTCTTGGTTCCCCTCCCAACAGCAAGTTATTCTGCCTGGGAGTGGGACTATATATTTATATTTGTCCGTGTCTCATTCGCTGCCGAGGCCAGGAGATGATGATGATGAAGAGATTTCAGTTCATGGGTGAGATGTGAATGTGGCATTGTGAATACGTGCCTCGGATTTCCTCATTACAATATTTATCATTTTTCCTGAAAGTTCCTTTCCTCTGGTGGATTGTTCATCCTGTAGAATAAGTCAGCTATTTCCTGTGCATCGGCGTAAATGTAACTTCATCTGCACTGAGAGCTTTATGTTTTTGAGAAGTTTATGGACATTTAGGAACTTCAGCCTCCACACTTGAGCAGTTCTTCCCAGTGTGGTCCATGCCTGGAGATGCACTTGTCCTGCACCCCCTCGTGTCACTCGTGGAGTGGCAGTGAATGCAGAGGACAATTGTCCCTGGTCCCCCTGACCCTTGGAGTGTCCCTGTGGCCCTTCAGCTCTGTGGGAGTGCTGGGTCCTGCACTTGCTCCTGCGTTGTGTCGTTTAAACAGAATTTTGAATTGCTTTGCCTGAACATCTCTGCCTTTTATTTGCCACCAGTGGAATTTATAACTGTGGCTGAACTTGGAACACCGAGCTGGAGCTCACAGTGCCAGCTCTAGTTAGCACTTCCCATCCTAACACGCTGTTCCCTGCTTGAACAGCCTAGCACAGTTTTCATGCTGAGGAGCTAAATCAGACTGACTTTATTTTGGGAAGGTTCTGCTCAAATTCAACCAGTTTCAAGAAAGGGATTAAAAATACATTGGACATCTTTTAGAAACCCTCAGTTCATGTGAATCCTTTATTCCCAGTCAGACAGGGACACGGTAATGGGCAGGTGTGGCTGTGGCAGCCCAGGACTGGGGCAGGTTTAATAAATAGGAGGTGATTTCATCCTGTTAATGCTGAAAACAGTGTGAGTGGCCACAGGTGGACAGAGGCCACAAGTTGGACAACAAACAGGAACAAACACCCTCCCCAAAATTCTGCCATCTGTTCCTTTGCTCCCCGTGTTGGTCACCTTGATCCTACAGAGAAAAACCAGGGAATTAAGGGCTGGCTTCTGAATGGTGGTGATTCATAGCAGAATTCTGAAAAGGCCCTCAGATAACATCAGAGTTGCTCCTTATGGGTAGAACAAAAGGAATTCTTCAGCTTTTAACAAACCTGAGAATTTTTTTCTTAAAAAACCCCTCTGTTTTAAGAAATTATGTGATACCTTGGTCACTTCATTAATGTTAGTATTTTCTTCAGAAAACTCGTTGTTAATTATGCTAATGGAATTATGCAGTTGTTAAGTTTCCTTACCTAACTTACACACCATCTTTTCACACAGGTTTGGGCGTTACAATTAATTTCATTTTCCAGAGAAGTGTTGTCTGCTGTTGATGAGTTCATTGCATGAGCGATTTGACCTTTTTTATTTAGAGTCAATGTTTAATGCGTTAAGTATCAGGTGGGCAGAGAAAGCTGAGAGCTGTGGCAGCCACAGTTCGTGTTCTCTGATGGATCTGTGGGCAGCTTTCTCTCTAGAAGAGGGGAATCCTCTAATTTTACACTTTGCCCCCACTGGATTTGCACCTTCCTGTGTCAGGGGGTGGGTACAACACACTGTCCTTTGTTTATGCTGAGTTGCCAGTGGAGTGAAAAACTTTGATCTGTGTGTGTTAAACACACACCCAGGAGCTGCAGAAGAGTTTAAACAGTGAAGAACAAACCAGAAATTGCCTGTGCTGGGCAGGGGTAGCTCCAGCAGGAGACAGGCAGGTGTTTTAAGTGGAGTTTCTTGTAGAGGCCTGTGCAGAAAATCTCTGTGTCTGGGCAGGGTGAGGAGAAGTCACTGGTGCATTCAGATGGAGCATTCTTTTTTTTAGTGAACTAAATTACCTGATACAATGTGAAACTGCAAGTTTCATTTTAAATAAACTTAATGCTGTCTAACTGTGGGGAAAAAAATGAGCTTTTAAAACCGTTTTCACGTTTGCACAGTGTTGTTTGTTGCTTCTCTTTCTCCCCAGTGGTTGGTAGGAGGCCGAGGCAAAGTCTGCCCCTGTGGGACTTGTTTTCCAAAAAGCTTTTGGCAGCTATAAAGCTGTTAAATACTTGATTTTGTACAGCTTTTATCATGGTTTAAGGTCTGCTTCCCAGGGGGTTGGCCAGGATCAGGTACACACTGCACACACCACCTTTGTGCTGAAATAAGGATGTGTGTTTATCAGCTTATTAAGGAGTTGTCAGAATTTCAGAGGTTGGAGTATCTTTGCTGTTCTAAAACCATGAAATAGCTAAAGAACAGAGCACAGTTTCCATCAGCTCTGGTGTTGCTGTATTTCATGGAATTGCCTCTTTCTGACGAGATGTTTTGTTATTTGCACCCACACACACGTTTGGTGGTTTGTTTTTATTTGGAGGGCATGCTTTCTTCATTGTGTTGGGCTGTTTTCTTAACTTTTTAATTGAAGCATTTACAATATCGTTATTTTTGTTGTAGTGAACCCTTTTATTGTTTCAGAGGTGAATGAATCATATATTCTGGGTTATTTTTTCCTGGCAGATATTTTTCTTTAATGGTTACTCAGGGCTCGCTTAAAATTGTGCAGATGAATAATACTTGAAATGCAGTATCTGATTCATCATTCACAACATTACAATGAAAAACCTTGTGAAATTATATATATAGGTCTCTTTGCTTGCAGGAACAGCACCTTTAAAGGTGTTGTGGGGCAATGAAACAGCCCTTCCTCAATTCTGTTTGCTCTGAGTGCATCTCCATTTCCTAAAATCTTGCTCTGTTTCCCAGGTGCTGACCCTGCAGGTTCCAGCTCTGTGCTCCCTTTGCCAGGACAGGGTGTTTTCAGTGGAATGTTGTGTGGATGTTGCCACGAGAAGGTGTCAGAGGGGATCCTCTGCCAGTCTAAAAGTAGCCCAATATAATTAAATTTAATTTTGGCCAGGAACAGAGCAGGAAATAACCCCGGGGTGGTGTGGAACCTGCTGGTGGTAAATGGCCTTTGCCTGTTGAACCCCAGTTTCTGCCTGGCCCCCCGGGCCAGTCCCAGGTGGGAGAGTCCAGGTGCACTTCTGGACTGCTCAGCGTGAGTTGAATACCCAGATCCAGTGATAGGGGTGAGTAAGTGGCTCCACACCCCTCTGAGAACGGAAGAGAGGGGTGTCGATGCCCCGCATTTTTTGTTAGCTCTGTGCATCCTCGTGGTTTTGTTCATTATACTGAGTTTTAAAATATTCAGAAGCATCTCACGTGTGGGGATGTGTTCCTGTAGCACAGGGTGTGTGAAGCCTGAAAAGAGCGAGTCTGGTTTTGTGCATCTGTGCAACTGCTTCATGTCAGCTGGAATGTAAAGACTTGAGTTCTGGTGGATTTTGTTTGCTCATACACAGATTGTTTTCTCATATGTTTCCCAGATTCATTGTAGGTAGGTTTAAAATAAAAAAAAAAAAAAAAAAAGGCAAACCCAATGGAAATAACACCAAAAAACCCCCCAAACCTGCCCAACTGCCCAGTATTTTTTCTCTGTTGTCCCTGCACAAATATTTATAAACAGCCAGTAATGCAGTTTTCTTGTGCACGCACAGAGCCCTGGGGAAAACGAGTGTGAGGTGTTCAGTACTCGGTTCTGCTCTGCTTTATCTTTCAAAGAGCTGGGGAGCCTGCCTAAAAAACTGGAATACACTCCCTGGGAGCTCCTGTCACCTTTGAAACAGTCAAACCTCTGCTGCTGGAACTCAGGAATCCACGGACAGAATGACTGGAACAGCAAATATGACTTAAAAAAAAAAAAAAACCAACCCCGTGGTTATTGGACGGGCTGGGACGAGTCCAGCTGTGGTGGAGAAATCGATTTTGCTGTTGCTTGAAATCCGTGGTGTGTTGGTATTTTGGCAGGGCGAGGAAAACAAGGGTATTAGAAAGTCATTTACTGCGGTGGGATTAACGGGAGAGCCGTGTTTGTGCGAGTGGGGCCGAGATGTGTCTGATAAACAGGACGAGGTCTAGTCTGACAGCTGGCAACAATGGGCCCTGCTCGAGTCAGGTGTACCGAATTAGCACATCTATTCGAGGCACCGGCAGAAATCTCGAGGAGGACAAGCCTTGTAGGCAGAAGTGTTGCCAAATGGGAAATGATTCATCGTCTCTGAATGGGATGAGCACTGAGCAGAAGCAGTTGAAACCTCAGACTGCTTTGGCTCACAAACCACCAAATATGTGATTAACGCTTTGTCTGCCCCAGGCCCGTGGGTTTCCTTGTCTCCTGAGTCTGCGTTTGGGATCAAACTCAGCGAGACCCCCTTTGTCCTGACCTCTCTTTTGAGTGTTTGAACAGTGTTTAGGTGTTTTCCCGACTTCTGCATCCCAAAAACCGCTCCCATCCTGTAACCCTTTGGGAGCAGCACCTTGTGGTGAGGACTGTTCCGTGTCAGGGGTGCAGGCACAACTTCCTGAGGTGGCTTAGTGCAGTTTATTTGCTTATATTTAGTGCAAATCCCTGATTAGCTGGAGGTGCAGTTTAATGTAGGATAGCAGTTGCAAGGCACTCGCTGCATTTGGATTTTTAGTATTGAAAAAACTTACGCCACTTTACCGTCGGTAATGCCGTTTGTGGTTCACAGATGATAAAGAGCTGAAAGATAAACAGGAAATATATTTGTGAATAATTTAGTTAATGCAGAAGGGAGATACAGTTTACAAAGCCAAATGAAGGGAATGTAAAGGGGAAAAAGCTTGTACCCTCTTTGTCTGTTCATATATTATCAGAGTTTTAGTATGTTTGTGGTCTTATTTCAGTATAAATTGTCCTTTTGTTTCTAAGGTACGTAGATTGTAGAGAAAATAAAGGAATTAAGTCATTGGGAGGTGTTTAGTATTAAATAATTGAGACTGTTTTACAGTCATAGAACACAGTTGTGAGAGGAAAAAATATTGTACTTGGTAAGGTAAATATTTGCTAAACAGTATATTATATTTGGGTGCCCTTGGACAGCCCTCAATCAGCACTGGAGATACCCAAGGAGTGTGTCCAGGGAATGACTGTAAAGATTCCTCTGGAAAGCCCTGTCTGCTCTCACCTTGCGTGTGCAGCCACGGAAGAAATGCTAGAAATCAGGAGTGATATCCAGTGTAAGGCTTTGTGAGCAGAACTGCCAGAGGCTGAGGGTTCCCAGAGCGAAAGGCTCCAGGGAAATGAGGGCTCTCCAATTCCTGTGTCCCCCCAAACCCCCCTGGTGTCCCCGTGGACTGTGTGACGTTCAGAGCCGGTGTTTGCGACCGGTGGAAATAATTCCGTGCTCCTCGTGCTCAGAGGCCACTGTGCCTTTGGAGGAGCCTGGTAGTGAAATGTTCTCTGACTTGTTGGGAATATTTCCCTGGATTTTCATCCCTTTGCTGGACTGCTGGGAGTGTTGATTCATGTACTCAGCTTCAGGCTCCTGATTTCGGTGTCATCTCTTTCCCGTTATCTTTCTTAGCCTTCACTCTCCACTGCTTAATATCTTCTACTCTTTGCTCCTCTTTCTCAAAAAAAGTCTTGCATTTTCATTGCTGGAGCTTTGCATCTTCCCAGATGATTTCTGAAGTTGCAGTTTAAATTGCACAGTAAGGGTTTTTTGGGGCAAGATCCTTTATTTTCACGTATCAGTGAGCGATTTCATCTGAATCTCTTGGTGTTCTGTTTGTTTAAAATCCCTGTTATTTCTTACAGTGCTATATAAATTGTACTGATTTGACCAAATAATTTAAGCAGCTTGTGTAAGACCAAAGTAAAACAACCAAAAAACGAGGCTTTCCTGTAAGTTGAAATAAATAGGATTGTTCATCCAGTTAGCTCATCTCTGTCCAACAGCAGCAGCTTCTTAAACTGTTTGGATTTGTTCTGTAGGACACATCTGTTTCCACAGATATTACACATATTATAGGACTGCACTAACTTAACCAAATCAGTTTATAGATTGTGTAGTCTGTTGAGACAATAATCTCCTGGAGGTGAGGCTCGATGGGTGTGTGATGGGGAATAAGACTGGACAGGAGAGTTTGGGTGACTGCACTTCTGCAGGTACAGACAGAATTCCATCATCAGGGGCTTAGTAACCAGGGGAAGGTGTGTACAGAATCCACCCATCTCCCTGCTGACCCTGCCTGATTTATTTTTGGCAGAAGCCAAACTGCCAAGTTTGGACTCTTCCACAGTTGAAAGCATTCCCCTAAAACAAATTTTTCCCCCCTAAAAAAGTAAATCTTAGGGATGTTGTGCTTGAATGTTTCAACTGTGCTAAACTAGAAAAAGGCAGGATCCACAGATGAGCCAGGAGACAGAATGTCTGAGGTTGTGGATATTGATGCTCGTGCAGGAGGATGTGAGAGTCCATCACTCATCTGTATTGCCCCATGGAATATGATTTCAGTGCATCAGGTGTGTCAATTGTGCTGAACGGGGAGTTTAGATTAAGGGCAGATGCTGAATTAGTGATTTTTACTGGTGATAGCATCCAAACCACAATCCTCATGAACTCTTTAAGTTTTATTAAGGAACTATTTTTTTTAAATTACTGAAATAATTCAAGTTCCATATTTGAAACGCCAGAATGAATTTTTTTTCCCCCTAACAAAAGTTGTCACTTTAGCTGTTGTTGTGTCTTCCTTGCAAAGCAGCTGACAGTCCTTTTGTTGGTGTTGATAAAACGAATATTTACAGCATTTTGCTGAGGAGTGGGAATTACTCACAGAGGGTAAACGATGCTCATGCTTTTAGGGGCTTTTCCTTTTCCTGGTTCTTCTCCTCTTCCCAGAAAAGCAGCTGATGTTCCCCAGGGATCGTGTTGGGAGGCTTCCTGTGTAAATCAGGCGTGTGGTGTGTCCTGCCAGGGATGGCAGTGCTCCTGGAACCCGCTGGGATCCACAATCCCGGGGACCAGGAGCCTCCCTGAGCTGCAGGTGCCTCTTGTCTGAGCCCTTGTTCAAATCCAGGGCGTTTTTGTCTGCTTGGTAATTAGATCATGGATTTCTTTTGTTGGTGCCTCTGCTGCAGCTCATTCAGAGGGTGGAGAGTTTCATGCAGCGACACAAATCCCAGGGCTCTGCTCCTCGGTGCCGTTTCCAGAGGTGAATGAAACACATCAGACAGAGCTAGAATTGCTTCCTCCCCTTAGCCTGTCCCCCCACTCCCGTTCCTGGCAAAGCAAACTAAGAAATCCAAGGGCAGATTTCCGTGTTACCTTGGTTTTTTTACCCATCAGAGGAAGGATCCTCTACTCTCTTAAGTATTTTGCAAGTTGATAATTCTGGATGGGTCGCTTCTGTCCTGGTTAAAGTCTGACTGCTGGGATTGCAAACTAGTCTTTAAGGACTGAGGTAAGATTTTTAGAGCAATGATTCTGAGAGTTTGAGATGAGTAACCCCCTTTTCTTTGCCTCTGTTTATTCCTATAGTGCTTGGATAATTGAGTTAATGCTGTATTGGAGTTTGCTTCACTAACACTTGAATATAATAACCACCTCTGCAGGTTTGAGATTAGGTAATCCTGGTAATATTACTTTAAATTAAAGCTTTTTTCAGTGGTGTATGTTTTTAATACTGCAGGAGGGCAAAAAGAATAGAGAATGGTCCAGCAAATACAACAGCAAAGCTGGAGGGTTCCTTTATATTCAACAGATTTGTTTCCCACCCTGATTTTGTTGACTGGAATACAATTTTATACTTGCTACCGGTGTGAGAAACAGAAGGGGATATATTTGAAATTGGTCTGAAAACTGATCCTTGACTGCTGACTCTTGCTTTGAAAGTCTTCTCATGGCTGTTGATTTAAAGCTGAGCTGTTCCCCCCAGCCCAGTTGCCCAGCACAGCCTCTGTGAGCGGTGCCTGTTGATGATTTCGTGGCACAGTGGTGGTTTTTCAGATGTCGAAAAACGGGCGAGATGGGAGGGTTGGGCCCTTCTGGAGTAGGGTGGAGAAATGAAGTGGAATTTCTAGTGCATGAAAGTTCTGCATTGGAAACATCCTGGCTGGTCTGAGAGGCTCCATCCACAGCGAACCAGGAAATGCAGATATTCCCAATAGCCTTTGTTTCCTTTGAGTTTCCCACGTGTCGCTTCTGCTCCTTTCCCACTGAGCTGTGACTGAAACCCTAATTTACCCCGAGCCCTGATGGGGGTGGTTTATCCTGTATCATCCCCCTGTAATGTGAATGTAATACAGCTAAAAACCCACCAAACCAACCCGCCTATTTTCGCATCTCCTTATCCAATTTAACCACTTCAAACGTGAATCTCCAGAGAAGACACTTGCAGACCTCGCTGGGAGGCTTTGCTACCTTCACTGCACAAGTGGCAGGGTAATTTCTTGCCTTTTACCTCCTGACAGGCGTGGCAGACACCCTGGACACATGAATAGGGAGGGTGACGTGTGTGGCACCGAGCCCATCGCTGAATGAACCTGGGAAATGGGAATGCACGAGTGGCCGGGAGGAGGAGGAATTCAATGGCGTGGGGAGTGGGGGTTTTGTTTTACTTTTGGCTTGGAGTGGAGTAAGGGAGGAGAAGTGGAAAAGGAAGCCTTTTGTTTACAGTAAAACAATACTGTGAAGTAGACGTGGTGATGTAAAAGCAGGAGTCTAAACACGGGCAAATCCAGGCAGGCTCCATCTGGCCCCGGCCACGAGTCCCCGGCACAGACTGTTGGAGTCTGGAGTGGCTGCCATGTCCTCCTTCCTTAGGGGAATTTAAAATAGCCTGGGAGGCTCTGCCCCAGGGTTTTATTATTGCACGAGGTGAATGATTTGTTGGCTTAACTGTTTGCACTCAGTGGTGCAAGTGCATCTCTGTTAACCTGAGAAGTGCCTGGTGTTTTCATCTGGTTTCATCTCTGCGTGTTGTATCCCATGCAAGTGATAAGGGTCTAGAACTCTAAACCTACTCAAAGCACAACCTGTTATTATAGGAGGGATTTAACAGAGTGAATCTTGTTGGAAAGGAGAAATGTGCAGTTACTGTGTTAGTTTCTGGCGTATTTTGCAGTGGTTTAAATGGTATTGCATTATTAAGGCATTTATCACTTCTGGATATCCATGTTGCTGTTTGAATGCAGGTTACTGTGGTTTTGTTTGTTTAGTCCCAGAGGAATAATGCTGATTTGTTGAGATGCAGATTTCCAACTGACAGTGCTTGTAAGCAGGTGCATGGGATCCTTGGAAATGGGTTTCATTTTACATGCAGTGTATTGAGGATTGAGCGTCTGGCTCGTGTGGAAGTCAAACTTACAGAAATGCCTTTATGGGCAAATTTAGAATTTTGACAATTATTAGGGGACATTCTTATTAAAAGTTCCCTTCTAGCACTATGTTCATCCTAGTTGATATCTTAATAGAGTTTATTTAAAAGCTGTTTACCTTGTTTTAGGACATAAGTCTGGCAGTGATGCTTTTATACATCACTTAGAATTAGCGTGGGATGTTTTTTTCAGCCTGACGTGTTAGTATTAAATAGCACTTTAAAAATCCATCAGTGCTTTTGAATTGTTCTAACACATACTGTTAGTAGAATTGGTACAGATTGTAAATTTGCATTAGATTTAAACGAGGTCCAGATTAGATTTAAACAGAGGCAAGAGGAAAAACCATCAGGTCGTGTCCTGTCGCTTGTTCTGCTCATCTGCAGAAAAAGCACCTTTCAAAGGAAATGAAACCTTTTAAAAATAAAAAAGAAAATCCTCAGAGAGATTAATTGTAGAATAAAACTTAATGTGAATAGTTGGAATAAACAGTTTTATTTCAAAACCTTAACTGAGGAAGTTATTACCTCAACAGCTGCAGATTTGCAAATCCGTGTGGTGTTATTTCCAGCTCTTTGTCCCATGAATAGTTGAAGACCTCCTGTTTTTTATCTTCCCATGTGGGAATTCAGGCAGGTCCAAGGAGGGAGTGCAACAGAGAAATATAAGTTTCTGTGGAGCGTGCCAGCAGTGGAAGAAACCAGTAGGAATTCGTTCGAAACCTTTCAAACATCGAGCCATCCTGCTGGAACCTGGGCCTGTCACAAATGCTTTTCTGAGGGAAATGAGTGAATTTGCAAAGAGTTTTGCACAATGTGGGGAAAAGTAGGTTGTGTCAGCTGTAGGTCCCAACACCCCAGCGATTTGTGGGTCCCGGGGGCACCCTCTGAAGGCAGGAGGGGGGTGTGTGTGTGCCTTCATTTGCCTCCCTCCCTCTCCCTCCCCCGAGCAGGCTCATTCCAATCAGCAGTGTAATTGGAATGCAACCACAGTCTGGAGGAGGAAGGGGAATTTTTGGCAAGGAGCAAGGCAGAGCAGTTGGGAGCTTTATTCAGATTAAAGCATAGACGACCATTCATTATCAGTCCAACACACATCAGCAACAGCCCAGCATTGTGTTTCTGCAGCTGGGACCTATTGCAGTGATTGTGTTGCACTGCACACAACATGCGAACAACGGGGATCTGATCACAAACCCAGCACTGATGGCTTGCCTTAAAAGATGCTCTTTCTATGAGGGGAGAAGGACTTGTCTTCCCCAATGAGCTGTTGTGGTCAGAATTGACAGGCAGCCTGTCCTTCTCCTCGCTCTGCCACGGGTGACATGTTCTGCAATGAGCACTTCTGCTGGGAGAAAAACCCTTGGAGGGAGAAAAAAAACCCCAAAAAACCAAGAATTCTGATGTCCAAACTGTCGGTTGGATTCGGAAGGCTGAGCTTGTTCTTCTGTGGTGATGACACGTGGAAAACCAGAAGATTAATAAACATCATCTTAACTTTTCCCTTGCCTGGAACCTCAGGGCTGGCTGTTGACACAGTGGTTGGTTCTTATGGATGACTGACATGGGATGGGGGGGTTTCCTACTAAGCCATGTAATTTTAAATATCTTAATTACGTGGTTCCTTCTGTGCTCAATTCCATGGATATTTATGATTACTTTTTATTTTCTTACCCGCCTTCCCCTTACCTTTCACCGGTCGGGTCTCAAATATCCACATTTAAGAATTATTTACTGAAGGTGGCTCAAGCAGTGGTATTTTTTAACACAGAAATTTTAAACTCAGTGCTTTTCTATTGTGACTGGCTGCAGCTGGAGCCCTGAGGTGCTCCTGCCTCAAGCACGATTAAACCTTGTCATTTGTCATAAATCAAGAGACATGATGTTATTGATAATACTCTGCAATAAACATATTTTTTAATATTTACATTAAATAGTAGTAATGTATAACATAGGCTGCCTTCCACAACAACAGCTCGATGACATTAAAAGTTTGATTTTTCTGTAAAAATTATTCCCAAGCGGAAAACAGTTGTAACAAGAGTTCTTCAAAAAGAGCAAGAAGAGTTCAGAAAACGAGAGGAATATTTCTCTTTTCTATAAAACTCACCTTTTGAACATTCATAGTTCCTGTCATTTTTATGTGGATTTCACTAGTTATTCACCCCCCTCTATAATTGCATGTAAATTTTGATTTGGGGACGTTAAATACTTTACACTTACTTGCAGTAGTTAAATAACTTTTCAGTAAACCATTCTTTGTCAGTCACTGGAGTAATAAATCAGAGAAAGGAAACTGGCAAACGTGATTCACTTAATTCCTATTTTTGAGTGTTTTGTAGCAAAGCTGGCGTAGAAGGAGAGTGGGTAGCTTATGATATTGTGCTCTTTTCGAGTTTTCTGCGAGCTGGCCTGAGCAGCGTGTGTTAGAATGAGATCATAAAGCACGATCAAAAGCTATTTAATGTATGTATGGTATGTAAAATCGATGTGCTGTTTGTCTTGGCACGTATCTATTGTTCCTTCACATTGCAATAGTAATGTTCTCCTGTCTGTGGACTACCCAGGAAGTCTGTAATAAACACAAAACATAACTATCCACTGACTCACTGATACTGTGTAATAAATACTTTATCTACAGATGTGTGCTAGAAACCATTAGTGTCATTTGATGAGGCATTTACCACAAAACACTCCCCCCTCTTTTTTTCCCGAGCCACTGGTTCGTGTTCTACTTCCAGTGCAAGTTTAAACAGCTTCACTTCTGGTTCTAAAATAATTTCTAGACAAAGTGCCTTGAAACAGCACTTACAAATAGCAAATAACCCCCTTTGGTGCCCTCGTGCCCCTGGAGGACCCAGCGGTGGCAGATCTGATGATGATGCGGGTTGGGTCCAGAACCATCAGCGTTTTAACTTGGCTTTGTCCGGGGGAATAAATCTCCTGGTGGTTTCTTTCTGGTTTTTGAATCTGGAGCTCAAATGGACCGTGGGGTGGAGGACTCAGAGATAATGAAGTCCCGTGAGTTTTATGAGAGTCATTGCCTGGATAAAGAGGAGGCCCAGGCGGTGACCTGGAGGGAGAGGAAAAAGCTGCAGCGGGAGATGCCGAGGTGCCGGAGCACGGGAGGGTCTGTCAGTGTGGGAGGGGGTCAGTGTGACCGCTGGGAAAAGCCTCAGCTATGGCTCTCGGTCAGCCATAAAACAGAAATCCATAGGAAGCCAAACTTCCTTCGTTTTTATTCTCAAGGAGCTATTCATCAGTTGGTTATCAGAATATTCAGGATAGGTTTAAATGCGGTGTTGAAACTGTTGGAGAAGTGGAGCAGAAACTCCCCACCGGTGGGAAAAGGGTTGTGCAGAAAAAAGGCCTGAGCTAGATTAGAGCTCTGTGTGTGGAGGGAGATTGTTTCATTTCACAAACTGAGCTGGGACCTGGCCTTTCTCACCTCAAATACCTGGCACGGGGGGTGTTGTTAATGGAAGGCTCCTCAGCATCTCTCCTGTTTTGTTAACCTGACAAAGCCAGAGTGGGTTGACATCTGACTTTTCCTTAACTGTGGTTACTGGAGAGGGCAACCTTGAGCCAAAAATATGAGTTTGTTCACTGCTGGCTAATTGCTGGGGGAGCAGTTATTAGTTCTGTGTGCTGTGCATGTGCCTGATCTTATAAAAGTGGGACTCGGCTTAAACTGCACTGGCAGGCTGGCTGTAGTTC
The DNA here is from genome assembly GCF_003031625.1 of Empidonax traillii. Taxonomy (NCBI): domain Eukaryota; kingdom Metazoa; phylum Chordata; class Aves; order Passeriformes; family Tyrannidae; genus Empidonax; species Empidonax traillii. The sequence continues at coordinate 229,800 of NW_020955911.1, read as the reverse complement.
TGAAAAGGAGCATTGTAATTAGTTAACCTTGCAATTTGTCTCTCACAAGATTAGTCAAACCTCTTTTGTCTTGGCCATTAGAGAGTCCCAGGAGCACCCTGCATGGCTCACTGTGCTGTAGATGAGTTTTGACTTAACTGTTGGATTTAAAGCCTTCACTTCACCTGACACTTCCCATTACTTGTAATAGTTAGAATTGTGACAGTAATTATATCTTTTTTTAGATAATAATAAAAAAAAAAGCCATTAATACAAGCATGTATTTTCCATGAAGATTTTCACCACTCCATGCAAGGTGGCTGGTGAGCAATAACCTCTTGCAGTTCTTGGGCAGGTGATTCTCAGGCTGAGGATGTTCTTATATAAAACCTTAAGGATCTGCAAAAGCAGTTTTCTAGGTCTGTCTTATTATCTGTTTCTCCAAATACATTTCAGTTGTTCTCCATGGTGTGAATAGAGTGGAATTTAAATTGCTGGACACTTGGAGTGTTCGTGGACTGCTCTGCTTGCTTTCACTCACATCCTGCAAAAGGAATGAGGGAACCAGGAGCCCTTCAGGATCAGTGTGGGGATACCCTGGGGGAGAAAGCAGGGCTGACTCTGGTTTTAGGTGATGTCTGTGGGGTGGGATTATTGGATGCACTTTTCTGTCTTTGCATTTCCTGGCACTGATAAATATTGGCGACCTCATAGGAAAACCATCCCAGGGAAGGGAACATCGAGGAGCCTCCTGCAGAATCAGCTCCAACCAAATATCTCCCCCCCCCTCCCCTGTTTCTAATTTTTTTTTTAAATGCTGGCTGTGGGAATTGGTGCTTTTGCTCAATCCCCAAGAATCCCTTTGTGTTATCAGTAAATATTTTAATGTTTCACGAGGGAATCTTAATATTTCCTGCTTATTAAACCTGTGATAGTAGATAAGCCTTGACCATGTTGCACTTAGTGAGGAGAAGCCTTCATTGTGTACCTTGGCACCTTCATATGAAAGTTGTCCCCTTTGACCTTTTATTTATTTATTTGTTTATTTAAATGTATTCTCGGGGGAGGTTGTTTTCCCCTTGGTGTTTTCCGTTGACAAATTTAAATGTTCCTCCCCTTTTGAAACAAACCAAACAACAAAAAAAGCTTGAAACAATTACCAACTATTACAAATAAAAGATATCTTTGGAACCATCAAAACCCTGGCCTTAGAAGTTAGTCTGCTCCACCCAGATATTTTTCAGGTAAAACCTTTTATTTATTATCGTGCAGGATAACAGAAGAGCCTTTTTCTGACCAGGGAAGCTTTTGCTGGGCTGTAGAACAATGATAAATGATGAAGGAGCACAGTTTTCATTTACAGTCATTTTATTTTGATCAGGATTTTCTGGAGTGCTGGACAGGCGAAGTAACTTTTTCTTTTCAACCAGGAACTTAATGTTGTCTTTCTGTTTCTCTTGCAGTACTGTGTGCAAAAAACCTGGTGAAAAAGGATTTTTTCCGTAAGTAGCTGCTGAAGTTTTATACATTTATTATATATATATTGTATCATACATTTATTTATACATCTATTTATAGGTGGGATAAATATTAGGCAGGTGCTGTAGCCCATTGTTTGCACATGATCACTGTATTAAGATATTTGCAGTGAGGAGGGTTTGAGGGCTTTGATGTTTTCACACTGTTTTATTTCAGGGCTTCTAATTTTGACACTCATCAGATTTTCATAATAATAATTAAAACACTGACACACTCTCTCTGGTTTTATGGGAGTGGGAGACAAATGTACCCACTCAGGCAAATGACATGTTTTTCAATTAGTGTCATATATTTATTAAAATGTTTTTCATGTAAGAACTTTTTGTCAAGCAAACAGATGCGCTTCTTAATTATTAATAATCACCTCATAATACCGACCTACTCTGAAATTATATTTTAATTAATTTTAATAATGTTTTGAGAGAAGTGCTAAGAAGCAGATGAAGGAGGCAGAAAGGAATGTTATTGTCTGTGTCTGCACACACACAGATCACCTGGGAGCAGGAGGAATTCCAAACATCAGACCTGAGCTTTGGAAAGAACTTGGAGAGGGGGATGATTCAGAATTACCCTGTGATTTGTGATATTTCTCTTTGATCTGGATTCTTGTATTGGGTGTTTAACAGTTTAATGATGCCTTGAAAATAAAGCCAAAGCAACTCAAGATCTGAGCTCTGGGATGCTCTTGAGGGCTGACACACAGATCCCAAGGTAGATCCCAGGGTCCTGCTCCTCCCCTTCCCCACATGCCTTCCCTGGCACTTGTCCTGACCAGCTCCACCTGAGTCACCTGAGGAAGTGGGACTGGGACTAAACTGCTCCCCAGCAAATGGGATTGATGTTTCCCCACCTCAGTTCCCCCAGCTGGGTCACTGGGATGAGGAGAGAAAAGGGACAGGACAAGCTGACCTGGGGGCATCAGTGGTGGGACCGTCCTTGGGCTCAGTGGATCCCTGGGTACAATCCATTAGTTGGTTGTGCTGATTCTGGGCTGCTCCTGCTGCTTTTCCATGCCCAGCTGGGCAGTCCAGCTCCATCTTAGCACTGATTTTGGGTGTTCACTGGACAGGTGCAAAGGTGGCAGACAACGAAGCAGAAAGCTTAGCAGGAAACCAAGTGCACCTCAAAAGCAAGAATAACCCGTTAGGGGCAATTTTCTGTAATACCAATATCAGCCAGAATCACAGTCGTGATTAATCTTAAACATAGGAACAATGTAAATCTGTTTTCTCTGCCTTTGGCTGACTTCTTTGTATACTGAGAGTTTACTCAGCCCTGAATTAGGAAGATTTAAGGTGTCCAGGGGTTTTTTTCCCCAGTGTGTTTGACTCAGACAACTTCTTCTTGGTCCATATCAGTGAGATAATTTTCTAATTTACCATTCCCTGTGCTTAACATGTCGTGTCGTTCCCATTCACTAAATACGCTGCTCATTTACGAATAGAAGGCAACTGGAAATAGGAGATTAAAAAGTGAATTCCCTGTGCAATGATGCAGGGCTTCAGAGCATCCTGAGCCATTTGCCAGGTTTGTTTTTTTATTTCTTATTTGCCAGGTTTGTTTTTTTATTTCTTATTTCTTCTCCTCCCCTCAGGACTCCCCGATCCCTTTGCCAAGGTTGTGGTGGACGGCTCTGGCCAATGCCATTCTACAGATACTGTGAAGAATACACTTGATCCCAAGTGGAATCAGCATTATGACCTGTAGGTGGTAACAGTGATAACCAAAGGTTTGAAGTGAAATCCTCCAAAGCACCCAGACGCTGTCAGGTGTTCTCACTGTTCTGTGTCTCTGGGAAGGATCTCAGCTTTCATTAGTCGGAGTGAAAAATACGTGTATCAAAATTGCACTTTCTCATTTCAAAATCTGAGCCCTGCCTGTGTTTTCGTGGTGGTGATTTCTGCAGCTTGCCTTACATGTACCACAGCCTTATTTTATTGTAATCTTTTCATGTTAACACTTGTGTAAAACGAAGCAAATAATTGACAATATTTCCCTCTTCTCCTGATGCTGGTTTTGTCTGTTGTGGTGCTGCAGTGTCTCTTTCTCTGTGTATCACTTTCCTCTTCTGTCTTTTTCTGTCCCAAATGTTCTCCCCACCAGGAGTTGCTGTTCCCATCACTTGAGCACCTTTGGGTGCTTTTGAGCAGTATGATCAGCATGGCACATACATGTCATGGTTTTCCTCTGTCTTCCTAAAGCACAGACTATTCTGTATAATACCAGTTATTAAAGCTGCTATTTTTATGTAGGTCTCTTGGTGTTTGTGGATGCTTTATTTTCCCTGTCTTTTAGTCTTTTATTCTTTATCTTTTTTTTTTCTTGGGGAACTGTTTTAATTCATTTAATTCATTATATTCTCCTGTTCTGATCTCTGACTTTATTCCCCTGGCTCCATTCCCTATCCTGTGTTATTAAAAACTCTTTGAGCATTATTTCTGGGAGCTTTGGCCATCACCAAACCTGCAGCAGATCAATTATTTGGGCACAGAGAATTTCTTGTCCCCTCCTTTTCCAGGTGAGGAAAAGCAGCTGGGTGGGTGTGTCAGCAGAATGTGGAAGGCCTGGATTAAAGTCATGTCTTGCTCTACTCTTTATTTGAATATCCAAGACTAAATCATTGTTCATAATGTGCAGGATACAGAGCATTTTCATTACTGCTTAATAAAATATCATGGCAGTTTAGTGAAATAATAGAATTGCAGTTTTATTATCCAAACCCAGTCCAGGTTTTGGTTCTGCATGTGAGACTGTAATTCGTGTTCATCAGAAAAATGGATATAAAACAAGTTTTAAGCTCGTGGAGAAGGAATAGATCTTTATATTTCAAAAAATTCTAAGTTAATTTGATTTTTTTTAAATGTTATTAAACTTATCAAGTGGATTGTAAGGGATGCTCAGTGGGTGAGTGATTTGATTCCCTTCTGGAGAAACTGAGGAGCAGAGGACGTGGGAAATGAGGGAGGATGCTGATATGCAACCCGAGTAATGGGAAAAAAAATAGTCAAATCTTTAGGAAAAAAATCCTTTCTGGTTATGATCTTTAAGGAAGGCTGAACAGAAGGTGTTTTTAGGTTGTTTTATAGAGCAGGCCATGGTTGTATCTGGATCCTGTAGCTGTCCCAGCGTTTTTATTTTTTTGTGGGTGGTGGTTTTTTTATTATTTTCTTATTTGGGGAAGAACATCCCTTAAAAATCAGATTTTGTTTAATTAGTGTATTATTTCCAAAATAAATTAGCTTGCCATGGAGGGAAAACTACTTTGTTTGACTCTGGCTGTGGAATTCCCTGGTGACAGAAATATATCCAGCATTTCTAATCCAGAGTAAAAGTTATGTCAGGCCTTGCAATTTGAAAATAATCTTTTTCCTTTCCAAATTTTCCTTATAATCATTTAACCCTTTTTATAGTCTTGCCTGTTATTCCAATTAAATCAGCAGTAAAAGTTTAGATCTCTTTGGTACAACAATTCACTGCCTGGCTTCTGTCTTAACGTACCTTTTAGTGTGATATACCCAGTGTAAGGGCTCAGCTTCTCATCTGCACCAGATATCAAGATAATTAACCTTTATTTTAAGGAGAAACAAAGGAAAAGTAACCATCCTACTGCAGAGCACCTCGTGGCACTACAGGACTTAAATCTTTCTGGTTATTCTTGAAAATAACAGGGATTTTAAATGTCTTTAACGTTTTCCCTCACGACACAGCATTGCATGGGAACACCACAGTCTGTGCCACTGTGTTGGGCTGATTGAAGTGTCCCCAGCCTGGAATTTTCAGCAGGTTAACATGCTGCTAATTAACAGTCTCATCCGTCAGGGGGTGGCAGATGCAAGTGGCACGGTCAGGTGGAGCTGTTGGGATGAGTTTGTGCAATAATGTCTGAGTCAAGTTGCTAATTCCCGTGGAATTTTGGGACTTGCTAACCTGACTCAGCAGAATAAACGTTCTGTTGTATCAGAATTTTTTTAAAAACACTTCTGCAGTGTTGTAAAGAGCAAAAAAAAGGGTCGGTTTTTGCCTGACGTGGTTCTTAATTCAGATCTTGGTGTGAAAGGAAGTGGTTGGATGAGCTGCTGGGATTCTCCAGCCTTGTTGGGGGGGTGTGTGTGTGGAGGGGGAGAATCTGGGAGGCTTTCCAGGAAGAAATTGCCAAATAGTGGCTGTCTGGATGCAGTTTATTGTCAGTAGAGTGCCATGCTTGCCCTGGATGAATTCCCCTTCCCTTTTTTCAGTCCTGTTTGTGTTTTCCCTGTTGTGTTCAGGCCTTTCCTCAAAGCTTTGGAATAACCAGGTTCTTGCATTCAGAGCTAAACTACCTAAACCAGCAGGTCAGAACCTGAACAAATGCCCTTTTTCTCTTCCTTCCCCTGCTGTTCAGTGATCTCTCCTACAGCCTTCCCAGCTCACCACATCATGTATTTACCTCTAAAAGGTGTCTGTGCCATGATCACCAAAACCAAGTCCTGCTCCCATCTCTCCTCTGTGCCCTTCAAACCCTCACCCCCAGGCTCCAGCATGGACTTGTTGCTCTCCTTTGTGATACCTCTCAGGTGTAACCTCACCCAACTTTCACTTCTATCTCCTCCTCTTCCCAAAATCCCCTCACTGCAGGTTCTGGTGCTCTCTGGTGCCTTCACACCCTCGGGCTGTTGTGCTGCCCTGGCACAATTGCTTTTTTCCCCCTCCAGTTTTCCAACTTTGCCTGGTTATTGCTAATGATCCTGGATTTTCTCAGGGAGAGGAGGCAACAGCTCCTGGATTAGACTCCCAAAGAGCCACCAAACAGCTCCAAGTGCAGCAGCTTTGCCTTCTGCTCCTGCCTAAGCCACAGGTTCTCCTGTGCCCATCCCAGAGCTCCAACACCCTCCAGCTGCTGCCAGAGATGAGGGGGAGGGAAAAGAGAAGAGGAAAAATTGGGATGGATTAGAAATAGGGAAATCCTGGCTTCCAGCTCCGAGTTCGTACCTGTTGATGGGGCATTTTTCTCTCTTTCTGGAGAAACATTTTTTAAAAGGTTTCCAGGATGACATGTGCTTGATATTTCCCTTTTAGAAATGTGAGTGCCAAGAGCAGGGAAATTGAAATTTCTTACCCAGAGCCCTAATTTTACAGATTCAGAAAATAGGGAACTTAGCAAAATGCCAATGGAAATTAAATTTCTGTGTTTCCACTTCATTAATACTAATCCTGTTATCTCTGTTGAAGCACTAAAGCTGTGAAATAGAAATTGCTGATAGGGCAGAGGGGAAAAAAAAGGAAAATAAGCTCCAAAAACTTTAATTATGAGGAGGAAGAGAGAGTCATCCAACAGAATTGGGGGGTGTTTTTTGTTTCTGGTTTGGTTCGTTGCACTTTTATTTTTTTGGAACATTCTTTTTTAATCAAAAATCAAATTCCTAGCTGAGGCTTTTATGTTGGAACTTTATTGCCAGATGATGTAAAACAAATGTAACTCTACCCACCAAACGAATTGGAAATGTCAGCTTGTCCTACCGTCGCTCTCTAAATGCAACCAGGGGTTTTCATGCCTGAAATTATGCAGAAATGTAGATTATTTTGCTATAAAGCCAACTAGAAGTTACTTAACTATTTCTCTTCTTCCTTTATATATATATATATATATAAGCCATTTTTATTTGGAAAACACAGCTTGTGTCGCTTATTTCCTTTTAAATCTGTGAACCAGCCAGGTTTTGGGATGCAAAAATCAGAGCAGGTTGTAGCAGGATGTGGAATCCTCACCTGCTTGGTGTGGATGGCAATTCCCTGCATCCCAGCCCAGGGAACCTCACCCTGAAAGGGGAATTCTTGGGAACTGTGTTGTATATTCAGCTGTTCTACGTGTTATTCAAAGTGCTCTTGTTATGAAATTGTGTTTAACCCTCTACCTTTGACTTTCTTAAAGCAACAAGGAAAACTGGAAAATTCGAGACAGGTCATGATAAGTCTCTGTTTTTTTTAAAGTGCACCTGATTTGTTCTCATAAGACTTTATTTTAAGTACATAAAACATTGTAGACTGCGACTGTGCACGTGAATCCCCATCCTCATCTCGTTTCTTTACGCAAAATTGGCATTGTCAAGGTTGTGAGGCCAAAAATCTGACCTATATTGTGCAATCAGTTCACTATTCAAAAAACTTGGTTTTTTTTTTTTTAATATGAAGTTTGTGTTTTGCTTGTTTGTTTTTTTTTTTTTTTGTTATTGTGGTTGTTTAAACGTGCAGGGGTTGTTTGAAACCTTCAGGCTTTTCTGTCTCCTTGGGTCAGTTCGTCTCTGCAGGTGGGGGGAAAAAATGGAGTTGGAAAAGGGAAAATGGGAGAAGCGTTAACCTGGTCACAGCTGGAATTTTAAAGCCACGACAGTTAGCTCAATGATTTGGTTTGCCAACCTTGACAGTATCATTTCTGTCTTTCTGGAAATGTTAAGATGCTTTCAAGCCAATAAAGCCACAGTCAATGGGGAGGTGTATTTAGACATGGGTTGAGTGAGTTTGATCGCTTTTCATCCGAAAACAAACAAACAAAAATAAGCACTTGGAACTAAAGTAAGGCCAGAATTTGTGGTCTGGGAAGGGAGAACTACAAGCAGTTCTTGGGATCTAAGCCATAGTTACAAATTCATTTCCCTCAACTTGAAACAACTCTAATAATTCGGTATTGGCAATTGCTGATTTATCTGGAGTGTTTTGAAATTGTCCTCTGGAAGTTTTGAAAACAAAAAACTCACGGCGTAATTGCCTCTGAAGAACAAAAGCTTCAAACAACAACAACAAAAAAGCACAAATAAACCAGCCTGCAGTGTCCAGGTTTTTCCCAGGCCGGTGGGATGCAGGGCCAGGTTTTGCCGTGGGAATGCTGCGAGGAGTCAGCCCCACATGAGCAGGGGCGAGGGGGAAACGTGGCACATCTCAGCTAAAACCTTTTGGCGTGCTCCTGGTGGGTGATGCATGTCACCAGCATGCATTACTCCTGGTAAATCAGCCCCCCAGCACTCTGCAGGTGGCTGCAGATGTGGCCCCGGTGGGGGTGTGGGTACCGGGAAGGGCTCTGAGCGAGGGCGATGCTTTCCTGGGGGTTGGAGGAGCAGCTGCAGGGGGATGCTGAGCTGCTGTGCCGGTGTTTGGGCTGCTGTCCCTGCTCCCCCTGCTCCCAGACCCCGCTGCCAGCAGCATTCCATCACCCCCTGTGGCCGGGCTGAGCAGGGGCATGAGGCTGAGCATGTTTGTGGCTGCTTGGAGAGCTGTGGCAGGGCCAGCCCTCAACCTGCTGTGTCGCTGTTTTATCCGGATTTCCCGGACTTTGGGTGACCTGAACGCCTCCTGCCAGAGCCAGGCTTTCAGTCTGTATTCCAGGGAGCTCCTTCATGAGACATGCTTCCATCAGAGTATGGGGTGTACATCTTAACCTGCAGATGACTCGCTCTCTCTTGCCCTGTGTGACATTTGGAATGGAGTGGTTGATAATTTCCCCCCCTCCCCAAGCCCCCAAGGTGATTTCTGGAGCATTGCCCAAATATCCAGTGAATGCCATTCACAGGGCTGTTTGTCCCCGTTTTTCAGGTACATTGGGAAGTCGGATTCAATAACAATCAGTGTGTGGAATCACAAGAAAATCCATAAAAAGCAGGGAGCTGGTTTTCTGGGCTGTGTGAGGCTTCTCTCAAACGCCATCAACCGCCTCAAAGATACTGGTTGTAAGTAAGCTGAGGACTCGTTTCTTCTCTCTCCCACCAAACTTGCATGTACAGACTGTGACAGTTAATGGGGTTTTTGATGGGTTTTATGCTTTGGTAGCTCGTGATTTACACTTTGTGTCCCCCTTTTGTAGATCAGAGGTTGGATCTGTGCAAGCTTGGGCCAAATGACAACGATACTGTCAGAGGACAGATAGTAGGTAAGTAAAGGTTTTTATCTTTTAATAGAGGTCATTTTTCTGTGTTGAATTCTTCAGTGTCTACTGCCAGAGCCATTTGGAAGTATGGATGAAGAGAATTTAAAAAAAAAAAAAAAAAGGCACAAAATCCAAACCAAAATGCTCAAACCACACCAAAAAAAACCCACAAACAACCAACAAAACAAAACACCAAACCAAAAATATTATAAGAAGTGTTGGGGCAAATAAGACCATAGATAATAAAAAAAACTATTTCAAGTTTTTAATTTCACTGTAAAGAATGGGGACAGTTTGAGCCTGAACTCCCCGTGGAAAACTGACTGCAAAAATCCTTGGCCACTGAGAGCTCCAGCAAAGCTGAGCTGCTTGGAAAACGGTGAAGCATCTTGCTGTGACAGGAGGGAATTGCTGTCTGGGGTGACTTGGTCAATTCATCTCGTGTTTTCACGGCTTATTAACAAGTCTGTCACCAACCTCAGTAGCCGGGCTTTGTCATTGTGTGAATCATAACTTAAAAATTGGAAAGAAGGTGGCAAATTGGAAAACAAATATCCACAAAAAACTTCATAAACGTTCTGGTGCATTCTCAGTTCCTTGTGAAGTGTTTTTAATGGGCCACTGAAGTCAAAAGTTGGTCAGGGTAAGGAAGGTCTTTATTTTTATAAAGCAGAGTGTTAATGAGAATATTTGGACGTGGGGCAAAGTCAATTTTCATGCACAGCATTAAGATAAGAGTGTGGTGGCACAGGAGAGTGAAATGCTGGTAGAAGTGTGGGATTGTCAGTGCACTGCTGACACTTCAGGCTGTTCTGGAGTGTTAATTTTCCACGTGAGCTTGCACAGAAGGGTGAAGGATAAACCAGCCTCTCCTGTAGGGTGTGTTATGTTGTGGGTTTGGTTTGCTTTTTGGGTTTGCTCCAGTGTTCTGGTCCCCTGAGCATCGGGGGTGGATGGGGGAGGTTCTGTTTGGGGGGGTTGCTTTTGAAAGGGGGCTGAGCCCAGCTGACAGGAGAGCTGGCCCAGGCTGTGCTGGGAGCAGGGACTGTGCTCCCGTGCTGCCCTCCAGAGTATGGAACACACAGCCTGGCCATCAGCGCTGGGAAATGCTGGCATTCTGCACAGGAAAGGAAAAAACCAACCCAGAAACCCCACCCCAAAGCTGAAAGGGCTCAAGGCTGCTGGGATGGCAGATGGGAAGCCTGGGGCAAAGCTGTTGCAGTGAGAAATGGCCAAGAGACTTGAGAGAGGACTGGGGAGAGAGGACTGGGGAGAGAGGACTGGTGACAGAACTAATCAGCACTGTGGGCATGGACTGGACTGACAGGTTGGCTTAACCTGCTGTGCCCACAGAAGGTGGTGTGGCCAGAGCAGCACTGGCTCTGTGGGGATCCCTGAGCAGCAGGAGCTGCTGGATCAGGCACTGAACCCAGAAAAAAGCACCTTGTGGGGTTACAGCAGAGACCCAGAGCCAAGGTGTGTGTTCTGCTTCCTGCTGTTCTCATCAGGAAGGTCAGCTTTGCTCAGTCATGGCTCTGTTTTAATTTAATGCATCCTTGGGAAGATTCCAGGGACTCCTGTCTTGTTTTATTTAAGTTGTCGTTATTAATCTTCTTATATTTTAATCTTTCTTCATGAATGCAGTTTTGTGGAATGGGTGAATGAGCCTGAGTAAAACTAGATAATTCCACTGCAGTGGTTAGATGGGGGAGAAATCCAGGTTAAAAATAAGTAAGAAAGTAGAATGAGTTGTAAATAATACTCTCAGTTCTTCAAAGGATAAACTGTCTTAAATTAAGAGACTGTGCAAGATTTGAAAACAATACTGAAATGTAATTGATACCTTCAGCAGATGATAACCTTGCAAATCAAGTGCTTGCCTACATGCAGCTATCTGAACCTGTAATATGTGGGGTTCTTGCAGAATAAATACATCTCCAGTTTTTGAAGCTTTGTGATCCTGCCCAAAGTTTGGTTTCATCCAGGTTAAGGTCATTTCACTGCATTTGTAAGTAGGACTTGAAGACAGTTGTCCAGAGTTAGTGCCACCTCAAGAAATGTGGGCCACAGCACGTCTTGAGCTTTGTAAGCAATTGTTTTATTGTTAAAGGCATAACAAAACATCAGAAAAACACACCCCAACCCCGCAGGAACACCAGTGTCATAAATTATCAGATTGGACACTTGCAAATTGTGATATTGGGAACAAAGGCAGCCTTAAAAAAAAAAAAATTAAAAAATAAATCTTTGTTTTCATAATTGCAGTACAAAAGCTTCAGGCATAAATATCCATTACAATGAATCATGTTAAAAAAAAATAAAAATTAAATCGAAACCCAAGTGAAGCAGTTTTGCTGAGGGCAGTCAGGGCTTTTCAGGGTGCTTTGTGTGGGTTGCATTTGACTTCTTACCGCTGGTGTTAGAAATAATAAAGCAGACATGCAGTGCTTCCAGCAGTTAAATTTTGCCTGGGTTCTGTGTTTGCGTGGACGTGGCACACAAAACACGTAAGAAGGAGTCAAAACCAGAGAGAATTCCTTATTTTAGCAGTTCTCCTGTTGGCCCTGAAGCCCCTCCTGCCACCACTCAAAAGTGTCAGAGTCCACCTCTTATGGAGAAAACTTAATGACAGCTTCACATTTCACTTCTTTTTCTGCCCTAACTTCCACTGATAGTCTTTCATTTTTAATTTTCTAACTTTATTTTTTGAAGGGAGACGTGTGTTCTCGTACATGGAATTCTCTCCTCTGTTTGTCTGACCATCTTTGATGTGTGAGAAGGAAGAAACCGTCCAGAGCGTGGCTCAGCTTAGTCCTCCCAAGTCCTACCAATCCTCTTTCAAATGTGACTGTGTCATTTGGCATTCAGATGCCATCATTTTAATAATTCTTTTATTCTCTTAACAGTGAGTCTCCAGTCCAGGGACCGGATAGGCACTGGGGGACAAGTCGTGGATTGCAGTCGGTTGTTCGACAACGATTTGCCAGATGGGTAAGCAGGGATGTGAACACAAATACAGCTCATCCAGCACACCTCTGCACTAAAGGAGAAGGCAGTGTGCAAATAAATCACTTTATTTTTATTCTTGCCCCGGGAGTTGTGCAGTTTTGCAGTTTTTAGCAGGGGCTAAGCCAGCTGGGACACACACAGGAGTTGTCAGTGAATGGGGACGTGGCTCATGTGAACAAATGCACTGAAAAACGCACTCAGAGAACATGGCTTTCAAGTTCTAAAATTGAGAAATTAATGTAATGTTAGATCCCAGGCAGCAGATTGGCTCATCCATGTAGCAGTTTCGTAGCAGTCACAGGGCCTGGCTGCCTTCTGTTTATCAGATATACACTGTGATAAACGTGGGTCACAGCTTATTCCGTGGGGATCACAGTGAAGAAAACATGATCAGGAAAGGTCTACACTCAGCCTGAGTTCTCACTGCATTTACCTGCTCAAGGCTGGGTTTGGGGTTCTGGTTTGTCCCTGGGACAGTTAATGACATCATTGTCACCTAAAACAGTTTGGAGGACGCAGGGAAATGCTCTGGTTTAGGTTCTGGTGCTGTCAGCAGCTTCTTCAGAGCAAACACAGGCCTTCTGAATGGGATTCTTGGCAGGTAAAGACAGGAGAAAGCGAGGTTTCAGATGATGAATTTTGAAATGCAGATTAGCATCTGAGCCCTAAACAGCATTCTTTTGTTAATTTGGAGTCCAGATAAGTCAAAAACATTTTTGAAAATGCTTCCAAATCTTCACTTCAAAACGTTCCTTCCATAAATATCGCTCACTGAATCGTGTGACTGCAAAGCTTCCCGTCCAGTCTCGTGTGTTTTGGAGTGCCAAATTAATAATAATTAAAAAGTCACAGTACTTGAAGGTGACTTTTTAATGAAAGCGAGTGGTGCATGAAGATGCCGTGAAAACACTTGTTGGAGTCAGCGGTCAGGACAACTTCAATGCATTATTAATAAACGTGCTGGTTTCAAGAAGTTCCTTTATGTGGCTGTTTGGATTTAGTTAGAACTCAAGCAGCTATGGAACATGAAGGTGTGATGTTGTTAATGATGTGCCTGGGTCCGAGGGGAGAACAGTTCAATCATTTCGGAGTTCAGCTTTCGGTTGTTTCCTGTTACCTCCTTCAGCCACCGTGATTCGGAACAGTGCAGGTCTTCCTGAGCTGGCATTTCTGTTGGAAACATTTTGTGCCCTGGTTTCCTGGAAATGCCACTCACTGCCTTATCTCCCCGTGGCTGGAATGCAGGTGGGAGGAGCGCAGAACTGCCTCTGGAAGGATCCAGTACTTAAATCACATCACGCGGACGACGCAGTGGGAGCGACCGACACGGTGAGCGATTCTTGGGGACACTGAGGATGGGGTGAGTTTTGCTGCTGAGCACTAGAGTGACTCCAGGGGTTATTGGCCATTCCTCCAGGTCGCTCTACACGAGGTTATGCTTTCCTCCTTTAGCATCTTACTCCTTCAGTCTGCCTAATAATTTAACTCACAAGATCATTCTGAATTGATTTTCTTTCATTTTGGTTTTCTTGAAGAAATGAGATCATTTCTGAGTAGCTGTGAGACATTGCCTGTGTCCACGCCATGACCGTGTAATCCAGAACAGTTAGAGCTGATCCAAACAGAGCATGTTTGAAAACCATTTCAGTCACCTTTTCTGGTAGCTGTAGATGTGTTTTGCGAAGCTGTTCCTCAAACCACTTCTGCTGTTCCCTGAATTGCAGGCAGTGTCATTGCAGATTTTGCAGACTCTCTGTTGCCTGCAGAGTGTCTTTTCCATTCTCGATATTATTCTGGAATCTGCATGGATATATTTGACTTAAAATAATCTGTACTGTTAACACTGCCAGCTCTCATGCAGTTTTGGAGTGAAGGGATTGAACAGCTTTTTAATTTATCTATTTTTATTTTTCCTGGTATGTTAAAATACCTATTCTAAGCTCCAAACACATTTACAGTAGAAAAACAAATATAAAATATGTAATTTGTTTTGGGGATTTCAAGTGACCTTGTCAATCATCCTTTAACCCATTTTAAATCCTTTTGGGAGCAGCATTGAGAGATGAAATTACACAGGTCGATGTTTTCCTCTTGCAGCTGAGCTCTCAAGAGCAACAGCTTTTTCTCTTGCCTAGCCCTTTTTCAGCATCCTCTTCTAATAACCTTCCTTAAAAACTAGAAGGAATAACAAGGCCTGGTCACTTCCTGAGCCACGTGAAGGCAGGGTGAGAGAGTTTGGGGGTGAAGAGGAGACTGAGGGGAGACCTCAGTGCAGTTACAGCTTGTGGTGAGGGAAAAGGAGGGGCAGGACTGAGCCCTGCTCTGGGGGGACAGGGACAGCCCCCAGGGAATGGCCTGAAATTGTGTCAGGGCAGGTTTAGGTTGGATCTCAGGACAAGGTTCTTCCCCCAGAGGGTGGTTGGCACTGACCAGGCTCCCCAGGGCAGTGGGCGCAGCCCCAAGGCTGCCAGAGCTGCAGGAGGGTTTGGATGATCCTCTGGGGCACAGGGGGGGACTCTTGGGGACGGGCCTGTGCAGGGCCAGGAGTTGGACTGGATGGTCCTTGGGGGTCCTTCCAACCCAGCACATTGTGTGACTCTCAGTGATTCCTCTGTGGGCCCAGACCAGCAGCTTTGCTCCGTCAGGGTGTCCTGCTCGGCACGGCAGCGGCTCCCTCAGAGCATTCCCGAGAAACCCCGAGGTGCAGGGGGCGTCCCATGGCCCGCATCCAGTCAGGGTGCCGTGTTCCCCTCTTCCCCAGGCCGGCATCCGAGTACTCCAGCCCGGGCAGGCCACTGAGCTGCTTTGTGGACGAGAACACTCCGATCACGGGCACCAACGGCGCGAGCTGCGGGCAGGCGTCAGACCCCCGGCTGGCAGAGAGGAGAGTCCGCTCCCAGAGGCACAGGAACTACATGAGCAGGACACACTTGCACACTCCTCCTGATCTACCTGAAGGATATGGTATGAAAATCAGAATTCTTTATTGGGAGGGGTCTGCAGAAAACTGGAAAAATGGGTTGTGTCTTCTCCTTGTACGTGAGATCGTTTTGATTCCTTGGATTGGGGAAATTGGTCTTTGTGAGTTTTCATGTTGCATCTTTTGTTCTTATTGATGAATTCATTAGTTTTCATGTTGCATTTTTGTTCTTACTTTTCTTACTTTGTGTTGACTTGACAGAACAAAGGACGACTCAGCAAGGCCAGGTTTATTTTCTGCATACTCAGACTGGTGTCAGCACGTGGCACGATCCAAGAGTACCCAGGTAAGAAATAATGGAAGTACCCCAAAGGTTTCAAATAAAAATCATTTAAGTATTGCTCTCATCTGTCTAATATTATATTTCTGATTCTTGGCCCTTAACATAGTATTTTAACAAGTCATTCATCTAAATCAATTAGTGTCTCTTCCTCGGTTCTTCAAGTTGTTGTTTTAATGCAGAGAGGGAAAATCAAAAAATAAATTACAGTGGTGTTTTGAAAGCAGGTAGAGTTCACTGATTCTGCATATTGATTCCAAATCCAGTAATGAAACAAAAAGTAGAAACTGAGAACTTCCAAAAATTTAGATTTATCAAGATACTTCAGTGAAATCTGGGTTGGATTGAAACAGTCAAACTGCTCTTCCTGTTGCAGCTCTCCCAACACTTGGGAGAAGATAATTACGAAGTCTTTTTGATTGATTGTCCTTATTTACATGATACACATGTACACATTGGTCATGATTGTACATGTGATTATTTCTCATGTTTGAAAGGATAATAGTGGAAATTGTTGATAGTTCCTGATTGTTCTTTAAATAACCAAGAAATCCTGCTGAAAACACTTGGCTCTCAAAGCCTGTGGATGGTGGTGTGAGATGTGTGTGGTTTGAAACTGGCAGCCAGTGCTGGCATTTGTGAGAACTGCAGGGACTTTGACAGTTGCTGAAATGGGAAATGGGGTGTCCCAGGAAGGCTGAGATGCCTCATGACCACAACTTCCTTGTGTTTGGAATTGTTCTTTTGTCACTGTGTGTGTGTTACAAGGTTATCCCTTGCTTTGATGTGCAGACCTGAGGCTGCAGCTGGGCCTTAGGAAGCCCGTGACTTGTGTATTATCCAAAACCAGGCCCTGACAAAAACTGCTGGAAGATGTAATCCCCAAGTTTGGGGTGTGATAGTTGTGTGTGCAGCCTGAGTGAGCTCTGCCCCGAGGTGTGGCAGCACAAACTGCGTGAGTGTGTCTGAGAACAAAATTTGGCTGTTGGCGTGGGGGTGGAATTGATGTCATTTCTGAGGAATATTGTGTTTTTATGCTGATAGCCACAATCATGTAGTCAACAAAAGTGAGCCCCCTGGTCCAGCAGCAGTGTGTTTATGGGGAATGGCAGCAGGAGTTCAATCCCAGAGCCTCCTGTTTCCATCAGTGGCTCCTCAGTCCCTGGAATCCCTGCAGGTGGCACCTTTTTAGCCATTCTGTCCCTTGGCTCTTTCCTCCCTCAACTCCCAGGACTCTGGGAGAGCTGAACCTTTGGAAAGAGCTGCCCTGGACAGCGTGAGGGACCCGAGGTGTGAATTATGTCCGTGAATAATTTTTGGAGACCGGTGTTTGTTTTCAGTGAAGCTCTGGAATGGATCTGCATCTTCCTAATTTCAGCAGAATGTTTCTTGAGGCCTGCTGAGCCACCTCTGCATTGCCTGGGGCAGAGCTGAGTCATTGCTCAGATGATACTTGATTTGAAATACTTTGTTAGAGAGCTCTTTGCTTCCCACCAGCACTTGGGGCTTGGGGGCAAAATTGCCAGCGCCACAGACACCCATCCCATGTGGAATTCTTCGTGGAAACTGGAACTCTACAGAAATACAGTTTTGTTTCGTAGGAGTTTTTATTACAAAGTGTGATTCACAGTTCCTTACGTGACTAATGGTTGTTTTAAATTGCTTTCTGTCAGGACCGGTGCAGAAGTGCAATTCCATCTTGACAAATGTGGCAGTGGCCTTTATTTTTGTTCGAGGGCTGTATTAATTTCACAGCTGAAGCTGGTTTGTAAAAAAGAGGGTTATTCGATAAGGACTTTCTTTTCCCCCACGGCATGTGCTCTGGGGTGTGTGTTTGTGCTGTGGTGGGCTTGCACCTTGGGAGCAGAGATTCCAGCTGAACAGCTCAAGTTTCTGAAACAATACATTTTCTCAGACTTCACGGAATTGTTCTGTCGCGTTTACGCTCGCTGGGCTGGGAGGCCAATTTGCTGAGGTATTTTTTCATTTTCTGTTTGTTTTCCCAGGGATCTTAGCAACATCAATTGTGAGGAGCTTGGGCCGCTGCCTCCTGGATGGGAGATCCGAAACACGGCCACGGGCAGGGTTTATTTTGTTGACCATAACAACAGGACGACGCAGTTCACAGACCCGCGGCTCTCCGCGAACCTGCACTTGGTCCTAAAGTGAGTGTCGAGCCCGAAGCTGGGTCTGAAATCTCTGGCACGAGTTGAGTGCACAGAGGGAAGGAGAATTCATTCATTTAGGGCGATTTAAGGAGTGTTCGCAAAGACCAGTTTGGTTGCTCTTGAAAATAAACTCCAAGGAGCGTTTAGGCAGGAATGTGGCCGGTGGGATGCAGAGGGGGAGGGAAGCGAGTGCTGGCCGGTTGGAAACCTTGGCCCGTGGACTTTTTGTTTTCCTGACAACAAGAGGGACACTTTGTTTCCTTTATTGCAGTTTCTCTATACTTCCTTCTGTTTCAGTTGTGGATAACTTGTTTTAAAATATGAAGTTGCTTGTGAGCCAGTGGTGTGAAATGCTGATGACTTGGTGCACAACTACCCAACTATCCTGGAATAATTCACTCCTCCCTTCAGTGTCAGAGCAGGCCTGGTTGAGATGGTCTCAGAATAAGACCCCAACAGTTTAAATCGTGGTTGGTTTTTTTTTATTATTTTATTCTAAAATAGAATAGGCACTGCATTTTTTTCCTGCCTTAGTGGTTCGATATCACATTTTCATATCGCAGTTTTCAAAAGAGAAGGGGAAACTCAAAAGAATTCTGGCTCTTGTTTTATTCCCTCGGCACTCGTTGCGCAGTGGGGATTTTCTACTAAAAATGGAAAGCAAAAAGAAACAAACACTTCTCTTTTCGCCCAGACGTGGCTATTTGGGAGTTGGACTCTTTTGTTTCTCCTGCTGACACCTTTTTAATACTCTTGGGAAACACCTGTAAAGTGTTGAGTGGGTGTTAAGTGGAAGAAACAATGAAGAGCCGGTTCCAGGGAAAGCCCTGGGCAAGGAGCAAGTAGGAGGAATAGTCCTTTAAGGAAGTGAATCATTGGCAAGAAAAGCTGGAGGAAAGAATAATGGGAACAGGCACTGAAAAGACAAAACGGAGGAATGGAAAGTCATACCCAGGAGTCAGCATGTCCTGTGTGCATTACACAAAAGCTGTCTGGCCTTTGCCCAATATACACTTGGACTTCCCACCCCGAGAGGGGGAAGAGTCTAAATATTGACCAGTAGGTGTTTTTGTTTAGAGAAATCAGTGGTTGTGTAGGTTTCTGTTACAGGACTTCAGTAAGATGCCATCATCCAGACACTTTGGCAAATTTTTTATTTCAAACAAAGAAATCACTACTAATTTTAGTTTAATCCAGGTTTGAAATGAACGTGATCTTGAAAAAAAACTTAACCAGTGGAGGAGCATGTTCATGTTTGAAAGGTAGAAAAGTTCCTTAAATCAATTCGAATTTAGATATTTTACTTGAAGAAATCTTCAGCCCCTCGTATTACAGCAGTGCTGTTCTTAAACTATGGGAAATTCAGCCAGCTGGGCTGTATTTGCCAAACTTCCCAGGCAGGTTCATTTGGAGATGGCAGAAGGGTTACAGTGGCCAATTGTACCTGGATGGTGGAGGACAGATACAGAGCTGCCTTTTCAGCTGCAAAACCCAATTTGACTTTTCATTTCCAGACTCACAGAACCGTTTTGCATTTATTTAAACTTCCAGTGCTCCTGCAGTGGCCTGAAGTTTTTCATTTGTCCATCTGTCTTTCATTAGGGGAGGATTTCAGAAACTCACCCAGCGGTGTCATCAGCAGAGTCTGCTGCCTGATAAATCATCTGGGGTGTTTATTCTGTTATTGCACCAAACAGGATATGTGTGAAAGCTTCCCCTGCCTTAAGCCCACCTCCTTGTTTGTTCTTTAAAAAAACAACCACCACAACAACAAAAGGAATTTGCCTCGGGCCTGACATTTTGTCAATTTTTTGAGACTGTAATTCAGTGTTTGGGTGGGATGGGTGGGATGGTGTTTTAGGTTGAAAGGCCTGAGAAGAAGTTTACTCTCAGTGGTACCGACTTTTCTGCTGAGCTGAGCAAAGCCCTTTGTTCTTCCAGTGATGACACTGTAAGTTATGAAAATAATCAAACTTGTTACCCAGTTCTGTTTTAAAATATTGACCGAGAGGCTGTGATGGATTTTGATAGTTGTGGCACCTGAAAAGTGTTTAGTTGTATCCTTAAAGCACTGTATGGAATGGAGCAAAGTCATTCAGCTGTGCAAACAAACTGAGAAATGAGCTTTAATGATTTTAAGCACTGCAGATTGTTTAGCTAATACTGCACTGATTATTTGTAGTCCAATATGGAGGATGGCATTTTATTTTTCTCCTCCTTGTACTTCCTTATTTTTGGGAAGTACTTGGAATATTTTCCCATATTCCTCCCTGTGGAATTAGAAAGTTCAGAACACAGAATAAAGATTTTGCTTTAATTTGTCTATCAAGTAAATGCAGTTCAAACGAGATTCATATTTAAACCTTACTCCAAGTGAACATTGCCATGCAGAAATGACACAGAGCCACATTCTGGAACCACAGCCAGTGTGTGTCTCTAAATTATTGGAATGACTTGGTTTTTCAGGAAATAAAATAACTGCAGTTCACTGTCAGACCAGTGTAATCAGCTTTGCAAATAAAGTTAAGGTAGCCTTATGTAAAAACACAACTCCAGGAGCAAACAGAACACTGAAAATAACAACACTGAGCTGACTCCTGAAGTTCTGCATCCCAGGACGTGGTAACAAAGCAGGATTTTCAGTGTGTTATTCCCTCCTTAGAGCTCAGGAATAAGGAAGTGTTGTTATTGCCAGGCTGGAGGTGAATTTTGGTTGGCCGGGAGAGCTTTTAACTAGGCCTTGTTTCAAAACAGACAATAGGCTGAAATTATAAAATACATTCAAACTGTTTGGTTCCATCTAATATTTTTTGGGCTCTGTTGGGAAAAAAAAATAACGTTCCACTGGAGAGCATTCTGAATTGTAACACTTCTGATTTATCCAGTAGATTTAAGGTGTTCTCATGTGCTCCACCCAGATTTATTTAGGGAGAACAGAGGTTTTATCCTGTGTTGTTTGGGATTGCCACACTAAGAACTGTAAAAATATCCACTGGCTGCGTGCAAGACACAGAGAGCACATCTCTCTGCAACATGATCCATTTACTTTTCCTAGTAAGAAGTCAGATTTACAAAATCTCTTGGAATTGCTAGTAAAAATACTTGTTTATCTGTGCCAATGAGTTCCATGTGAACTCCCACATTCCTGTGGTCCAGACTAGGCCAGGTACAAGGGACAAGGTCCTTGCCAAGCTGCCAGTACAAACATCTTTTTGTGAGCTCGCTCTTTTCCAGACAAGCCATGTAAAACAGACGATGGTATTGACTGGAGATTAGAGGCAGAGTGTTTTGGCAGATCCCTGAGTTTTTAAAATGGAGGAAGGGAAAAACACGCGAAGGAAATGTGGAAACCGTCTCTGAGAAATTCGGTGTCAGCAGCTCAGCAGTGGAATTGTATGGATAATGCCTTATTGTCTGTGCTGCAACCTTTTACATACTCTGCAGAGTAGCACTAAGAGAAATAACAACTGAAAACAACTGCTGGTTGCCAAGAAGGACAGAACTGCAGGTCTTCAGTCGGGATACAAATCCCTCGGAATCGATTCGGAACGTTTTTAGTGCAATCACCGTTAACAATCCCAGCAAATCGGAAGTGTTCAGATACAAACCTCGACCTCTGAGAGAGGAGGGGTGTGAACTGGGTGTGTCTGTGTGTGTGTTTGCAGCCGGCAGAACCAGCTGAAGGACCAGCAGCACCAGCAGCAGCAGCAGGTGGTGTCGCTGTGCCAGCTCCCGGACGAGGCCGAGTGCCTGACGGTGCCGCGCTACAAGCGGGACCTGGTGCAGAAGCTGAAGATCCTGAGGCAGGAGCTGTCCCAGCAGCAGCCCCAGGCCGGCCACTGTCGCATCGAGGTCTCCAGGGAGGAGATTTTTGAGGTAATTGGGGATTCTGGGCCCGTTTGGTGAGGCCGAGGGAAGGGCAGGAGGGGTTGTCGGGAGCGTTTGCTCGGGTGGAATCGCCAAGGCTGCGGTTAAAGGTGGGATTTTGTGGAAGAGGAAGCATTTCAAGGGGGTGTCAAGACAGTGGTGTAATTAAAGTAAATTTAAATTTAAATAAGTGACCTGGAGAAAAAGCTTGGAAAGCTGGCAAATCCATCAGCTGTCAGGTGCTGGGTGGTTACTGAGCCAGTAGAGAATTACTCTGATTTCAGCCTTATCTCAGCCTGTTCAGAGATGACTTCCTTCACACTTGCATTTAAGATTAAAAAAATCAGACTCTGTTGAGAAGATTCTCAGTGTAGGAATGCATTTGTCTACAAAGTATGTATTTACCCTATGGAGAAGGAGAAAATCGAGGAGATTTTCTCTGTGGCTGGAGATGCTGAGCCTGTGGCAGGGACCGAGGAAGCCACTCATTGGGGCTGATACTGGATATAAATAAGAACTCAGCTTTTCTTTTGTTTAATTCCTTTTTAAAAATTGGCATTTGTTCTGCCTCTCAGCGTTGTTTCTGTGTTTTCTTGAGCTCTTACTGATAGAGGAGTAATTCTGTATTTCCAGGGATGGCATTGCTGCTTCTGTTCTGAAGGTGCTTCCTGATGGTTGGCACGTGTGTTGTGCCCAGAGCAGAAGCTCCTCTGTTGCTCTTCAGGCTGCAAAAATTACCAACCTTTATGCAAAACAAAAGGAGGTCACTGACTTGGATTTTAATTTTTTTATAAGTTATGTGAGAATGAGAGAGGGGACGTTCTGCTCACTGCTCACCTCTGGATGTTTAACAGGGGGTGGATCTCCCCATCTCTCTGTTTTATTTGAAAATTATACTGTCAGATGTTATCACACTTGTAGAAAATGAAGCAACAATCTGTGATTTGAGGAACTGGTTGGTATTTAGGAAAATAATGTCCCTTTTAACAGGATCCCCTTCAGACTCTGATCCTCTGATCCCTTCACTCCCAGTGCACAGCAGTCTGTAAGGGGCAGTTTAATCAAAGGCAGTGTTGTGTGTTTACAGGAATCCTACAGGCAAGTCATGAAGATGAGGCCCAAAGACCTGTGGAAACGATTAATGATCAAATTCCGTGGGGAGGAAGGCCTTGATTATGGAGGAGTTGCCAGGTGAGGTCACAGGTCACTCCTCTGCCTCTTCCCTGCACCCCAACCCTGCTGACAACTCCTGTGCTTTGAACCCCAAACCAGCCCTGCCCCTTTGAAATTATCCTTATTTATATTTATTTCTCTAACAGACTGTATTTCAGAGGGATATATAGCTTTAGATTGTCTTTAAAAGAAAAACTGCATCAAAAAAGCACTAATTTACTGAAAATAAAACACAAGTTACAGATCCCATCTGTGAGACAGGTTTTGGTGTCTGTTGAAATTACTGGTTTTGGTTAGTAAAGTTTGGGTGTCTGAGAATTTACACCACTAAATGGATTTGTGGAACAACTTTAACCAAAAAATAAGGTTTTTTGCAAATTGAGGCAAAATGTTAAAAACCAGCAGTTGGTGGGCAATCGTCTGCCAATAGTCTGAGGTTATTTCTCAGTTATAAAAAGTGACATTCCCAATTCTCAGACCATTATTTGTGATCACGTCATTAAAACTTGAACCAAATGCATTTATTACCTAAAGATGGTTTCTAGGAAAAGGTTTGATTCTGAAATCTCTGTAATATGGTCAAGTGAGTTCGTGGTGTCTTGGTGAAGGAGAATCACAGTCAGGAACTCTTGGGAATGAGTAACCTGGAGAAAAATCTCGGAAAGCTGGCAAATCCATCAGCTGTCAGGGGCTGGGTGGTTACTGAACCAGTAAAAACAGTTGTGATTTCAGCCTTATCTCAGCCTGTTCAGAGATAACTTCCTTCACATCTGCTGAAGATGAAAAGAATCAGACTGTGTTGCAGAGATTCTCAGTGTGGGAATCCATTTGTCTCCAAAGTACCGACAGATGGTTTTCTTTCCTCCAGGGAGTGGCTCTACCTGTTGTCCCATGAGATGCTGAATCCATATTACGGGCTCTTCCAGTATTCCCGAGATGACATTTACACCCTGCAGATCAACCCCGACTCCGCCGTCAACCCGGTACGGCGGGGCCTGTGCTGGGACCGGGGGGTCGGGGCTGTTCCCATCCTTACTGCTCAGATTTCTGGACCCAAACGCTCTGCACTGGCGTTGGGGTTGGGTTTTTTTCCCTTCTTTTCTTTGTGTTGAAATTTTATCTCCCACTCAGCAGCCGTGACCTGGAGTTCTGACTTTGTCCCCGCTGTCCCTTCCAGGAGCACCTGTCCTATTTCCACTTCGTGGGCCGGATCATGGGCATGGCCGTGTTCCACGGGCACTACATCGACGGCGGCTTCACGTTGCCTTTCTACAAGCAGTTGCTTGGGAAGCCAATTACTTTGGATGACATGGAATTGGTCGACCCTGATCTTCACAACAGCTTAGTCTGGATACTGTATGTACCCTGCAGTGACCCTCAGGGTGTTGGAATGCTTTCTCAGTTATGTGGTCCTAAATCCAGTGGAAATGAAATGTGTTTTAAATCTCCTGCCCAGGCAGAGTTAAGAAATATCTTTCTTGCACAATTCAGCTTCTTTAAGGCTAAAAAATGATCAGGGCATTCAAATGGGGGCGGGGGCAGGAGGGGAGTTGATAAATTTTAATGCATTAATGTTACCTGTTACTAATTTTGCCATTATAAAACATGTTATATTTTAATAACAGTAACATGGTTTGAGAATATAACATAGAGTAACATGTTAATAAAATATAACATCGAGTAACATATTAGTAAAATACAACATAGAAGAAACCTGTGTGTTCCCCTGTAGTGCTTTGAAATGCCATTGAAAAATGAAACTGTTCTCCTGTCAGATGGGTTATGGCTGTGAATTACTTGCTGAACATGTTTTTATTCATTCCTTGCCCCCAGTGAGAACGACATCACGGGCGTGCTGGACCACACGTTCTGCGTGGAGCACAACGCGTACGGGGAGATCATCCAGCACGAGCTCAAACCCAACGGGAAGAGCATCCCCGTCACAGAGGAGAACAAAAAGGAATATGTCAGGTACAGTAGGGGCTTTCTCTAGTTTGGGTTTTTTTTTTAGTTTTTCCTGTGGTGGGGAGGAATTGTACTTGTTGCGGTGACTGTCGGTGTTGGGTTGTTGGTGGTTTCTCCTGAGGGCTTGGGCAGTGCTGGAGTGTGTCATCCTGCCAGCAAGGCCAGTTTTTTGGGGCTGGATAAGCTGCAGGTTTCTTGCCTTTGAAACATCTTCCCCAAGCCCAATTTGCGCTTTTTCCCAGACTTTACGTGAACTGGCGGTTTTTACGAGGAATTGAGGCGCAGTTCCTGGCGCTGCAGAAGGGATTTAATGAAGTAATCCCCCAACATCTGCTGAAGACATTTGATGAGAAGGAGTTGGAGGTCAGTGCACGATGTTGTGTCATCAAGTGGAACAGTGAGAGCCTGAGAAGCCCAGAGCTGAGTTCCCAGTGCTCCCAGGGCTCCAGGTGTGCTCCCACAGGGAGGGCAAGAGCTGAGGTCTGGCCCTGTAAATCCAGCAGAAGGAAAGGTGCTGTCACAGACAACTGTGCTTCAAAATGTCAGGATTGGCATCTAAACAATATCCTCTGAAGGCAAATCCACAGATCCCAAGCTTGCTTTCAACTGGAATCTCATCTCAGTCTGCCAGCTGTGGAGCTGAGAGTTTGGCCATGTAAAGTGGCCACAGGTAAATTATTCACTGGTGCTTCTGTTCCCTGGAAAGGGGAAGGTCCAATGTCCTTAATCACAAGAAAATGTCTTCAGAATTCCAGTCACATCCCTGCTGAGTTGAACCTGATCCGTTGTGGATCTCCAGGAGCACCGAAAGCTCTGTCAGGAAAGGCTGCTCTGTGTCACCTGGGTGGTGTCACAGGAACAGGATTCCTTTGGGGATCCAGAGTGGCACCAGCCAAACTACACCCTGAGCTGCTCTCCAGACAGAAATACTGAGTTCAAATAGGAATTATCCCTGCATTTATCACTCGGGGTAGAATCTGTGCTTCTGTTATTTAACTGACAGGCCAAGGCAGTTCTGTTTGAGCTTGAAATGGCTGTTTGGCTTGTTGCTGTTTTTTAATTTGAATTAAGGCCATTTCAAAAATAGTTTATGTACAAAGGTAAAATTAAAACAAGAAAAGTTGTATTTCTGCATTGCTTAAGATGAGTGACAGGTATAAAATCTGCCAGTTTTTCCCAGTCAGTTCTTCAACATTTGGCTGCCTCCAAACCCGTTTTTATACCGCTCAGCCATGAAATACTCTAATAATTCCCTTTAAAATTTCCAGCTCATCATCTGTGGACTGGGAAAAATCGACGTGAACGACTGGAAGGCGAACACCAGGTTAAAACACTGCACCCCCGACAGCAACATCGTCAAATGGTTCTGGAAAGCCGTGGAGCTCTTTGACGAGGAGAGGAGGGCGCGGCTGCTGCAGTTCGTGACCGGCTCCTCCCGAGTGCCCCTGCAGGGCTTCAAGGCACTGCAAGGTGACCCCGGGCACGCTGGAAATGGGGCCGGGGGGTGATTTTAATGCTCTGATTGCAATCACAAACAGCCCTGGTTTGTGTGTCTCTATCTGGTACCTTGTTGTTGGGGTGTAAATGGCTCTTTTGTTTCGGTTCTGCTCTTCTTCTTCTGGCAGGAGTTCTGAGCAGCTGAGGGGGGCTCTCACTGTGTTTGTTCCACGTGCCTGGTTTTGTAATTCCCGAGTTTTACAGGCCCACATCACCTGCCCAGCTCTGGGACCAGATAACACCTCCTGCTTCCAACAGACCAGATAACACCACCAGTCTTCTTGCAGGCTGAAATGCAGTCACACAGCACAGGCTCAGACTCTTATTTAACAGCAGAGTCTCCCTGAGAAACACAGACCCTGTGAATTGTATTTTTAATGTCTGTCTGCTCAAGCTGGGGCATTTGTAACCTCTCCTGTCCTTTGTGGCATCTCCAGGCCTGAAGGATTGCTGTGCTGCAGTCTCCTTTCTTTAGCAGAGAGATTAAGGGGATCTCTAATAGTCAGATAAATTTAACAAAGTTATGAGGAATTGGTGTTGTGACTCCTCTGTGGAATTCCAGTGGAATTGGCTGATGTTCAGGACCTGTTATAAAACAAGCACAGGTACAGCTGTGCAAGTTTTGCTGCCTAGGAGGGGTGAGAGAACCTAAATTAAAAACTTAATATTGTGCATTGAAACATTTGATTGATTCTTCTCATCAGGGCTTTGTTCTTTACCTTGTCATGGTTTAAATCACTGTCTGGGCAGAGGGCAGAGTGTCCCACACCACTGGCAGTTTGTCTGGGGTTTTCCTAAAGCCTGTTTGTGGCTTCACCTTCCTTTGAGCAGAGCTCCTGTCAGTGTTTTAGCTCCTGTCAGTGTTTTAGCTTCTGTCAGTGTTTTAGCTCCTGTCAGTGTTTTAGCTCCTGTCAGTGTTTTGCTGCAGGGCCACAGAGACATTTCATGAGGTGCCTCCCAGCACTGAGCTCTCCTGTCCTGCCTTGCAGGTGCTGCAGGCCCCCGGCTCTTCACCATCCACCAGATCGACGCCAGCACCAATAATTTACCGAAAGCTCATACCTGGTAAGGCTCTTTCAGGTCTCTCTTGTGATCTGTAGATGAAGACCAACCTGCTGTCTTGTTTATTTTGAGCAGTCTTACTCCTTTTTTCCCTCCGTCCTCCCCTCCTTTTGGGACATACACTGTCCCTCCTTTTGGGAGAGGAACTGTCCCTCCTTTTGGGACAGGAACCGTCCCTAACGCGGCAGAGAAACTCGACCTGCCGGTGTTTCATCTGCCCCTGTTTGCAGTTGGATGAGGTGTCAGAAACCTTTGCAGGTGGTTTTGGGAGCTCAGGCAGCTGACTGCTCTCTGTTCCCCCCCTCAGCTTCAACAGGATCGACATTCCCCCGTACGAGAGCTACGAGAAGCTCTACGAGAAGCTGCTGACGGCCATCGAGGAGACGTGCGGCTTCGCCGTGGAGTGACCCCGCCCAGCCTCTCCCACCTCTATTTATACTCCTGTCAGCCACCAAGCCCTTCCTTCCCTCAGCCAAGACTCAAGAGATGCTTGAAATACAGGAAACTTTCCCTTTTCTACATTAGGACACTGGGAGGGAAAGGACAACTTTGGATTTTTTTTTTTTTTTCAAAGATTTTTTTTTTTTTTTTTAATTTTTTTATTTCAAGAAAATGGGTTCTGTGGTTCCTGCCACAGGATCATTCAGCTGCTATTAAAAACTAATATCTTGAACATACAGAATGCTGACTTTTCCTACATTTCAACAGTTAAGCAGTATTCTATACTTAAAGACTACTACTATTTTTGTAAGAGGTAATCTATTATATTTGCCTACCTGATTTCTATTCTCAGATACCAAGACACAACTTCAGCAGTCGGTACAAGTCACGTTTCAGCCTGTTTTAAATGTATGATACTGAACAAGCATCTATTCCTGCTATTTTTGGAAAAAAAAAAAAGAAAAAAAAAAAAGGAAAAAAATATTTTGGATTATTCTAACTTTGCATAAAATTGGCTGAAAGAATCATTAACCTTTTTAATTCAAGCCACTTACATGTTAACTGCGTTTTCTTATAGTGAAACATTATATTCTGCAATGTAAATTCAAGGTAAATGGTGCCACAAGGGGCTTTTTTTATATTTTTCAAGCATGAATTCCGAACGTTTTGGGGTCCTATTTATATCACTTGCCAGATTCCTCCAGCAGAATTTCTAGTGGGAGTGACACAGGCTGTGTTTGTGCAGTCCTGCTGTTAACATGTGGAATAACCTTTTTTAATGAACAGTAGATGTTTGGATTTTTTTTTTTTTTTTTTTAAAAGGCATTTTTTTCTAACGAGTCCGTCGAGAGTATTCTTTTTTTGTCGTTGCTTTTGACTTTAAATTTGAAACACTGCATTTTTTTCAGCTTTTGAAGAGCAGAAGCTCCTTTCAGAACCCACCCTGTGCAGTCAACCAAAGTTTGTTTGAAGGCAGCCAAATCATGTTCTGTGTTTGTCGATGCTAAAGATTTATCAGGTAAAAAAAAAAACCACGTTATAATCTTTGTCCAGCTGCTCAGGACACGTGGGTTTGGAGTTACAACTAAGGAAAAATCGGTGTATTGACTGAAATCTGTGTCATGTGCTTTGGGAACGAGGTGGTGAGAGCACATAATTTATTGATTGTAGGGATGGAAGTCAGGATTTCTGTGAGTTATGCCATGGGTTGAGCTCTGTGAAGGGGAATCAAATGCACTACCAGTAGAGGGAACTAAACTTTGGATGTTGTTAGCTTGGAAATTCTCAGTTAGGATCTGTCTGACCTGCTCGTGGTGTGTGGATGGAGGAGGCTGCTCGAGGGATGGTGCCATTCCCAGCCATTCTCATTCCTCTCAGCCAGGAGCAGTTTTGGAATAAGCAGAGGGGTTTTTTTTTCCCAATCAGCGCTGTGGTTTCGTAGCTCGGGTTCCGATTCACCGTCACATCTGCACTGGTTTTACACGGCCCACGAGAGGAAGGGCAGAGGTGTTGGAGATGCAGAAGGGATGGGATGGGATGGGATGGAAGCAGCTGTTCCATCTTGGCAGTGGAGGTCACAACGAACCAGCTCCTTTTCTGTTTGTTCTGTGGAGCTCGAGCTCAGTTCTGTCCTGCCAGGCTTGGCTGCCACAGTGAGTGCTCTGCTGGTTGTGGAGTGGAACAGCGGGCAAGGGACTGCTTTTGGAGACTCGTGGTGAGGATCTGGGCAGCCAAAGCCACATGTTCAGTGGGTTATTGTTTTTGTACAGCTGTTGCTGGCTGGGTTGTTCGGAGGGACTTGCTTCCCATTCCGGGCTGGCTGCGGGGTGAGGCTGCTTAGGGATGTGAGCAGAGAGCCAAGAGCCTGGGTTTGACAGCCAGGTTTGAGGGAGATCAGAGCCTTGTTTTAATGTCAGGGGACTCTTGCACTCCTGTTGAAGGGCTGGTGGTGCTTTGGCATCCACGTTGGGCTCCCTACTTCGCCACTTCCAGGTAATTCTGGGAGCAGGGAAGCTGCTGCTGTGTCGGTGCAGGGCCTGGGAGGGCAAAGCAGGTGGTGGTTGCTCAGTTCCTCACTCAGAACTCTGCCCCTGGTTGGGAACAAGCTCCAGACAGACCCTCCCAGAGCCTCCACACCCCCTGCACGTGCCTGGGTGTGATGGGGTCGCTGCTGACAGGGATTTTCCAGGGCCATGTCCCTGTGCCCCCTCTTCCCAGGACCCTCCAGCGCTGCAGGAGTGAGCTTTGGTTTTCTTTCCCCTGCTCTTGCTGCTCCCTGGCCACGAGAGGGACGTCATGGCAGGTGTCAAATCTGCTCTGCTGCAGCTCCTGGGAGGGCTCAGGGCCCTGTGGGGCCACTCAGGGGATTTGTGGGGATAACTCAGCCCAGCCCTGGCCCTGCAGTGTCCCCTGAGCCCGCCCAGCCTGGTGGGTTTACTGATGCCTTTGTGAGGAGGCAGGAGATGAGCTCTGCAAACCAACCCCCCCAGCCCATTTTCACAGCAGCCTTAGCAGCAACGTCTGGTTTTTTTCTACCAAACGTTTTCTTACGGCACAGAGAATTTTTTTGTGTTTTTTTTTTTTGAACTGCCACAGATATAAATATTTTAAATTTAATATATTTTAGGCAAAGCTAGACAAATCTCCATTGGACTTTCCACAGCTGACAGATGAGGATGAATATACCACATTCTTTTGAGTGCCTTTCTACCTTCATAAAGTCTGAGAGCTTTAACTGAAGCACCTCATCACCCAGCCAGATGTTTAGCTGAAAGTGCTAAAGGGTTGATTCCTTTGCAAAATTTTGTTTCGAGATCATGTCAGCTCCTTTCCCCTCAAAAAAAGGTGCTAAGCCTAATATTGCATTTTAACCTTGGACTTTCACCCCATGATTAATGTGAATATTTATTTCAATGTGTCCCTCTTACTGGGTTTTTACTTTATCCAGTCTTTAGTTGTTTTAGAGAGATGTCACATCATGGTTTTATGCTGTTGCTTTTCATGATGAATGTTTAATTATGAACAGTGACTTTTTGTAGATTTCAAATATTACACAGTTGAGTTTCAGAGGATTTAATTTCTCGGTGTAAAGAGTTTTGTAATGGTGCTTTGTACAGTATGTATTCTAATTTTTTTTTTTTGCACATAGTTTCAGTTTCCCTAAACTGATTTATTTGTACCAAAATTTTTTTTTTGTGTTGTACTAAAGTCCAGAGCACACTTTTTTTTTTTTTTTTTTTTTTAAATTGCTGTTCTCCAACAAACACTACATCTGGATTGAACTCCTGGTGCATTTGAGAACTGGCTGCAGTGATGGAAGTCAAAGCTTTGCTTCTCTGTCACCCTCCAGCTGGATGTAGCAGGTTCTGATGGCTTTGGGTCTGAAACAGCACACTTCCCAGGTTGTACTTCACACTAAGTAGTTAAGTCCTGGCTCTGCCACACCCTCAGAGCTTTGTCTGTAGCTGTAATTAGTTTATCCAAGTGTAATTACTCCTCCACAGACTGACAGTTCTTAGTTTCTCATTGCCATTGTATTTATTACCGAGTGTTTTAGCGTTGGTATCATTGTATTTTCACCCAGCTGTTACATGAGCTTTAACAACAACGACGACAACAACAATCTGTATAAAATGGTTTTTAAGTACTTAATGTATGTACCCATGCAGAAGTTGAGCAATAAATTGTATGCTGTTTGCACTGTCACAGCATCAATGGTTTTAAAAGGTTCTCAAGTTTTTTATTCATTAAATCTTTAAAATGGAAAATGTTCTTTTTTTTAAGTAACTTGACTTTGTTTCGGGAGAAAACACTTCAAACTTGGTGTCTGTCCATGTGCTGTGAGGGGGTTTTACCAGTTTGGTACCTACAGAAAGGGCTCTGCTGAATGTTCTACTCCAGCACAGCAGCTTTTACTTCTGCCTGTCTCTCATGTCCTGGCCTTATCTTGATGCCTCCTCTCAAAACTCAGCAAACCATCTTCCTTAAGGGGGAAAAAGAAAGGTAAATTTGGTAAACACTTGCTAAATTTCATCAACTTAAAGGCTTCAAGTCAGCCAGGTTAAAGCAGCTCCCTGGAAAGGGTTGTAAAAGTCAAGGGTTTGTGTTTCTGGGTTTTGCTGTGTGGTTTTTGGGTCTGTATTTTTGAAGTATCTCATGCTGGCTGGTGTCTTTAATCTGTAAAAGAAGCTTCTTTTTTTTTCATGTTTAGTTCTTTTTCCTTTCAGTGCATGAGTCTGAATCCCCTGAGTGTGTTGTCAGTTCTGTGAGACATCAAATATCAAGTATAATGCAATTAATAATTCTATCACTTCTCACACACTAGGGCTGAGCAAGAACTCTTCTACTAGAGCCTGTTAAAATTAAACTTTAGTTCATCCTCATTACCAAGATGAACTAATTAACAGTTTAAATTCTGTCAGGCAGAAGAGACTGTATCAGTAACAGCCACAGCTCCTTCCCAGGGTCCAGCTCTTGCAGAACCTCATCTTTTACTGCTTTAGAGGAACCTTCACTGTTTTCCATTTCAAACCACTTTTCCCAATGCATTTGTAGCATTGGGGGAGTATTTTATGTGCCTTTATGTTGTACAGGCCAGGAAGCCCAACCCTGCAAACACAGAATGAAGGGAAGAGCTCATGGAATAAGTTGTCAGTCCTGCCTTGCTTGGTGTATCTGAATTCCTGATTTTTGATGTCAGGTTTATTGCAGCCATTCTCTGACTTGGCCTTTCACAGGAAACTTGAACTTCTGATGTTCTTTTTAAGATCTTCTTGTTCTTTGTGAGCTTTCCAATCCAGTAATTTCTGGCTAATGGTGTTAGTGTGGCTGAGCAACAACAGCCCCAGCATCCAACTGTTCCACCAGGATAAAGCTCTCTGACTTCATCCCACTTCCTGTGGGTGTAGAGCTCAACATTTATCCCAGCCTTGCTAAGAAGGTAGAAAGTACTTCAAAAACTTTATTGGTGATCATAAAAGTGCTGTGGGGATCCCAGTTCCCAGCAGCTACACCCCTGACAGGTCAAAATGACAGAGCAAATGTTCTGGAGTAAAAAAAAAACCAGCCACACACCATCTTCCCATTACAGCAGCCATCAGAGATCTCATCCTCTCAGCCAGTGACATTTACCTAAGTCTTACAAGAAGTGGCCTTGGCTGTACTGGAAGGAAGCCATCTGCAGTCTGGATCTCAGTCTGTCTGCTTCGAGTTCTTGGAAAA
Source organism: Empidonax traillii (assembly GCF_003031625.1). Lineage (NCBI taxonomy): Eukaryota > Metazoa > Chordata > Aves > Passeriformes > Tyrannidae > Empidonax > Empidonax traillii. Next base: position 196,726 of record NW_020955911.1, on the reverse strand, counting down.
AGGTGTCGTCGTCGTTGTGCATGATTGCTGCTTGCAGCTGCTGGATTTCCTTCTCCATCTTTGATCTCAGTTCCCTTTTGGATTTCTGTAGCATCTAAAAAAAAGCCCTGCCATCAGCCCCAGCAGGTGAAAAGAAAACACAAGGAGGCAGAATGAAGAGGACTTACCTGTGCTTGTGCTTTCTCTCTGGTTTGGATTTGCTGGAATTCTTGAGACAGTGCTTCTGCCAGCATGGCAAACTGAGAGAACACATGTGTCAGCTGAAGCAATTAAAGAAAAGACTTCTAGGGTAAAAACAGGAGCTGTGTGAGGCAGATGAAGCTTTACCTGACCCTTGTAGTAGTTCTCCATGGACTCCAGCTCGTTCTGGTGCTCTCGCCGTTGCTCATCGCGCTTCTCCTGAGCGTACGCCCTCAGGTCCCTCAGTCTTTGCTTCTGAATTTCTAAACCTTCTTCAAATAAACTTTTAAAGATCTGCCAGCAGTGAAGAAAAGCAAACCTGAAACTCTCCCAGAAACTTGTAAGTCTGTGTTTACACGTTTCAGCTGCTGCATCTCCTGCTGCAAGGGCATGAGGAGAGGCCACTGCCCAGGTTGTGCAGCTGGGGATGGTGGTGCAGATGCAGCTGAGCTGGGTTTGTATTACTCATTTAGCTGAAATTCTGGGAGATAAAATCATTTATTCATGTCATATGACCCGACAGCACAAGCCAGGGCCTTTGAACATGCACTGTGATTTACAGCCCACCCTGCACTCTGAGTCTGATTTCAGGACCTTCATCCAGATTTCCAGCAGCAGGAAATCCAGCCTGGACTCAGGCTTTCCATTTCTACACAAGAACATTTACCAGCTGTAGCTCACAGCTTGAGGCAAACAGTTCCCAAATCACTAACAGTGGATTAGGCACTAAACTTCTCATCTTTTCTTTTCGAAGGTGACATTTGTGTATCTGCTCTTGCAAAGTCTAACAGCTCTCCTTGCTTTCCTTCTCTCTGATGTCCAGCCCTAATTAGAGATCATATCTGGCACAAAGTCCACTTTGTTTAACAAACACAACTGAATAACAAAGTTGAGGTTTGATCATCATCTTAACTGAAGATTTAGATTATTTTCTTTGGATATTAACTACAGGAACAACTTCTTAATCCTACTGTTTCTGAAAACTCATTTCCCCAATTTCTCACGTTACCAGCCCCGTTTTTCCATACTAATACTTCACCTTCCCTCTCCTTTTAACCCCAAGCAGCTTTTCTTGTTCCACAAGGATTTGCCCTACACTGTATCCATGTTTCCAGAGAAGGAACTGTCTCATCACTGACTGACCAACCACTTCATCCTGGCCCTGCTCCTGTCACTGCCCTTGCTCTCTCTACTTGTGGGATCAGCTGAGCTGCCGGACGAGGGGTGCCCAGCACTGGGGTGCAAACACCGAGAACTGCAGCCTTGCAGAGCAGGAATCTTGTCCTTACCTTCTCCTCCCGTGTCCTGGCTCTCATCAGCTTGGCCCTCAGCTGCACCCTGTAATCCTCATAGTACCTCCTGGCTCGAGCCACCTGCTGCCGCTTCTCGGTCACTTTGTTCTGAGCCCATTTCTGCCGGGAGATGCGGGTCTTGAATTCTTGCTGAAAGGAGAACGAGCAGCTGTTAAGACCAAACTGCCGACAGGTATTGCTTTGTCAATCCTTGCTGATTGATTAAGGTTCTTGCCCAACAGCCCAGTTGTACCCTGCAGTTGGGGTTTAAAGCTTTAGTCACTGCTGATGGGGCATGGTTGAGAATTTTGGAGTCAGCGGTGCAGTGGGAGCTGCAGCACCCAGAGCCTGAAGGCTCTCCTTGCACAGTTCTAGAGTTGGACCTTTTAAAGCAGCACTGCAGTGTCATAAAAATACTACTCCACTCCCATGACCCCAGCAGGCACACAACAAACATCATAGGGCATTTGAGACCCCAGCTGCTCAAAAGTCTTAAAACTGTCCTAAGAAAAAAAGCCACTTTTCTGACCGAGGAATGTGCATTCCAGGTAGCTCAGTGTGAACGTACAATATGACAAATACCCTCCAAAGAACGTACCAGTCTCTTGCTGTGCTCTTGGTCCTTTTTAATAATTGCAGCAAGAAGCTCATGCTTCCTCAGGGCTTGTTGAACCTGGAGGTTTAAAAAAAAAAAAAAAAAAGAAAGCTGATTACTTCCATCATTCTGCAGGACAAGCTGTTGTATACTGGAGGTTTAAACATTGCCCCTCTGCTGTGTTTTGGTTATGTTGAGAGTTACCAGAAGTTAATCTGCTTTTGTATCTCACAACTAACCTTTAAACTAATAAAGACTGTTCAGAAGTAGCACTTGAAACCATAAAGGGCTTTTAAAAAGGCAGTGGCAACCCCAAGCAGTACCAGAGAAACCAGTACAAAAACAGGACCATTCCATTCCGGTGGCTGATGAGTTGAATCCACATGTCTCAATCTGCACATCCCTGTTTACCCAAGCTCAGCCTTTCCCACGTGCTGCTGCCCCTGTGCCAGGAGTTCTGCTGGCACCCAGCAGGTGAGATGGGCACGCTCACCTCATTCAGGAGCTTTGGTCTGGCTCTGGCAGGGGCTGCCTGCAGGTGCTCTGTTTGTGCCAGCTGCCGCTCCCACATTTTGTTCAGGGTGCGGTGGGAGATGTGCAGGGAGGGAAACTCCTGCAGCAGCTTCACCAGGAGCTCGTTGTCCCTTATTGTCACTGTGAGGTAAAGGCAGATGTGAGCAATAAATTCCTGCAGAATGCATTTAGTGGTGAGTTTGCCCAGGCTAAGTTATGAAATGTTTTCTGTTGAGTTCTATATAAAATCCCACCCTGCTGTTCCAGTGTCAGGCTGAGCCCAGCAGGACATGACATCACCCTGCCAGTCCAGCAGCAGACACTGATCCCAGTCTTTTGTTGTTGTTTTTTCTGAAGAACTGCTTTTAGAGCTCAGGTCTTATTTCCCTCCCACCACCACCACCACATCCAGTTGAGACAGGTATCCCCTTCTTTTCTTCATCTGGTTCTGACCATCACTAATCAGTGATTTTTTTAGCTGTCCCTCTCTCTCTGGTTGCAGCAACTTCAAATAATGCCAACACCACAGGAGCAATGACAGATCCAGGTCAAGTAAACAAGTGCAAAATAAACTGGTTTGCAACCAGCTCGTTCCCAGTACACCTTTGATCTTTCTGGCAGGAAAAGATGATGGGGAGATGAAACAAAAGGGTATTTACCAAGTACATGCCCTTTAAAAACTGGAAAAAGAAAATATCAGGCAATGTAGCTGAGAACATGCAGGTGTGTAGGGGATCCATGAGCACACACAGTGCTGGTTACCAAAAGTGAGCCTGGGATTTGCATCCTGGCTGCTCCTGGAGCATCACTTGCCCAGCTAAAGCAGTGGCAGCATTACCAGCACAATGGCAGGGCCCTGACAGATCCTCCTCCATTACCTGCACGTGGCTCAGCTCAAGCCAAAGGCCCAATTTTAAACCTGATACAAGCTCAGAAAAATAACAGAAGGAGAGCTCAGACTGGAGTCGAACAAGCACAGGAGCAGCAGTAATGGAAACAAGCCCTGAAAATAATCCCAGGGATTTTAAGGAAGTAGCAAATGGGTCACAGTTTGATTGTGCAGTGATGGCTTACATTTACTTAGAGCATTATCTTCCCTAACAAAAATCCAGACATATAGAGGTCAGGAGAAGGGGAAAATGCTGCAGCTGCCTGGTATATGTTGGCCTGGTGCCTTTATTCTTGGAGTTCAACACATGCTTTCAAAAGATGCCAGTTTTCCACCAAGGATAGTTTTGCAGTTCTTACTTGGATCTGCTTGCTTTGGCTTCATGGTCCCTCGTTTTGGAATCCACTGGCTGGATCTGGGATTCCAAGGTGTGGTTTTTCTAGAATAAACTTTCACTGGCTGAGACACTTTTGGAGGTTCTTTAAAGATGTTTTCTTTGTATTCTCGTTCCTTAGGAGCAGATGTAAAACAGATGGAGAACAGGTATGAGAAGGGAAAGACTGATAGAACAGAGTTTGGCCATCAGAGCTTAAATGTCTTTGAAACTTTAGAATGAGAACTTGGACATATTGCACTGGATTCTCCAGAAGGCCAGAATTCACCAAAATGCAGGTCAGGGTTCAAATAAAGGTTAAATCTCATTACTGCATAACCTCAGCTCTTCTGCAGCACTGAACTAAGTCACTACTTTATTAGCACACAGGGCTGTAACTGTGACAACTTACAAGGAGTTTCTGTACCCAAAAGTGCCTGCACAGATCATCCAGACAAATTTGAAAAGGAAAAAAAACCACAACCAAACAAAACACAACCAAAAATCCCCACAGTGCATCACCTACAATTTCCTTGAGGACTTCTCTGAGCTTGCAAAGTCTAAGCCTCTCCCTGGCTTCATAAATCCTTAGTTCATCTTCATAAGCTTTATTGACAATCTAGAAAATAAAAACAGAAGGACCTGCCAGAGGAAATAATCAGTCCATACAACCACCTCATTAACTTGTTTGCTGTGTGGGTCAAAGGAGCTTCTTCCACTTTAAACTCTTTTTTTTTTTGCAAAATTTGGGGTTTAAAGTCTCTTCCTCAGCAGGCACAGACACAACAGCACATGATGACTAAAGGAGGCCAGATCCTCCATTAAGTAAGATCATTTTTCATGAGTTTACCATAACTGTTGGTAAGAATTCCCACAAAGTCTCACCCAGAAATTACCTTTGCTTTTCTTGTTCTTTCGTCCCTCTCTTTTTGCAGCTGGCAGCGGATTGTCTTTATGTGTTCATTACCACACAGTTTATCTTCCTGATGCTGATAAAAGTGGGAGGGTGGAGAAAGGGATCGTGGTCTGCTTGGGAACCTTGGAGCTAATTTGAGACAAAAAAAGCAGTGAGGTGCACTGTGCCCAGGCCCTCATTTCAGAACCCCAGCCCTGGGAGCTTCTGTTCCTGCCCTGCCCCGCTTTGTGTACACTTTTTAACTCTGCCTGCCTCGGATTTTTGGTGCTGTTTTGCCACAGCTATTTAAGTGTTAAATAAGAATTTAGTTGTAATTCTGTTATTGTTGCTCAGGTTTGGATCAGAGACCAAACATAAGTGAACTGACAACACAAAACTTAGTAATTAACTCTGAGTAATTCATTGTGTCAGCTTTACATCCCAATTCTTCATTGGCATCAATGGTTACCTCTCCCAGCTGTCCTGTGCCCATAGTCCATGACACTGTCACTGTGCTGGGACAGGTTGTCTTCATCTGGCAGCTCTTCTCTGCTGCACTCCCCCAAAGCTCTCTTTAACATCTACGGGACAGATTTTTTTGAGGAGGGGTCAGGTTGAACAGACAGTTTGTAAATTTAGAATAAACTAAAGGCAGTGTTAGGTGTGGATTTTCATGGGTGTTAAATTCATACTCCTGTTGTCTCCACTGCCATGACTAAAGCCAGGTTGTTCAGCCCAAGAGGGAGATTTCACTTACCAAATCCAGCTCGTTGAGCCTGCGAGACAGTTTTTCTGATGCCTCGTGGAGCTCCTGCTCAGGCAGCTTCTTCTTGGTTGCTCCCTGGGAAAGGGAATCTTCAAATGAATCTGTGGTAGAAGTTTCGTATCTGCTAAAGCAGAAGACAGATTTCGTTTCTCTGCTGAAAACTTGAAGGTAATAATTATCTCGCACAATTCCCCTTCGCTTTCTGCATAAGCACATTTTTATAGGATTAAGTAGAAGCTGAATGTGAAAGTACCTATAACTATATTTAAGAACATGAATATATGGCAAGGGAAACAGGAAACCCTTCTATTAACAATAATCTTTCACTGTCACACAGCCAAGGAAGAAGAGGTCTTATTGAAAAAGGAGAGTGGGGCTGGATGGCCATGGAAATTAAAGTGTTAATGTGGTTCAGGACCAAAACACTGAACTTGCCTTGGTGTTCCAGGCAGGTACCTGGATTCTGGTCTTGGAGTTTGTGTTAATTGTTCAAATTGCAGGGAGAATTTTTCATCTGAAGAGGAAGCAGATACAGAAGGCTCATGTTCCAGAGGAACCTAGGGAAAATTAGTAAATTGATTAGTAAATTAGATTTTATTAAGATCTTATAGATCACAGGAGTAGAGAGAGGCTACAACAGCTTTTATAGAACCATCTCAAACCCTGTGGATACAGACACATAAAAATAGCTGTATTTCCAGGTCCCTGGTTGAAGATAGTGCGCTGTAGAGAAATAATGCTTAAAGCAATAGAGCAGCAAAAATGTAGACTATCAGCTCAAGAATCATCTACAGCTCAGCCAGTGAACCAGAACAAGGTCTAGGTTAAGTGGTGAGTGCCCCTCCTGAGCCTGGGCCTGATGCCAGGCAGTGGAAATAAACTGAATTTCACTGAGTGCAGACTGAGCTGCAGCTCCCAGAGAGCCAAAAGTGTCCTTGTGCCATCAGTTCCACTGCTCTGGTGCTGCCAGACAGGAGTCATTTGGGGGTGCCATGCATGGACTTGCACAGGCACCAACAGAACGAGCCTCAAACACACACAATGTTTGAAACAGGCAGTGCAGAAGGAGAAGCTGCTCAAAGCGGAGGAACAAGTGGAGTCTGTGAGTACCTCTGGTGGTTGCAGAAGGCAAAATGGTGTTTCCAGAGCGAGAAATTTCCTATACAGACACATTTCTACAGGCACAGCATGGATCGATTCGTGGGCTTTGCATTATTCAGTTTTTGAAAAGCAAAGGACAAAGCAATAAAATAAAATGAACCAATATAATCAGGCTGTACAGTGATCTTTAGAAGGGAGTAAAATCTAAGTTTTATGGGAGGTTGAACAACCCTAAAACCCCAAAATTCTTACTGATTTAGAATGCTGGTACACTGCAGAGAAAGGACGTGACCACACTCTTGTGTTTTGTGTATTTTTGATAAAAAAGCAAGATAATTAGTGACTGGCTGGTTGTGATAAATTAGAACTCTCTGGGTGCTGGCTCATGCACTTTTTGGAGCAAACAGCTCCAGAAGGAGCTATGAACTGATGTGACTTACAAACTGTACACAGTCCTAGTCCATCAACACTGATTGTATTCTGAGGAAAGTGAGACTAAAGCAGCTTTGAAACAAGAAGTGCCAGGAGGTATCAGGAGAATTAAGCAGAAATCCAAAAATACTGAAAGAGCTCCCACAACTGAAGGTGCAACAAGTACCTTTCTCCCATTGTCCTCAGCATCACCCACCTGGGCTCCCACTGCAGCAGCAGATGACAGGGAAGTGTGAGCTGATGCTTCAGCCTGCACTGGGCCCTCTGAGGGGAGGAACAAGGGAAAACAAGGGGTGAGCCACGGCCTGTGCAGCCAAAGAGAGATTGAGAGAGCTACTCAAGGAGAAGAGAGACACAAAGCCAGGTTGGTGACACAGCTGTGACAGTCACTTTGGCAGTCTCAGTGCCATGGCAGTGCTATGGAAACTGGAAAGGTAAGCAGTGTTTCCCAGGCAACAGAGAAAATGAGTACTGGAAAAAACAGCTTCTAAAGCTTTGCCACGATAGCAGTTCATGGTTTTCTTTTTTTTTTTTTTTGTTAGAGTTGAAAGTGCCTTGTTTGCTCCATGTTTGCTCAGCATAAGCTCAGCCATGGCAGTTATCTGCTGGAGATTTCTCTAGTGCAGGCCCATCTTAACTGGATTAACGAAGAAAGGAGTTGAACTGAGGACATGGATTACTTTTTTCCAGCACAGGGAAAAGATTAAAAGTAACCTATTTTTGTTTCTCTATAAAACAGAGATAGAAATATGAACTTGTGGCTGCAATGCACTAATAGTTTCAAAACCATGTTTCTCTTGGTGCCAGTGAAAATAAACACAATGTGTGATACTTAAAAGAGTTCCCCTATAGGAAGCAAAAATTTCTCTTACCAGGGATCTTTCTTGATAGAAGGAGACTACCAGAATCATCATCAGATTTTTCAGTAGGTGACTCTTCAAGCTGAAATAAAAAGCAACATGTGTTCTATAAATTCACAGGAGAGTGCTGACAGGAAGGTCATACATTAGGTCTTTCTGCAAATGGAAGCCAATGCTGATTTTATAGAAGATAAAAATCACCATAATTATTTTGTTTGCTACGTTGGATAGACAAAAATCACTATAATTATTTTGTTTGCTCTATTGCCAACTGTGCAGTTACATTGATTATGGGGATGTGTCTAAAATAAACACACCCCTCAAATTAAATTCCTTTCTAGACAGTTAGTGAAGAACAAATCCACAACCCAAAAATTCTTTGAACTGAGATAAGCTCTGACACGTTCACAATTGTTCTTCAGAGGCCAAGTGAACTAACTGGGTTTTAAAATGAAAGCAGTATGGCTTACTAATAAATAAATAATTAATTAATTAAATAAAAAATAACCAAAGGCTAGGTTTTTCCTTACAGCAGGAATTTTCTGGCTGCTTACCAAAGCTGCTGCCTGTCTGTGTGAGCTGTGGAAACCTCTCCAGGCAGGGTGTGAAGGCTGGAAGGGGGGCAGCAGAGGAATGGCTTGCTGGATGGGCTCCCCCAGTTTGGTGGCACTGGCACCCACCCCCTCTTTGAGGGGCTCAGCAGCAGGAACAGATTCCATCCACCCTGCAGAGACAAACACAAAGGACTTGAGGTGTCACCTGTGACAACAAAAAAAGCCTAGAAGTGTTACCACAGAGTGGTCTTTAATGTTTTTTCATCCAAACTCACCTTCCTCTCTCCTGGAAAATGAATGAGCAGTGTCTCCAAGCCTAATTAATTCACCGGTGGATTCTGAGCCATCTGCATCACAGGTTAGAAGGAAATACTCTGAGTGGGACCTGAAGGGAACATAAGCCATGAAATATTAACTTTGCAGGTCTCTGCCCCTTCAGCCCACGAGATGGAGCTGCAGAGGAGCTGTGACACCAGAGAGTGGCTGGGACAGCACGGGACACGAGCCTTCCTCCCACAGGACAAACCAAGGCAGGAGCGACAAAGACAAATCCAGTTCGGTGTCACTAAAACACAATCGTTGAGAACTGATTAAAGTTTGTAAAGCAAACCTAAGGGAAACAAAATGCCATCAGCACTCTCTTCCAAAAAGTTCTGGATCTAATTTTAGCCCTCGTGCTGCCTGACCAAAGGAGAGTTACCTCACATGCCATTTGATAGGTGTAATCAGTGGGTTTCCACACTATTAAAAACTTACCAGTTTCTCTACAGATACACAAAGATGGTCAATCTCTATGTCAATGCAAATATTCAGAACTGTTCTTACCCTTCAGCTGACGAGGGTATTGAATGCTCTGTAAGTTGATCAGTGTTGCCTTCCAGCTGCTCTTGAGATGCAGTTTGAATTTCATGACTGGACAGCACATTTGCTTCAGCTGTTAATAACCAAGAGGCAATTATTTGCAAGAAACAGCTCCTCTCTCATTTACCTTTCTCCTCAAAATAGCTCCTGCTCTGGATTTACCCCCCAAGACCCAGCTCACTTGCCTCCCAGTAAGTAAAAAGGACATTTGCTCATTGTTCCAATTAAAGCCAACATTCCCTGAATCCTAATCCTAAATCATTTGACTGACAGGCTGAAAAGCAGCTAACAGAGGATGAATGGTCTAGAGGAGGTTTCTGCCACAAGAAAGAAGCAGAAAGGTTATGTACTCCAATTCTAGCCTTTTAACAGGATTTGGGGGATATTATTTTGTTATTGCTTATGAAAATAAGGAATACAAACACTCAGTTTGGCCACGGAAATGTCCTCCCTCATGGTCAGTTTGTCTTTCTCAAGGTCTTAAATGAGGGGAAAATACTGAATAAATCTTTGCTACACTGGAAACACTGTGGGTTTACATCTGCTCACCTCCAGTGCGAGAAGAAGATTCACTGGCTTCTGTCAGATACTCTAACAAACCATCAAATATTTCCAGGAGGTTTTTGATAGATTCCCTCTCTCCTTTCACAATGTTCTCACCTGAAGAGAAGGTAATGGCACATATTAATGATTAGTACCTCACAGAGGAAAAGTTCTCCAAGTTTTCTGGAGGAGAGTGCTTGGTGAAGGTGTCAGCTCAGAAGACAACTGATCACTTGTTTATGGCTACACATGTAAGCTTAAGGTATCTTTTAGCATCCTAAAGTTGCATATTTTCACTTCTATTAAGTGAAACTTTATTAAGAGAAATATTCAGGGATATTTTCAGGGATAGTTAGTATTTAACACTTTTCTTATCCAAACTACAGCATGACCCCAGTCTCTGGGGTGCCAGCAGCAAACACCAGCCACACCATCCAGGCACCAGAAACACTTCACAACAAGCAGTTTTCCTTCTTGGCAGGTTGTGTTATGTGAGGCTGTAGGTGAGTGCTCAGTGAGAGCCATTTTCTGTGTACAAGGGACAGGCACAGCAGCTCAAACCAACTCCTAAAAATGCACTAACGAGTTTGAAATTCAAGGCTCGTGCCTGAAAATCCAATCTGCAAGCATGAGCAAGTAACAGATTGCAGGTAGCAGTTTAGCAGCCAGCTGAAGGATGGCTGGCTTAACTTTAACATTTCTTCCTCTTATTTATTCCCTGCTTGCTGTTTCAATTTACAACCTGATGTTCAATGCAAGGGTTCAGTGTTCTGATGACATTCACTGTGGGACGAAGACCTTCCTGCAGGTATGAGAGCATTCTGTATAACACATGCTTCTTATAAATTATTCCAATTAAACCACACACAAACTGGTCTTTGTCTCATGAAAACAAATACTTACCAGTGATGTGAGACAAGCTGACCTGCAAATAGTCCAGTGCCAGGGAATCTATTACTGCTTGTACATTGTGTGCATCATCCTCTTGGCTCCTCGGAGTAGCTATGAAATCTATTTAAAAGAAATAATAGATCTTAGGCTAACCAAATGGCCAGCTTATTGCAGGTACTTTATTAAACTACTCTAACTTCTGCTTATAAATTAGTATTATTTCAGTACCTTGCACATGAAATTTTTCATAAGTAGTAAGCACCAACTTTTTCAATTTTTTTTTTCATTACAGAACACACGGTGACAAAACCAAAAAGATTTAAAAATTATCATTCCTACCTGGTACTTTTTCTCCCAAGATTGACTCATAAAGACGAACAAACACGTCAGCACCACATTCCGAGAGATGCTTTATGTGCTGGTTTATGTGACAGCTCCTCAAAAGACCATTGGCAACGTCAACCCAATCTATTAAGAGGCAAAACATATTAATGTCAGAGCTGAAAGACACAGAAATAAGGACATGGTCAGTTAAATCACCCCAAATATTGAACATATTGTACAAGTACAGTCACAGCACAACCAGACTTGGGAGCTGAAGGGCACTGAAGTACCGCAGGCTGGGCAGGTTCCTTTCTCCTTTCATATAATGGAAAACAAATTTGGATGTGGCCTCGTAGCCGGGAATTCCAATCCTTGACGAGTTTACCAAGCTTTGATATGCTGCTTATCAATAATCAGAAATTATATGTACTCTTTGGAAAAGCAGGAGCTTCTCTTCCAAACCCAGGTTCACCAATACCCTTCGGCAAAGACATCGCTGCTAATGTCAATATTCCCCAGGAAAGCTGAATCCTAAGATTACTTTTATTAGTTGTTAAGGGATTACAGGAATATGACGCTGGTCCCACCAACTCCATGCTCTGAGGAGTACAGTGAGATGTGCATTAACAGCCTGATTTTCCCAAAACTTCTGAGTCCTGGATTCCAAGGTGTTTTGAGGTACATGTACCCTCTGCTTTCCTCCTTGTCACCCACTTCAAACACCACCTTGGAAGAACTAAAGTCTAAATCTCCCTTAGCCTCTGACCTCTTGGGGCTGGATTTCCACCTCCCCCTCCACGATGCTGCCTTTGCAAATCGTTGTGGTATTTTAGTAAGTATTAAAGACCTAAATTGTTGGAGAAGGGGTAAGTCATCCTTGGAAGGAAAAAAACATACAGTTACTACAAGAGAAACTAGTTTGCACAGTTTTTCTATTCTGTACATAGGGGGTGTTACTTTTCCGCCCCTTTAGTCTTCCATCAGTTCCAGACATCACTTTATTTAAACATTTTAATAATTTCAGGTGAATGAAAGCTTAAAGTAGCACTCCCTACACTTCAGGCTGATATCTTGGTAGACTCCTCTTATTGCTCATCTCCAGCTTTATTAATTCCAAAGCTCCACCGGGGAGGTTAAACTAAAGAGCTTAAAAAGCCACGACACAAGGAAAAGACAGGTTTAAGGGGCTGAATAAAACAGCACCAGTGATGCGAGCAGCCGGGGGTGAGGAGTCACAAAGAAGGTGGCTCCCCGGAGCTGCGGCACCGGGACCCGCCCCACCGCCAGGCCGCGCAGCGAGGGAGCGAACACGGCGAGCCCCGGGGAGCGGCAGTCGGTGCCCTCATGAGCCCTCCGGGAGCGGTGATCAGTGCCCCGAGGGGCCCTGAGGGAGCGCGGCCCTACCTGTGCCCTCAGCGCTGCCCATGGCGGCACCAACGGCCATCGGCGCCCGCCCCGCCATTTAAACCGCGTGCCGCGCGCTCATTGGGCGGGCGGCGCAGGAAGGGAGGGCCAAGGGCGGGTCCTGGGTCTGTCCCGGTCCCCGGAATGGTCCCGGTCCCGGTCCCGCTCCCTGTTCCCGTCCCCGTCCCAGTCCCGCTCTGAGGGCGGTGTTTTCAGCCCCCTCACGGCTCCCCCCGGTCGGTGCCGCCGCCCCCTGAGCCCTCCGCGCAGGATTAAACCCCCAGGAGCGCCCCTGGCTGCCGAGGGCACTGTCGGTATAAAATGGCGGCGGTGCGTGTGGGGGGTGCCAGGCGGTCCCGCCTCCGTCACCTGAAGCGAGGCGGCTGTGGGCGTTTTTTCGGTGAAATAGGTAGGGAGAGGCCGGTCTGGCGAAGGTTCCAGCGCTTGACCTTGCGGCCCTGACCTGGGGCCTTTGCCGGCCGCTATGTCCATGACCGGGGGTTTGGTGTTAATCGTCCGGTAATCCAGGTTTTTATGGCTTCTGTGCATGGAAGGAGTGTTAAAACCCTCATTAAAAAACAAGTTTTAGAACGGTTTACTTAGCGAAACTCATTCTATTAGCTCTTAGTATACAGGTTTTTGAGTAGGTGAAAAGCATGTTATCTTCCTCACTGAGCAACAGTATTCCACATTCTCCTTAGGAATTCTGGAATTTCCGTGTTGCATCAAGTCTAGGAAAAAATGGTGCTCTTTGTCCTTAAAGTCCTGGAGCGTGAGAGAAGCAGCTGAGATCACAATTATGAATGTGAGAACAATGACTGGCAGCAAATAAAGCTCAGCGATGTGAGCTCCAGCAGCCCCCCGGCTGTCGCGTGGAGATATAAATCCAAATCCACACATCACCTTAGGAACACAAAAGAGCTTTTGTGCAGGTAAGCAAACACGTATCAGTGCTGTGAGGCTAAACTAAACATGGACTGCAGTTTGATACACACACAGCTCTGTAAACAGAGAATTAGGCTCAAATTAGGAAGAGAAAACAGGAAGAGTGCTGGTGTTTAACTTGGGTGGAACAGAAAAACGAGGAAGTTTTTTACAAAGGAAATCGAAAGGAGTTCCTTGCAGACCAAATGTGAGCGGGCAAGGCAGAGGCGAGGTTTTTGTTTAGACTTTTCAATTCTTTAAAACCTGTGAAAGATTAAACAGCACAGAAACAGAGCCACCTTATACACACACACACACACAAAAATGAAATTAGCTGTGTTAAATTAATGTAACAGAACAAGAAAAACTCAGATAATCTGTTATTTTGGAGCCTTTGCAAAAACCTTTTTCAGACTCCTCAGAAACAGGAAGTCTGTAGGGTCAGTGGGTATAGAGTGTTAAAAGAAGCATTTGGGGAGAAAAATCTTTCAAAAGCCTTATTAAATCCGTGAAGTCCATCCTGAAAAAAATTGGGGAAGTTCCTCTGTTAGAAATTTGCAGGGATAGTATTAACAAAACTGGTCGTCAAATCGGAGCCTACTAAGATAAGAAGTTAATAACAAGAAAAAGAGGTGGAATTCCAAGTTGCTGAAGGGAGAGCAGCTGTGGCTGTTCATAAACAAAGATAAGCCTGACTGAAGTGTTCTGTTCGAGGAAGATGTCGTGGAAACATCCAGTCTTTGCAAACCTTGCTCTGTTCTTAGCAAGAATCAAAAAAAGAAAAAAAAATCGTTAGGAAATAACACACAACAGATCGAAAATATCTTTATACTGTCGTTATGTGAATCTGTACGGGGTCCAGAGCATAAACATTGCGAATTTCTTGTCAATAAAGAGAAAATGGGAAAGATACTTAGAAATGTGGAATTGCTTTTAAAAAAGAGGAAAAATTAGACTTCAGCTTTGGTTTGTAGAGAAGGTGAGTTACAAGGTATTAATGCCCACAAAGGGTATAAATAAATAGACAATCATTAGCATTTCTAATAACTCATGTTGAATCGTGCCCTTTTTTCTTACGTGGCAATCTGTTGAAAATGAAAGTAAATGTTTTTCAGGTCGCGTACAGTCAAACTGAAACACATTGTCATGGTATCTTAGAAGCTGAGGGCATAAATAGAACCAAAATGTGAAGAAATGGCCATCAGATGCAGTTATTTTTGTCTCAGAAAAGCCTCAAATCTCGGATTGCTAGAAGGTGGGAGGATATAAACGGAGAGTGTTGTTATGGCAGTTCTTCCTTATGTTGTTTTGGTTTCCATCCCTCTCTGCCTGGAACAGGTGGCTGCTGGTGTTTATACTTCAATTTTTGTGTGTGTAAAGCCTGAGGTACCCGGACATTTGGGCTGTTCCTCACCTGGCAAAGCCAGACAGGTGCAAAACTCGGTGTCCATTGGGGGTATTGAATGTTTTTATCTGTCCAGCACAGCCTGCCCTCACCGCAGCTCCCTGGGTGACCTTTGAGTCAGGTTACCGGCCCTGCTTGGAATTCCAAAAGATAACACTGGTAGCTGTTTACAGAACATATATGTAACATTTATAAACGGCAACGGGGAGCATTCTAAAAGAACTAGGAAGCATTTAATGCTCAGTTACTGTGAGTCCAGCTCGCAGTGGTGAAGATCTGCACATCTGAGGCCTTCCAAGAGCAAAAGTCACAGGTGGGCGTGTGGCTTATCTAACATGAAGTATCAGTGATTAGTTAAAAGCCCAAGCTCCCCTCGAGCCTGAGCTTTATGTGTGGCAGCCCTTTCAGGAGGATTTTCACGAGCAGTTCACATGGACTACATATGGATTTGTGAGAACCGGGGGGGGGGCTGCACTGCGGGCAGAGGGGTCTGGCTCTGCCCGGCCAGAAACTGCAGGAGGAGCCAAGAGGCGTTTTAAACACGGTGGGCGGCCGAAAGGTGGCAGTTGTGGAGGGGGAAATCTCCATCCCCTCCATCCCCGACCCCTCGGGCCGGGACCCCTCAGCCAGAACGAGGCTCGGGGGGGGGAGTGTGGGGGTGTGGGCAGTGACGCCAGTGCAGGCACCGCCCCCGAAGGGAGGGGGCACTTCCGGCCGCGAGCTCAAAGCCGGTCAGTCGGGCGAGCGGAGGCCGCGCCCACGCGGAAGGGGGCGGAGCCTCTGGGCCGGCTCGGGCCACTTACATAACGGCGGGGGCGGGGCCCACGCGTGCGTCACGCGCCGGCTCCCGGCAGCCTCCGCGGCCCCCATATATAACCGGCGTCCGCGCGGCCGGGCGCCCACAGTGAGCGGCCCCCGCCAGCGGCGTCGGATCGCGTCCGACTCTTCGTCACCTTCTTTAAGTGATCGGGATCGCCTCGCCCACCGCCACCATCGCCATGCCCGGGTATTCCAGCGACAGGGACAGAGGGTGAGTCCGGGGGCCCGGCGGCGCCAGCCGCCGCCAGCGTCCGGACTCTGAGCCCGCCCGCAGGGCTCTGGGGTTGTTTTTCAGCCGTTTAAGATGGCGGCGGGGCGGGCGTTGGGCCCCGAGCCCTTCCCTCAGCGCTCCCGCCGCCAGGGCCGGCGGGGGGAGGGGACCTGGCTTTTTTTAGGCCACCGAGCGTGGGCGGCGGAGCGATCTGGGCTCGGTTCCTCCGCCTCAGCGCAGCCCCGCGGGTGTGAGAGCCCTGAGGGGGGGCGCGGGTGGGGATTTTTTTTTTTATTTTTATTTTTTTTTTTTTAATATGTGTGCGGGGAAAGTACTCGCTCCCCGCTCCTGCGGGGACACCCCCCGAGCACGGATGGCCCCCGCAGAGCCCGATTCCCCCCGCCGACAGCGGCGGGCGGGCGGCAGGTTTGTGGGTCAGTGGGTTGGCGGTGCCGGAGCCCCGGGGAGCGCTCGGTAGGGCGGTTCCCCTCGCTCCCTTCCCCCCGCCGAGGCTCGGGCTGTGGCCGGCGGGAGCCGGCCGGCTCCGCTTTGTGTTGTGTAAGCGGATGTTAATGGCCGGCCCCGCCATGCGGTGGCTGAGGGGAATCAAAATGCCGGCTGTGCTGCTGCTGCCTTTGTTCCTCCTCCTCCTCCCCCCGCCCAGCGCCGGCTCTAAAATGGCAGCGGC
This sequence comes from Empidonax traillii, assembly GCF_003031625.1. Lineage (NCBI taxonomy): Eukaryota > Metazoa > Chordata > Aves > Passeriformes > Tyrannidae > Empidonax > Empidonax traillii. Next base: position 180,206 of record NW_020955911.1, on the reverse strand, counting down.
TGGAAAATGTGGCGTAGACAGAAATGAGAGACAAAGGAAACAGCGCTGGCAGGAAGCAGCGGCCGCTCGGGGAGCGCTGGGTTGTGCTGGGAAGGATCTCGCTCCCGACGCCCGCCCGGCCAAAATTGGGAAGCGATCGGGGCGGGGGAGGGAGCCCCGCGCTCGGATCCAGCGCACGGCTCCGAGCTGCGCCTCGGGGCGGGGGGGATCTGCCTGCTCCCAACGCGGGGACCGAACCTAAAATGTGAATAAAACCTTATATTATATCGTTGTTCAGAGAAGTGTGTCTTCCAGGATACAAAAAGAAACAAAAAACGGTCTGTGGCAAAGTTATCCCAGTGTTTCATAACTGCCCCTGCCTGCTGAAGCAAAGGGAGTGTCAACGGGGTGGGAATCCATTTTGATCACGGGGTAATGCAAAGGTTTTGTGGCCTTGCCTTGCCTGTTGTAACTTGCCTTCTGATTGCATTTTATGGAAAATGCAAAGATACGTTACCTTAGCTTCTGAATGAGAATTGTAGGGAGGCAGGTTGTGGCATCTGCAGCTTAAAGTATGTTTTTTAAAGTTTCAATATCTTAAAGTAGGTAGGGATTATACATCCAAATTGTAAAGTTACAGGGGTGAACCACAAAAATGGTGGTGAACTCCTGTAAGAACACCAAAATGTTTCTCTTGGATTCTACGTTACATTCTTTCTCCCTAGGTTTGGAGCCCCCCGTTTTGGAGGAAGTAGAGGTGGACCTCTGTCTGGAAAGAAATTTGGAAACCCTGGGGAAAAACTTACAAAAAAGAAATGGAATTTAGATGAGCTGCCCAAATTCGAGAAGAACTTCTATCAAGAACATCCTGATGTAGTTAGACGTACTCAGGTACGTACCCAGTCTGACTCCGGCAAAAGTAAACAGAAAGCGCAAACACAGTGAGGGTCATGAGGCCCAGCAAGCTCACATGGGCTAACTTCAAATGTAACCTTGGTATCCAAGCTGATTTCCAATAATAGATGTTTTGTTTTGCAGCAAGAAGTTGAGCAGTACAGAGCGAGCAAAGAGATCACTGTTAGGGGCCATAACTGTCCAAAACCAATTATCAACTTTTATGAAGCAAACTTCCCTGGTAAGTGAAGACCAGCTTACTGTTTCACAGAACTGCTTGTCCTTCAGGCTTGATTAGGGCAACATATAAGTTAATCTATTTCAATTTTCTCTTAAAGCAAATGTTATGGAAGTAATTCAGAGGCAGAACTTCACTGAACCAACTGCTATTCAAGCACAAGGTTGGCCTGTTGCGTTGAGTGGATTGGATATGGTCGGAGTGGCACAGACTGGATCAGGGAAAACTCTCTCTGTAAGTTTTGATTGTAGCCTGGAATGCTGCTGGACTTCAGCAGTGGTAGTGTGGCCTGCCTTAGTGCAGGCTGAACACTTCTGGAAAGAGATTGTAATGAGACTCTTCTTTCTTCCAAACAGTACTTACTGCCTGCCATTGTGCATATAAATCACCAGCCATTCCTGGAGCGAGGAGATGGACCCATTGTGAGTATTCCTAAATGGAAGGGGATCTTAACTTTTAGGGAATGTGACTGTGATTTTTACAGTCCAAATTGTCTATGCTCGTGAGAGTGCATAGCTGCAGTGTGTTCCTGTACACGACTGAAGGGATTCCCTGTTGTGTAGTCTCCCAAGAAGATTCTATAAGCTCTGATTGGATTGTCCTAAAAATAGTGTAGAGCAGGGCTAGATGTTCCATTTTGGAAATTGCTATCCCCTGGAAGCCAGTGACTTTCAGGTGTCTTTGCACGTGGCATAGGTCAGTGCTTGGTGGCAGTTGAGATGTCAGGTAACTTGTCTTGCTGGTCTGGCCTCTTCAAATCCACTCCTTCCGGCACCAAAGGAATATGTGACAAACTTTGCACTCAAAACTAGTGTCAGACTCCCACCTTCCAGTGGGTACTGGACTAAAAGCTGGGCGTGTTGTTTGCAGTGCCTTGTGCTGGCCCCGACCCGTGAGCTGGCCCAGCAGGTGCAGCAGGTGGCTGCCGAGTACAGCAGAGCGTGCCGCTTGAAGTCCACGTGTATCTATGGAGGAGCTCCCAAGGGACCACAGATCCGGGACCTGGAGAGAGGTATGGATCAGCCCTGGGGCAGGTCTGTCTGAGGTCATGGGAAAGCTGCTCCAGCTGACTGGGCTGCTGGTTTATAGGTGTGGAAATCTGCATTGCAACACCTGGAAGACTTATAGACTTCTTAGAAGCTGGAAAGACCAATCTCAGGAGGTGTACTTACCTTGTCCTTGATGAAGCTGACAGGATGCTTGACATGGGATTTGAACCGCAGATCAGAAAAATTGTGGATCAGATTAGAGTGAGTATAAATTACTCATGCATTTATTATTATTGCATAAACAAATGCCCCTGTGCTTATTAAAGCAAGGGCAGTGCAATTAACTTTCTCACACTTGCCTGGGCAGATTTTTTTTCTTTGGTTTGGCCTTTGACCCCTGCTGTATGTTGATCTTGTACTGACCTAATCCTTCTCCAGCCTGACAGGCAGACCCTGATGTGGAGTGCCACATGGCCCAAGGAAGTGAGGCAGCTGGCTGAAGATTTCCTGAAAGAATATGTGCACATCAACATTGGTGCACTGGAACTCAGTGCAAACCACAACATCCTGCAGATTGTGGATGTGTGTCACGACGTAGAGAAAGATGACAAGTAAGTGGTGTGTGGAGGCAGAGCATTCATTGTTTTCTAATGGTCAGTTCTAGCTTCTGAACTGTGAACTGAATTTGTCTTGATGGACTTTTGACACCAGTTAAATCAATCTGAAGTCCAACCATCATCTCTTCATAACAGGCTCATTCGTTTGATGGAAGAAATCATGAGCGAGAAGGAAAACAAAACAATTGTTTTTGTGGAAACCAAAAGGCGTTGTGATGATCTTACCAGGAAGATGAGGAGAGATGGGTGAGTAACAGCTGGGACTTCACTGAGCCACCTTGAGCAGTCTGAGTGGGCTCTTGGTTCTTAACTGTGGTGTCAAAACTGTCAAATGCAGTGACACCAGGCATCGGTTACAGCTCTCAGACTGACTTTGACTACTGAACCCACTGAAGGTCTTGGGTCAATCACATTCTGTATTTTCAGGTGGCCAGCGATGGGTATTCATGGTGACAAAAGTCAGCAGGAGCGGGACTGGGTTCTAAATGGTGAGTATTTCAGGAATTCCTGCAGAGCATTCCTGCAGAGCGTCTGATGTGTGTTACTGAAGGGAGAAACTGGTTCTTTTCTTGTGTTACAGAATTCAAACATGGGAAAGCACCAATCCTGATTGCTACAGATGTTGCATCCAGAGGTCTAGGTTAGTAAAACTCGTAATGCCAGTTGCCCAAAGCTTTTAAAGAAAGTCTATTGCTTTCTTTAACCTCTGCATTTTTCTAAGTTTTCTTCACATAAAGGTGCAGTCTTTGTGGCAAGGCCTAGGCATGACAATCGGAGGACTCGAGGGGGATGGAGGACTAGTGGAAATGATCGGCTGGCTGCTTCCAGTCAAATAGAGAGGTGAAAGCTGAGAGCATTGTGTGCCAGTAATCTTCAAAAGGCAAAGATCATCCTTTAAACTACTACCCCATAAACTGTTCTCTCATGAAATAAGCAGTTTCATTCACAGTTCACTTTGCCCTGGTATTTCTCTTCTCTCCATGCTTTGCATGATTTGCCATGGTGCAGTACTGTTAGTTTTGTGCATACTGTTTGCTGTGATCTGTGGGTCTTTGAATTTCAGTGAGTTTTTTTGAAATGTTGAAGGACATAATTTTAAACTTCAATGTTCAATGAAATTTTTTTCAACCATGAAATGGAGAGAGCAGCTTTTAAAACGTACTAAGCCTTGTGCAAATTGGTGAGTACTGGCACATGAAATCTGAGAATAAAAGTCCACACCTCTCACTTTAACAAGTGGGGCAGGAAAGCAATGGCTTTTCAATGCCTTTGAAAGTCGAAGTTCCTCCACCTATACATAGTCGTCATGTCGAGACCTGCCAGAGAGAGACACATTCTCAAGTGAACCCTGGCTTCTTGGAAGCGCTTGCCTAGACGAGACACAGTGCATAAAAACAACTTGGTGACTTTGGGGGGACAGGTATGTTTTTCTTGCAGCTGCGGTTCAAAGGTCTTGGCAAGACGAGCAGTGTGGCCCATTTTTTTTTTGAGCTTCTAATGAGTGTGTATGTGAAGGACCTTGTATGTTTTTACTCTAAGGTCCTCAAATGAGCACATGAAGAGGCTGCTGTGAGATTTAGTGGCCCTACTGCAAGAAGCTTTCAGATGTCACTTGATGATTTGTAAAGGGGACTCTTGAGTTGGGAATGACAAGCAAATGCATACTCCTTATGGTAAGGTTTTGGCTCACAGGGTGGGTGATGAGACGGGATCAGACGGAGTGTGCATTACTTTCTCTTCCACAATACTCTTGCAGAAATGGATGATTCTAACACTGTTCTTTGCAGCCATTATTCTCTTTAAAATACTCTTGTCTAATGTTTATCTTCGATTTGGCTGTTGTGGTGTGCAAAACTTTGTACTTCGCTTTTTGCCACACTGCAACACTTTACAGATGTGGAAGATGTGAAATTTGTCATCAATTATGACTACCCTAACTCCTCAGAGGACTATATCCACCGAATTGGACGAACTGCCCGCAGTACCAAAACAGGCACAGCATACACATTCTTTACTCCTAACAATATTAAGCAAGTAAATGACCTCATCTCTGTGCTTCGGGAGGCTAATCAAGCCATCAACCCCAAATTGCTCCAGCTGATTGAAGACAGAGGGTCAGGTAAGCGCTGTTCTTGATCTTGGTGTGCGTAGCTTTCCTCTCAAAACAAAAAGGAAATTCAGATTCCACCTCCAGCCTCTCTCCAAAATGGATGTGGAAGGTGGTTTAGTTACCAGTTATGGTGACCTCAGAAGGTATTTATAAACAGCACTAACAAGAAACAACACCCAGATGTGCTCCCAGCTCGTGCTGTGGAACGCTTATGGCTACTCCTGGCCAAAGAGGCACTTCTGATTTGGTCAGAAATAAAACACCTGTGGGCTCAGCTTTATGGCTTGGAAAGGTGGATGGACCCAAGTGTCCTGCAGGCAAGGTGAAAGTGACATTTTGCCTGGATGCCACCACTCTTGGTACAGAGAGAGTGTGTGACTGTCCTCAGAGTAGATCTGCACGGCTGGGCCAGGAAAGGAAACGCGCTGAGCTGAACTCAGGCAGCCTCTGTAATCCGTGTAACTCTTGTCTCTCTCACCAGGTCGCTCCCGAGGGGATCGCCGTGACAGATACTCAGCGGGCAAAAGGGGTGGATTTAGTAGCTTTAGAGAGAGGGAGAACTTTGAGAGAACCTATGGTGCGCTAGGCAAGAGAGACTTCGGAACCAAAACTCAGAACGGGGCCTACAGCGCCCAGAGTTTCAGCAATGGAACTCCCTTTGGGAACGGCTTTGCGGCCGCAGGGATGCAGGCTGGCTTCAGGGCGGGCGGTAACCCCGCGGGAGCGTACCAGAACGGCTACGAGCAGCAGTACGGCTCCAACATTGCCAACATGCACAATGGCATGAACCAGCAGCAGTACGCCTACCCTGCCACTGGTGCTGCTCCTATGATAGGTTACCCCATGCCCACAAGTTATTCTCAATAACTTAGTGTAATTTAAATGTCTCAGTTTTTTTTCATAATTGCTCTTTATATTGTGTGTTATCGAAAAACAGGATAGTTATTTAAGAAAATGGGAAATGCAGAAATGACTGCAGTGCAGCAGTAATTATGGTGCACTTTTTCGCTATTTAAGTTGAATATTTCTCTACATTCCTGAAACAATTTTTAGTTTTTTGTACTAGAAAATGCAGACAGTGTTTTCAAAGTAAATGTACAGTGATTTGAAATACAGTACCAGAAGGCAGTGCATGGCCTTCCAATAAAGATATTTGAAGACCGAATTTTCTTTCAGATGACAATTTTCTCAACATGTGCACAACTTTACATTAATGGAATGTCAAAATGTTTTTATATTAAATTCTAGAAAGGTTTCTCAACTGTGTCTGATTAAACATTTAAGCTTATACAAAAACCAGCCTTGCCTTGATTGGGCTAGATCGCTTAGCATGGCAGGCTCTGCTTCGAGGGGGAAGAAAATTCAGGCTGGCTTTTAAGATAAGTGTTGGAAACTGTTCTTCCTTGTCTCAGCTAGCGTAGGGCCAGTTCTTGGAGAAGATCAAAACTCTGTAGTGGTGTTGCTAACGAGCTGCTACGAGCGTAGGAAGCTTCTGCAGCACCGTAACCCGTCGCCTTCACACGAGCATATGTGCAGACCAGGCTTGAGTGTCGTGTACCCACAGCTGCCAGGCCTTGTGAGTTAGCATGCAGGCTTCTGAGCTTCAGAGAAACGGGAAGATCTTAGTATTAAAACTTCAAATTATACTTAAACCGGTATTGAGCAGTGATTTCTTTACGGAAGCGGGCGGAGGGATGTGGGCTGTTGATCCAGGAATGTGTTTCATGGATTTTTTTATTTTTTTTAAGACTTCTAATATGTGCAAATGATTAATCTAAAAGCACTGCCCATGCTGAGCAAAGCAACAGCATTTCCTTGATGAGCAGAGCTGGAATAATACCTGATCCTGGGGTTAAAGTGCTTAATGCTTTCAAGTACAGTTATTAAAATTCCAGTTAATGCTAACTTTTAGTTCCTTCCTCTCACTTGTTTATCAGTAACAATGATGAGTTTCAAGTTTAACAATGCTTAATTACAGCTTAATATGTTCCAGGTTGAGTCTACAAGATTCTTTCTAGGTTATTTTAAACCCAAGTCCGACTACTACTTTTATACTTAAGATCTTTTTTGCTTAGTCTGTGCTTAGCCCTTGGTGATTGTTTCCCTCTGAGGCTCAGCTTGTGATGTTCTTTAACACAGCCTAATCTGCCTCATAATTGGTTCCTCCTTTTCTGTGGAGTTCTATCACTTGACAGTATTTTGTGATCGTTCACTGTTGTGAGAACTTCAGCTGAAGGCTTGAAACTACCACACTTAAGTTTAAAACTGCAGTTGGCAAAGTATTGCTTTATTTTTTTAATTGGCTCTGCAGCATTTCCTTTGCCCAGTGCCACCAGTGTCGAAAGGCAAGGAAGTAGGTTACTTATCACTGAAGTATGACTTAATCCCTAAGTTTCCAGGTCAGTAGCTTGAAACAAAATTCGCTTGAAAGCCTCATTTTAAAAACTTTGTTATAAAGGTTTTTTTAGTATTAAGTAGTAAATTTACAGCTTGTGACTTAAAACTGACAGATGAGGGTCTTATCGATGCAAAACCTAAACAGCCTCTCTCCACTTGTATTTTTTGCTTGTCGAATGACGATCATCTGGGGGAAGTGTCAGGTGGGCACTCCATAACATTTGCACATAAAATGATGAAGTGAGACGAGCTCTACTAAGCAGCTTGGCTGCTGTGGCAGAATTGAGCTCATGGCAAATCTGCCTTAGACATAAACTGCCTTGCAATACTTTTGCAACCCAGGAGCAGCAGCTCCTCGGGCTGACCCAGTGCCCTACTAATGCGTCTTTTCAGTCCTGGGCCCCGGGGTGGGGGCTGAGCAGGAGAACCGGCGCGGGGATTATCCCAGCCTGAGCCTTTCGTGACCGCAGCCCTCAGAATGGTTCCCGTCTCACGCTCCTCCTCCTGGCGCCGCTACCAACTCGTGATGCAGCAACGATGGAAATTTCCACTGCGCTGCCTCCGCTCTGCCAACGTGAACTCGAGAGCCCCGGGGAGCGGAGGAGCCTCGCCCGCCCTCTTGGCAAGAGCCTCTCGCTCTGCCTCGCTGTGCCTCGGGCCTGGGGCTGCCCCGGGACGGGCTGTTCCCTTGGAATGTCCCCGTGTTCCCGCCACAGCAGGGCCTTTCCCACCCCACTGCCCCTTCCAGCCCCCCGGGAGCTCTGGACCTGTGTCTCCAAGAGGGGAAGGTGAGATGTGGCTCCGTGGTGCAGGGCACAAGGTGGATGCTTCCAAAAATATGGGCTAAAAGGGGAAATCATTTATACAGTAAAATTTACGTGAACCCTCCTACATGTGCTCCGCCTACCTAATGCATGTTTATTTGTGTGATCTTGAACGCTCAAAACACAAAGTTCTGTATTACACAACTTCCATTGCAGAAGTTACCCGACGACATTAGCTACGTTTACAAAAGGCGAGGAAGTCCAGCTTGAAGACACCAATTGCTTTTGCTAAAGCTATCCGACGGCACCGTTTACCAAAGGCGCGAGGACTCGGGCCGGGCACAGGTAATGAAGTTTGGGGACACCCCGAGCTCGGCCCGGGGTCAGGCCCAGGGTCGGGTGTGAGGTCGGTGTGTCCCGGGGGGCGGGGCGGGCAGGGGCGGTGCCCTCGCGCATGCGCAGCCGCCGCGCCCCGCCGTGAGGGCGGTGGGAAGATGGCGCTGGGCGCCCGCCAGGGCCGGCGCTGGGGCGGCCGCGCCGCGCTGGGGCGGCCCGAGCCGGGTCGGCGGCGCGTCCCGGGCCGGGCGGAGCCGCCGGGGTGCCCAGCGCGGCCCTACTCGGCGGGTGGGGGCGTTGGGGCGGAGGGGACGGGCGGGGCGGAGCTGCTGGAGGTGTGCTGGCGGCGGCGCTTCCTGCTCGGCGCGGCGGGGCCGCTGCCCTGGCGCGCCTACCTGAGCGGGCAGCACCCGGGACTCGGGCCGCTCGGCGCGGCCCTGCGCGCCAACCTGGCGGCGCAGTGGTGGGACTCGGCCATCCCCCCGCGGGAGCAGGTGTTCGCCGTGGATGCCCCGCTCCACGGCCCGCCCGGAGCCCCGCGGGACGCGCGGGGGCTGCGGCTGCTGCACCCGGAGACGCTGCGGGACGCCCTGCGGGGCTGCGGGCACAGCCCGGCCCTGGACCGAGTGCTGGGCACCGCGGGGGTGCTGCGGGAGAGCCTCCTGCCCGGTAGGTCCCGGGCGGCCCCGCACAGCCTGGGCTCTGCGAGCCGGGTCCTGGCTGGGAGAGAAACAGCTGCGTTTAAGGGAATTTTCCAGCTGTGTTGACTGCGTGCTGTGAGTTTGTGTCCTTTTCGAGGACCTGAGCAGCGCAGGTGGGCAGTGGGTGTACTCCCTGTAATTAGGGGAAAGGCACCTTCAAATCAAAGTGCCCAGAGGAACCAGGCTGCTGAGCCCGTCCCTGCAAAGCATCAGCACTAGTGAGGCTTCACATAGAAACAGCACTTATATCATGTGCTGTGTTTGCTGTTAGTAGACTGAAAACGTAAGAAACTTCCCAGTGGCCACTAAAATCAGGGATTTACCTTCTGACAGGTGTTCTGGCACAGTATGTCAGCTGCTTAGAGCTGGTGAACAAAAGACTGCCCTGTGGCCTGGCTCAGATTGGAGTGTGCTTTCATTCCCTGCCAGAAAGTGAACAACCCAACGAAAACCTTACAAGGTAGAGTAGTAGGAGGATTAATCCCTTTCCATGCTTAAAGTAACTGTTAACACTTGTTTCACTTCTGGATTGTTTTTGAACGCTGTCTCTTGCTTTTTCCCTGTTATCTCCGAAGGTGTTAACTTGCTGCCCTTGCTATTGTTTAAAGAATAGGCGAGAGCACCACGTCCTTGCTTGCATGGTTTAGTGCTCCCAGAACTGCAGGACAGTGGCTCGATTATTGGCTACGCCAGAGGCTCCAGTGGTGGAGAAAGGTAACAGTAGCCTATCCCTGGGGAATCCTGGCCTGCTCTTAGTGCCTCAGAGGGGAAACAGTCACCCTGGTTGGTTTTATGGCTGCCTGTTCTAGTCCCTGAAATGGGCTGATTTCTCGTGGAAACTGAAAAGCTACTGAAGTCTGTGACAAACTCAACAGGAAGTTTATCACATGACTTACAGAAGGTTAAGTGTTTTGTGTTTGTAAGTGATGGGAGATTAAAATGCCATGAAACAACAGAGAGATTTGGGCTGTAATTTATACAGATGTTTTGCTGAAAATCACAGACTTCAGCTTGCATGCAGACTTGGGTTTTTTTTTAGTTACTACAGGATTCACAGTATTGCACCTCTTACCCCTTTTATTTTCAGTTTGCAGTAGGCCCATCTAACTTCAGCAGCAGTGACTTCCACGATGAAGAAGGCAGAAGAGGATTTAAGTTACATTACAAGTTTCCTTGGGGGACAGAAACAATCGAAACCTTGAAGAACCTTGGTGATGCTGAACTGTTACAGATGTATCCAGGGGAAAGTTCAAAATTACTTGTAAGCTTCACTATATCAAAAATCTCTTCTGATAAAGAGGGTAATGTGTGAGAGAGAAGGTTTCTTTGCTGGTCCAGTTGCTTAGCAGGTGACTGTCTTGTTATTTGCTGTAAAAGTAGTACAGTTGATACTCTGCAGTCAGACCTTCATTTTCAGAAGCTGATAAAACAGTGTTAGGGGACTTTTTTTTTTCCCAAAAGTTAATTCATTGTAATTAGAAATGAGCTATATTGACAAGAGAGCTGTTGTCAGTGCCACAGTCTTTACCTGTATTTGTTAAAAGATGCCAAGGGAAACTCAGACTGTGCTTTGCAGTGTTCAGATTGAATCTAAAAAGCCTGTAAATGTTTTTTTCTTGCTGTAGCTTGTTCACATCTATATATGTGGAATATTATGTAGATTAATGGGTTATAAACTCTGCAAATGGCTTTAGAGGAGTTACCACACTCAAAGGGGGAATGGATCAGAGGGAAACCTCTCCACTGAATGTATTGGAGAGGGACAAACTTCTGGTGAATGGCGATGTTTGAAGTCAGGCTGAACTGAGAAAATGAGAGAAACTTGGTATTTTACCAGTAAATTGCAACCTCCTCCTTCTCATGACAGTCCTGTCTTTCCTGGCTTTGCAGTTTATTTCTATAGAGAAGGTGGAAGACAACCCTGCAAAACTGGGGCAGGGATTTCTTGGAACGTGGGGAGAGACCCTCATGGTCACTTTGAAATAATCTACACACCTCCAAAGCAAAATGCAATTTCAAGTGTATTTGCCATAGATTTAAATTTATGATCATGCTGGCAGGCAAGAAACTAATCCCATCCTCCTCTGACCTTCTGCCTTCCCCAGTGTTACCTGGTTCCTGTTACACTTCTAAGATTTCTGGTAACTTTTTAAAATACATGTCTGATAGTGCTTTAAATATAATAAGGGTACTTGCCCTCAGTGCCTCATTATACATTTAAAGCAAGCAAAAGGCTTTTGGGGTCAATCTTTGATGTTTCCTTTGTGGGTTTTTTTCTCTTCAGGGCCGAGATGGAAGGAGGAATGTCATTCCTCACGTTCTGTCCATGGATGGAAACCTGGACCGAGGAGTCTTGGCCTATCTCTTTGATTCCCTGCAGCTGGCTGAGAACCCATTAACAGCAAAGAAAAATTCACAGAGAAAGGTAACTTCCTGGAGAAAGTGTAAGAAAAGCCTTAAGTACAAAAGCCACAGACAACATGGTAAATTCAAGCATGGAAATGTCTCCTTTTCCCTCCTGACCATCCCCTTCCCCTCCCAAATGGGGGCACACTGACTGTTCTCACTGGTAGCACCAGGCTGGCCCATGGCACTGCCCACCAGTCACACACAGAAGCAATTTTTCTCTCATTCTGAGGTTCCTTTTCCTATTTTCCTTTTTTCTCTGATGGGTAGGCAGGCTCTTGCCATGCAAGCAGTGAAGGAGTTAAGAGAAAGTTGGAATGCTGTTTGTGGGAAAGAGGAATTTGTCTCTTCCAGCAGCATTTGAAGGCGGCTGAGAAGAGTAGAAATAAAGTGGGTCACAGGGGGTAGTGGGGCATCCTCCCAAGGGCCATGGTTATTCCCACTTTTCCCCCTGTTTCTCTGCAGTTTGAGTGCTGGCTGTCACACAGGGCTTGTCACCCAAACAGCTGTTTGTTCTTTAAGAACAGGCAGTGGATTGGATGGGAAGTGTCTGCTGGGCTCTCTCTGATCACTCTGGCTCCCCTGAAGAGGATGCAGCTCTGCTAACAAATCTTCATTTCTTTCCTGGGGCTCAGCCAGAATTGAGTAATATCTGCCCTGTGAATGTGGCTGGAGTGTGAGTGTGCTGGTTACATAAAATACAGCTTGCTGCTAATTTGGGAATTCGTGCTGTGAGAAAATTTTTGCCTGTTTAGAGCCTTAATTTCAGTTGTTAAACTTACTCTTCCCTGGTTCTGTTGAATTGTGTGCTAAACACATTTGGTAATCTGTTGCCTTTTGTGAATCTATTAGGTGCTGAAGCTCCATCCTTGTTTAGCACCTCTCAAAGTGGCCTTGGACGTAGGAAAAGGTCCAACAACAGAGCTGAGACAGGTATGTGGTAAGACAGCATTTTAATTTTGAGCATTGGATCTCCATGTTACAATTCAGATAGGGTTTGTGCTGGGGGGAAAATCTTCCTGCTGCTTTGATTCCTGCTGTGCAGCTTGTGAGTCACTGCAGGCAGTTCCTTGTGTGGACACAACTTCTTTTGGTGCTGTTCATGGACCTGCTACTTGTTCCATGCAAAATTAAGGAAAATAAATAACACGGTCCCTCCCAGCTTCTTAATAATCCAGAATTATCTTAACATGTGGGTTGCATCTTCAGGAGGATTTTTTAAAAGTTTTTATGTCAGTCCTCACAGAAAGGAGGAAACTTTTACACTGTTTTTAAACAGAAATGGAGATTTAATTGCCAGGCTGCTTTTCATGTGGAGATTATTTCAGCCAGCAAATTAACACCAGCTAGGAATGTTAATACCACACGTGTTAGAGTTTTAATGGTCTCTTTGCAGAGTCTCAAACCCTCCCAGTCTGTCTTTTAACTTTTGTTTTTGAATGGTCTCAGGTTTGTCAAGGACTGTTCAACGAACTGACAGAAAACAGAATTTCCGTGTGGCCAGGTTATCTTGAGACTGTGCCAGTGTCTCTGGAACAGCTTTATACAAAGTAAGGAGAAACAATCTTTGGTAAATTAAACTGTGAAGGTAAAAGATGACTTTCTGTGGCCTAGAGAAAATATGCTTGGTTTCTGTAAGTAGTCATTGGGTGCAGTAACCATGTGACTGGAGGCATCGATCCCAAACTACAGACTTGGATTTGAGTGGGTTTATTATGAAAAGCATATTGTTCATTTTTTAAATTAAGTCTAAGCCTTTCATGTGTTATTGTTGTTTCTCTGGAAGTGGGAAATGCCTTTTATAGACTCTCCTAGTGAAAGTAAATGTCTTCAGAGGAGTCAGAAGCTCTCAGAACTGTTTCCCACCCTCACCCCCCTGTTTTTGCATCTGTTCTGGTTCTGTGTTCCATTCTTAGGTACTGTTTCAAATAGTGACTAACCTTAAAAGTTCTTCCAAGTCTGGAACCATTACGATCAATGTATGTGATGGAATTATTTGTGGGTATAAAAACAGCTATTCCATTTGGGGGCATCATAGATGATGTTTATCAGGAGTGAATTTGGGGCATATGGCTGCTCATGTCAGTGGATGGTGAGCATACTGAGGAATATTTCTTCCTGAGGGAAAATAAATACAGCTATTTGTTCATGTGCAGTAGTATTCACAGTAAATCAAATGAATTCTACAAAAACATTCCTGGAATAGGTCACTAAATAACATTCTTTTATGTACTAAAGTAGCTAAATAATTTAAAGAACTGCAATCAGGAAAGCAAGGAACGGCAACAAGAAAACTGGTGTCATCCTCCTGGACTTAGTGCAGTACAGCAAAAATAACCATTTACAGCCTGTGGTCACTGGCACATAACTGATCTGATTATTTTCCACACGCCCAAAGCAGTAACAGGGGGGCTCTTTCCTTTTCAGGTACGATGAGATGAGTGTTCTCTTCATGATCCTGATAACTGATGCCACTCTGGAGAACGGGGTGGTCCAGCTGAGGAGCAGGGACACCACCATGAAGGAGATGATGCACATTTCTAGGCTGAAGGACTTTTTAACCAAGTACGTGACGTCAGCCAAAAATGTGTAAGCTGAGATTCACTGAATAAAGGGATTTTCTTAAGCCTCTGTGCCTGGAGCGGTCTCAGCGTTGTCGTGGGCTCAGTGGTTCCTCTGCAGATGGCTCTGCTAAAGTTTGGTGGGGCATCTGTTTGCTGCCAAATCTAGGCCAGCCAACAATTCCAGGTTTCCTTGGAAAGAGGGAAGAGACACAACTTGTCCCTGGTTAGCAGGGCTAACCATATCCTCACTCGTGTCTTTGCTCTCCAGTAAAAGTATTCCACCCTAAGCTGAAAATTCAGCTTTCATCTGTACTGCTGACACAATGATGATCTCGGCTGGAAAATGGGATTTTATATAGAAGGCTTCCAAATGTTATAATAAATCAGTATCTTTGTACTATCTGTTTGTAGGAATGTATTTTAATCACATGGCCCCAGTTCTTCAACGTTCAAGCAACTTCATCTTGCACTTGATAAACATAAAAATCAGAAGTAAGTTATCAAGAGTAACAGAGGAATAGATTTAAGCAAATTGTGACTTTTTTACAAGCATTTTTTGTGGAAAGGAAAAGCCTGTGTATTTAAAATGCTGGAGAAAGACTGATGTGTGATGACATTTTTCCCACTGAGCAGAGTGGTTAAAATCAGATACAAGAGGTTGCATAGATAGAGAATTGAGTGTTTCTGATCTTCTGGAGATTTACATGTTTAGAGCTTGTTGAGTCACTGTGTAAAGTGCTTAAATTGTGTGCAGCAAGGCCCGTGGCCTCTGATAGTCATCAGTGTCAGGAAACACAAGAACTTGCCTTAAAATTTTCTTTTTTAACTAAAAATGAGTTCTTTGTAACAATAATTGCTGCATAGTGTAATTATGTTAGATATAGTGCAAGGTCAGCATAGTGTGACTTGCTGAACGTATGGAATTCTAAATAAGCTGGCTCTGGAATGGTATTGGAACAACCCAGGATTAGCTAAGAACAGCCTGTGGCAGGATGCAGAATTTGTTTGGGAATTAGCTGTTCCAAAAGGTAATTTTGTCATCCTGTCCCTTCTCTGAGAGCTGAAATAATGCAGAACTGAGAAACCCCCATCCTTTTTTCTCTGAACTTGAAGTCCTTAGATATTATAACTCTTGAGATCTTGCTTTTATCTATCCACAGACTGCCTAGGCCAGGAAACTGCTATCTGAACATCATCCCTTCCTGTGAAACTTTTGATACTTTATCACATTTGGGGACTGCAGAATTCTTTAAAAACACATGATTAAGTTAATCACAAAAGAGATCATACCTGGGATCAGTTTCTGATGAGGACCTTTGAATAGACTGTAGGACATGCCCTCTTCCCTGCTGAAAGCCAGAATAGCACAATTCACAATTGCTTTTTTGGTACAGAACCCCAGTAGAAGAATTAACATTACATCAGCAGCACGGTTACCAATAACATCTGCATGGTTTCATAGTGAGGCTGTTGAGTTTTTGGGTCGTAGGATAGTTCTTTTCTTTTTCTTCCCCTCCTCCCCCCCCCAAAGGTCTTAAAGTTACTTTAATTTCTCCATGGTAACTGAGCAATTTCACAAACAACTGCAGCTGTCTGAGCCCTTCCTCCACCCAGCAAAGTCCCCTCCAAACATGTTTGTGAGCATCAGATATTCCAATATTACAGCTTGAGGTTTTCACCTTTTTCATCTTCTCTTCTAATAACAGAAAAGTTGATGTATTCTTCCTCTGGCTTAACAGGCTCTGGATTGAAGATGGTGAACAGCAGTTAATTACAAGTAACTAGATCAGACTTTTTTTTTTTCCCCCTATAATCTTGAAATTAAACAGTGACATTTTACAGTGAATATAAATCCTGTTTTTCTGGAGCTTTCCTGGACCTCATCAGAGCTGTTGTCCCTGTCCTTGCAGGCTGTGGGGGGGATGCTGAGTGACCCCTGGCAGGAGCAGCTGCACAGCAGGGCAGTGAGGACCTTCCCTGTGTGCTGCAGGATCAGGAAGGCAGGTTAGTTTGGAGATATGTAGTTATTTTGATATTCAGAAATGGGAAACATCACACCCTTGCTGTTGGTTTGCTTTGGGAGTTTCTTTTTTTCCCCTTCAAAAGAGACATCTGGTGATGCCAGAGATGGATTCTGAGGGACTTCAGACAGTGCCTCTGCCAGGCAGGGTCAGCAGCGCTGCTCCTGCAGTGCCCAAAGAGCTGTGCCCACACCATCCTGACTGATGGGGGTGATGTGAACTTACCAATCTCTGCATATATGACATCATTTTCAGTCTCCTCCACGTTTGCCGTCGATGTGAAGCCAGCTGAGGGCCTGGTAGACTTGTATTTTTCTGCAAATTGTAAAAGAAAAACAAGTGTTCACACCTGTAACAGTTTTTCTTAAGAGGGAAATAAACAGTTTCATGGTATTTTTTGAATATTTGGAGGCTTCAGATAATGTTATTTTCGTGATAAATATTACTCTTTAACCAAGGGCATTTTAGTAGATTTTAATAGGTTTCCCTTTCCAGTGAGATCTGATTCCTTCTAGTGTTTCTGTGCATTACAGTAGATGTTGTTTTGTTACTCCCATCCCAGACCTGCCATCCAAACCAGGTTTGCCTCGTCAGTGTTTTTTGTTAAGTTGCCAAGTGCTGGTTGAGAGGAGACTTGACGACATCCTAAATCACCAAGAGCTGCTCTGCTGGGAAGGTGATGTTTACACACTAAAAATATATCGACAACAGAAATGAAAATGAAAGAGACATTCCAGTAACTCACTTGCTTTATATGAAGGAATTATGAAAAATGGAATTGCCAGAGCAAATCCTATTACGAGTAGCAGCAGGATCAGCCCAAGAGAAATTATCAGGGCCTGAGAATGGCTTCTCTCTTCTGCCAAAAAAAAAGAAGAAGAAAGAAGTGTTTCTGTAGTGAAATGTTTTGTATTTTAAGTATTTTCTGTGCATTTAAATCAAGATCTTTGGAATTCCTTTTGGCTTTTGGATCAATGTAAGTGCTCAGGAGGGTCCTGAGGGCACAGCCCCAGCTTGGTGGTGCCAGGAGGCTCTGCCCTAGGACCAGAGAGGAAAATGAAACCAGACTCTCCCCAAGGTGGACCAGGGGTCTCTTGTGAAAGTGAGTCTTTTACAGTCATTCTTCATGGGCACTTCAGCTGCTCCCATCTGGGCTGCACAGAATTCTATGTTTTTGCATGTGTTTTAAATACTAAAATGTTTTTTGTTGTTGTAAAAAAATGGTATTTTGAACATGATGTTGCAGGAACAAAATATCTGGCTAAAAAACTTGGGTCATGAGAGCGTTCTGAACTTGGTGTGGTCCCTGTTGGTCAATGATAACTCTTCTCACACGCTCTTACCTGCTAATGTGAAGTTGAAACTGTTGCTGTATTTCATACTGTTTGGAAAACTATTATTAGCTTTGCATTTATAGGTTCCAGAGTCAGTGGAGGAGTTGACAAATAGAAAAATCACGGCTGCTTCCCTCTCGTGGATGATCTTTGGGGGAGAGATGCTTTGCTTGCCCTTGAAGAACGTGTAAGTGATGGGAAGAGATCCGTTCTGGGAGAAACAGGACAGGGTCACGTTCTGGCCTTTGGCTGGGTGAGAGCTGGGGGAGCTCAGCACTGGTTTGGAGATTGGCTCTGTGAAAAGAAAACTCAATCACTGAGTACAGGACAAGCTCCAAGCAAGACTCACAGTTAAACAACAAAAAACGAGGATGGAGGGTCTGGTGAGCCAGGGCAGGGCAGCACTGCTGAGTGCTGAGGGGTAACAGCCATCTGCAGGAAAGGTAGGACTGTGCCCCTGAAATAAATGGTGCTGGGAAGGTGCCCAGCCAGACATACCTAGAAGGGTGAAGGTGAGGCTGTTGCTGTATTTTCCAGCACTGGAGCTGTTGTGCTCAACTTTGCATTTGTAGGGACCCAGGTCGCTGGCAGAGCTGATGGTCAGGGTGAACAGTGCAGGGGTGGAGTCTGACCTGTTCAGAGAGGATACCTGCTGGTTGTGTTGGAACAGGGTGTACCTGACAGGTGCAGATGCAGAGGCAGAGCAGCAGGAGAGGGTCACGTTCTGCTTCATCACCACATTCAAACTGTGAACCGGCACGAGCTTGGGGTTGGACAGGATCCCTGGGAAGGAGAAACTTCCGAGTGAGTTGACTGCACCTATCACCCGAAAAACTCCCAGGTTTTTCCCAAAATATGTTGAGAACCAAGCTATATTTATATTTCTGTTGAAATAGGGCATTGTGTACTTTTTTCCACCTCCATTAGCAGGCAATCAGGTTCATACTTTTTAAAACCAGTTTGCAGTTTCACCCGTGACAAAAAGTGCTTGTCTTCATGCAAAGGAGGGCACAGCCCCACAAAGCCCACAGGTGTGTCCAGGTGAACCAACAAAAATATTTTTCAACTACAACTGCAGTTAAAATAATAGAAGTACAAAAGATAAATGAAATATTTGGGGTGTTAATTGTAGGGGAAAGTAACCTTATGTACTCTGTGAAAGGTAGCATGTGAACCTGAAAGCAAAACCAGTATTTAATTTGTGGCTGTATGCAAAAAGGCAGAATTAACCTTGTGTAAGTAGATTGAAGTTTTGAATAGTAGCAACAGGGGCCTTGATGGTCTCTCAGATTTGTTTCCTTTTATGAGATTGTACGAATAATTTTGTAACAAAAATCTGTCTTTTCAGAAAAAGTGGTACTAAATTAGTCATAACTAAAATCAGCATTTCTAGTGGGGAAAAAATGTTTTAACAACTTAAAGCAAATTTGACTGTACAGACGGGTCAGCAAAGAGACCTGTTAACTTTGTACAAAACTGCCTCACTGCACAGACAGGCAAAAGATTGAATTTTACATGAACTCTTTGGACATTTTTAACTCCCTTCCCCATTTTTTGGTTAACAGTCAGTTGCAACACATATCTCAAAATCAACAAAAGAGAACCTACCTTTGCCACTTGCAGTAGTTCTCTGTATCTGCTGAGGAAGCTGAGCTAAGAGAAGAAAAAGAAAAAAGCTTTCAGATGAGAAACATCTGCAAGGTTCTGGTTTCCAAAGATTTGGAGTAGGAAAGAAGCAGGTCCTTGGCTTACGGTAGGAAAACAGCAGAATTGTGAGAAAAAACATCTTGATACTGGACAAGAGAGCTGGTGGGGTTACAAAAGAGACCGAGGAGTGGCTCCAGGGCTTGAGGAAGTTCTAAATATGGAAGCAGTGCTGATCTCTGCTGATGTTTCTGTGAAGACTTTCTGGTCATGTTCCATGTGCTTTTAGCAGGCAGGGCAGTGGGCAGAGTGAGGAGCAGCACTTTGGGGTACAGGTAAGTGTTGCCTGGAGTTGTTCTAGGCCACGATCAGCAGTTTTCCACGTGAGTTGGGTGGTAGAAAGCCCTGCCGTGTATGGAATCAGAATCACTGAGGCTGGAAGAGACCTCTGAGATCGCTGAGTCCAACCATTGCCAGCTCCACCACTAAACCATGTCCCCAAGTGCCACATCTATGTGTCTTTTAAACCCCTCCAGGGCTGGTGACTCCACCACTTCCCAGGGCAGCACATGCCAACACTTCACAGCCTTTTCCATGGAGAAATTTTTCCTAATACGCAATATAAACCTCCCCTGGTACAACTGGAGGCTGTCTCCTCTTGTCTTATCACTTGTTACTAGGGAGAAGAGACCAACCCCCACCTGGCTACAACCTCCTTTGGGTAGTTTTTCTGGTACTGTTCTTAAAAGGCAATGAGATCAATCAGTGATCCGTATCAAAAAGTCACATGTTTGCCAGAAATAGTACAAGTGACAACAGTACAATAGTACAATATGGCTGACACTAAGGAAGTACTTGGTGCTGGGTGTTTTTTAGCAGCAATATAATAAAAAAAAAAAAAAAAAAGTCCAGGAAAAAGAGAGTATCAGATTTTTAGAAGTTTTAGGATGCTAATGAATATTTATAGCTAGCCAGCCTGTTTGGAAAATATTTTGGTCAAACTTCAGATGTGAGGCTGTGAGGAAGTGAGACCTTGTATTGGATGCTCCAGATCTCACAAGGAACTTGAGTTCAACAGCACTGCATAAACAAACCTGATGACTAATTTGATGAGCTAATCAGTAATACAAATGACAGGCTTGGCAAGTGGATGTTCCTTCCTTGTCAGCCCCTGGGCAAAGTGTAACCATCAGCCATTCACAGGCAGTGCCTTCTGAGGGGCTCCAGGCCCTGTGGTGTGTGAAGAGGTAATTGCTTACACAGAACATGCCTTCAAAGAGTTGTTGTGATCCTGATCTGATTTCTTATGTCTTTGTTTCCAGTCTCTGAAGGCAACCAGACCAAGCCCTGCAGTGTGGAGGTGTAACACAGGATCCCTCTGAACCCGGGGCTGTTGCAGCATTGCAAAACTTCCTCACAGAATGTGTGTGCACTTCCTTCCTCCTTGTTTTTTGGTTTTTTAATTTTGGGGGTGGAGGGGATTTGTTTTGTTTTGTTTTGTTTTAATTTCTTCTAGGACAGTCTCCACCCTCCCCTCACAACTGTTTGTGGGGTGGAAACGCTGACAGCAAACCACAAAGGCGGAACTTCTTTTCCCAGCTGTCAGGAGGCACTTGTGAAAATGCAGCTGCTGGGGGAACAACTGGGGGGGTGTTTGTGCATTTCCCTGGTGTGGCAGCCAGTTCTTGTCAGAAACCCTCACCCACAGTCCCTGAGACGCTGGCATTGGGGATGGTGTCCCCTCAGAGATGGCCCTGTCCCCTCAGGGGCTGTGGAGGTGCTCACCCACCACCCAAGGCTTTTCTCTTTCTAAGAAGCTGCTTCTCCTTGTGTGTGGGCAGTGGGGAATGGTTACCCAGCAAATGAGCTGTGAATTTGGCCATACCTTTCAAAAAATGAAAGCCTGGTTGTCACCAGGATCTCTCATTTACAGCAGCTTCAATGGGGTGAGTGTGTGCAGGTTCCCTTGGGATGCACAGCCTGGGTGTCCAAAGAGGGCAAGTCCAAAGCCCTGGTTAGGGTTTGGAAGTGAATTTACTTCCATGCTGATTGTTCTCCTGGCAGGGCTGGCTGTTGACTTTGGACTGAGGTGATGTTGCTTTGTTCAGCATGTACACAGAGAGTTTGATGCCAACAGTAAGACATTGTGCGAGCTCAGAGTTCCCTTTTTATTAGACGTACGAATTTCCTGCCTGGAATTAAAGTGGCTGTACATGTAAGAAGAACTGAATAAATTTAGCAGAGAGTAATGAACATGACATTACAGAGCAGAAGCCATCCAGCCAAAACAAGTAAGTCAAAAAATCAGAAATGGAAATAATTATCACTCGGTGCTGTGACAATATTCTGCCTCAAGCGAGCAGGTGGAAGAGAATAAAACTGAGCTTTCATTCACAAGGTCAGCTCTTTCACTTGGGAATGTAAATAGTGTGATAGTGCTCTGTAGTAAGGCTGTGAAAGCCTCTCACTGTGTCTGTTCTATCACAGCCTGCCAGGGACATTTGCATTTTTCAGCAGAATGATGAAAGTTATTCCCAGCCCCATTTTCTCATCCTGAGAGGTTCTGGAGGAGCATCTGCTACAGTAGATATCTGCAGAAGGTTTGCTAGAAATCACCCTGTACTGACAGTTATGTCTGGTCATGACTTAAATGAAGGCTCTGTTTTGTCTGCAGAAAGGTTTTACTGATATAGTTGGATCCTCACTGAATAACCGTATTTTTACACTCCTTTAAAAACAGCTGTGGGAGCTACTCTGCTGTTTATTTTAACTGCTTGGTGTTTGTGAGAGGATTGTTTTCCTGGAGGACAATTAAGAGCAGAAGAGGGAAGGATCTCTTCCATGTGGATATTTAAGGTAGCTTTAAATTTCTTGCAGTGATGCTCAGGTTCTGAAGGAGAATTTTGACATAGTGCCTGGTTTTCAATTAACTGCAGTTTGCAAAGGCCACGTCAACAGGTGAAAATAACTTTTGGGCACCCAGTTTGATAACCCCAAGGTGAAATGTGGTGTGTCTGTCCTCTGAATCCTCTCCCAAAACTGGAAAAAGAAAGAAAGGATTGGGGTGGGACACAGAAAACTGGAGTTACCAATGCACTTCTCATGGGATAAATTCAGACGTCACTGCATGAAGAGCGTTCCAGAGAAATGTGTTCAGGAATTGCTGTGGGAATGCTGTGGTTGCATGGCATTCAATAAGGAAGCATAAAAACCAAGTAGCAATAATTAACTCCTGTTCTATTAAAAAGAACAGTTGCAGTGTGAAAGCCTCAGTGATATTCTGTTGTTATCTGCCCCTGGTTCCCTCAGTTGCTTTTCCGGGTTTAATTCCTGTTGCCATTTGGAGGGGGTGTTGGATACCAGTTTAATTTACTACATGTTGAATTGCACTTCTCTGCCGTGCTCATCTCCCAGCAGATGGTGCCATTGTGAAATGCAATTTATTCCCAGGTGCACAAACTGGCAGTCCAGAGTCTCTGTAAATTGTAGAACTTCCAGACTCCTGGAAAAAAAAGGCAGTGTTAATGTCTTTATTGTACTCTGTAAATATTCAAATCCATGGAGAAAAAAATAAGTTTTAGTTCTTCTTTGGGGAGGTATAAAGAGACACTTTTAAAACAAAGAGTAGTGACTCAAGTGTCCCACAATCAAGAGAAAACACTATGCCCTGAAAATAAATGTAGAAAGAACTTGTTTCATTCCCAGTTTACCAGGGATTTGTCCAGACTTGTGTAAACAGCAATGTTTGTCATAGTTCTATTATCTATGAGCATACTGAAACAGGAATTTAGAACTGAGCAAAACAGCTCCCAGCTGCAAGAAATCAAAATAATTTCGTGATTATCTGTGTCATGAATGGGGGGGACTAGAAATCAGAGCTGCTTTTTCGGTCTTGGTTTAGTTACTGGAAAACTTGTGTTGACTTCAGTGTAGATGGACCCAGACCTCTGAATTTGTAGAGCTTTTAAAATAAAACTCAGAAAAAAACCCAAACATTTGTAGACACACCTCTGTAGCAATTAACTATTTTTAAAACCAGTGACCTCACACGAGAAATTACGTACGAGGGCTGAGATTTCTGACCCCAGAAACGTTTTTATCGGTGAGATAGAAATTCTTTGGAGGAGAAAGTGAAGCTGCCCTCAGGAACAGGCATTTGAGAGCAGGAGGCAGAGCTGAGGGGGACCCAGAACTGGCTGGGCTGGGTGTGAGGAAGTGAATTGTCAGTGCTGAGCTCCAGCAGCGCGGCCACTCTGCGCTGTCCCGGACAGCACATGGAAACAACCAGCTGCCTTTCCTGTCAGGAGGCACTGCCTGAAAACACTGTGTTTGCAGAGGGAAAAATTTGAAAATCTTATTCAGCATTTTTCCCCTTAGCTGGCAAAACAGGCTTTGCCTCTCGTTTCAGCTCAGCTCTGTTCGGCTGCCAGGGCTGAGGGCTCGTAGGAAATGTCGTGTGTAAGCAAGCGGTGGGGGATCCAGCCAGCAGAAAGTGGGAATTCCCGCAGGAGGTTTCGTGTTGAAGGGCCCAGTTCGTTGGCAGCAGATGAAATGTGATGATTCCCACGGGTTTCAAAGGGCATTGGGTCGGATTAGAATGATTTATTCTGTCTGCTGCATTTCGGAGGTCAGTCCTGCTTTTCCTGTAAATAGAGATAGGGATTGAATAGAGTTCTATATATGATGTATATTAGAATAAATTAGATGTTATATAACTCAGAAATAACTCCCTATCAGCTGGCTGTTAGGAAAATCTTCAGCTGTATTACTGGCACAGGTGCTTTGGGGTTTAAATTCTTTAGGTCAGTGTGATTTCCAGGGTAACCAGGGGAGATGGTTTCAAGCCGTTCTTTTGTGTTTGCAGTGTTTTCCTCTCAGGTGTCATGTTCTTTTGGCTGGAATTCCTACAGTTGAATTCACTTCTTGGATTTTGGTCAACGCCAGCGGGATTTTCCTCTGCAGGACAATGTCGAGGGTGGGCAGGAATGTGACAGTGCAATCAGCCTGTAAGATCTTCTGGAATGTGCTCCACTTTTGGCATCAAACCTTGCTCCTGAGCTGGTTCATCTTCAAAACTGGCCTTTCCACCCGAGTCTCAAACCAGCCTGGCTCTGAACTTGGCCCACACTCGCTCTCTCCTTTCTCCAGAGAAACCTTTGTCCCCCGTGGGAAAGACTGGTGTGGTTTTGCTGAGCTTTTTACATTGTCCTGAATTATTTTCTGGGGAAAGGAGGGAAGGGGAAAATCTCCTTCCTTCCCAGTTGTTTGTTACCAATAGCAAGGGTTGATCTACCTTTGTTCTCCACCTGCCACGTGTCCTCCTGGCCTTTTCCTCTACCTGTCCCTGGAGACCATTGTTGGCCACCGGCCAAACCCCCCGTCCTTTGTTGGTGATGCTTTTCCAACAGCCTGGGCTGAGCAGAACAAACACTGGTGGTAGTTAATGGCTTGGCTTTTAGTCATTAATTGCCGTGGCTATTGTGCCATTCTGTGAAACAGCCAGAGAGGTGCTTGTTCACCACTGGTGCATTGTTAACCAGATGAGTGTTTTCCTTCTGCTTCCCTTTGCAAAATGCCCTGCTTATGTGCGTAACAATCCACACTTACAGCTTTAAAATATTGATTTTTTGGGAGGGAAAAATACAGTTTTCGTTTACCCCAGGAGAAAAAAAAAAAAAAAAAAGGATTTCATGTAAGTGAAGCTCATGAGAATTGTCTGGTTTATAGATTTCTGTGAGCGTATTTTGTGTTGTTTTACACAGTGTTTTAACAAGCTTGGAAAATGTTGCTGGGATTAAAGGAAAGCATTGACTCTGTCTACAAAGGAGAGAAGACATTAAGAGTTGAACACTCAATTTTCAAGAATAACTAAATCACTGTTTGGGGAGTTCTGGGACACACAACTCCAGACTCACTTTTTGAAGGGCATAACTTCAACTCTCTTTGTCAAACCTGTGGACTGAGTCGCTGTTCAGGATGGGAATGGCTTAAGCCTGACTTAAAAGGGGGCTGATATGGTGAGAAAGGAATATCCTGAGCCACTGAGAAGTGTGCCCCGTTTCAGATTGTGCCGGTGCTGCTGCAGATTTCTGCTGAGAATTGAAACTCCAACCAGTTCTTCTTCTTGTGGGGTGTAAGGTTTGTGCTTTTGCAGGCTTTGCACTGTTCTAACTGCATAAAATAAAATCTGCTGTAGATCCATGTTTCTGATATATGATGGTAGTGTGAGAGATCTGCCTATCCATATTCTGGTTTCTCTGATTTCTGAGATAATTTGAATTTATTGTGCACCCTACAGCCACGGCGAAGATGGGACACCTAAATATGGATGTAAAGGGGAAAAATGGGTAATTATGTCCATCTATTCACCGTGTCAGGATGAAGGGAAATCTTTGCTCAACAATCTGCTGCGTTCAAGTAGCAAAGGTGATTTGTGTTCCTAAGTGGTTAATCGTGACTTAAAAATACCCCTATTGACAGGAACTGCGGGATAAATATCATTGGAACTTCTTGTTTTTTTAATACAGCTTAAGAAATTAAACAAAGCAAACGCATTTGGTGGCGCCCTCAGGAAAAGTCCAGTCACTTCCTGACCAGTAATCTGCCTGGGAGCAGCAGATAGATTCTCATTGTTTGCCATTTCCAGTTTCCAGTAATGGGAACGATTACTTGATCCAGCCAGTTTGCTGTGGAGGAACCTGGGATAACTTACAGATCTTCATGGCAAATTTCAATCGGCTTCCATAAAAACGCCAAGGGATTAAAGGCCAGAAGGTGGTTTTTGGTACCTGGAGGCGTCACCTCTGATGATGAATATTGTTTGATTTGTGGGGTTGAGTGTCTGTCCTTCAGGAACGAGATGTATCTTGCTCTTCTGGTGATTTTCTTGCAGTGTAAGTTTGGTAACTTAAATCTCTGCTGGGTACCTGTGGTTTTGGTTTGTCTGAGGAGGGGGATTTGGGGAGGGTTTTTTTAACAGTTTCACACGTTGCTGTCTCTCAGTCTGCAAGCTTTGAAAACAACATTTCTTTTTTTTTTTTTCCCCTCCAGGTTCAGAACTTTACGCTCAGGATAAAGGTAAAGAATTATAATTTTGGTGTGGGGTTGTTTGTTTTTTTTTTTCACATGCAAATTTAAAATAACTAATTTAATTCCTAATTAATTAACTAATTCCTCTGTTGTTGGTGTGCCTTTGTAACAGAGTTTATTTGGGTTTGCTGTCCGATATCTCAGTATGAAATTTGGCCATATGAAAAATAAAAGGTATTGCTTGGTGGTGTTTCTTGGTGCAGTGTTTAAATGAGGGATGTGCTGCTCTATCTTCATGAATGTTTTAGTGAAATCTTTCCTGGAGTAATTTGCTTTCCAGAGGTGTGAAAGAGGTGGGAGAGAAAATCAGCATTTTGGTTTTTAGGTATTTAAAAAAGCCTCCCATGCCCAAGGAGGGAGGATAAAATTACAGAATATAAGTTAAGGGCACTTTCTCCTGCTCTTGCCAGGGAATTGGTCAGTTGAGCAGAGTTAAGAACTCTAAAGGAACTCTTTAACCTTTTCATCTCGCTGACTCCCAGCACGTACACTCCTCCTGCTTCCCTTTTTCCATCACCAGGGACAAAAGTTTGCTGCTTCTTGTCATATGGTTTATTCACATGCAAAAAAAATGACAATTTTTGCACTGGTTTTATGCCCAAAACTCTCTCTAGAGAGGGCACATAAATAGGTGGTGAGTGTACAGGGCAAGGGGCTTCTTTAGATGCAGGAAAGTTTTCCTTTCTAGTAGCAAATTTCTAATGTAAATCCTGACCAAAACGGGCATGACCCAAAAAAGTGTAAGTTCTGAAGGAAGGGAAAATGAATGAACTCACAGATCTTTTCTCTCTGCTTGTTCTTCCAGCTGTGTGAGTAAAAATATTAATTATACCAAGATTATGACATTTACAACATTTAAGCTACAAGTTATTTATCATTATAAACAGAATATATTTCTCTACACATATACATGTATACATAAATACTATTATGAACTTTGTTTCTAAATATGCTTATTAATTTTGTATATAAATCATATAAATTACTTTGTGTATAAATTACAACATTCCTGTCAAATACAATGTCAAATTTTGTAATTAATTTTTGTGATGAAAATGTAGCGACTTGAGATAGCAGTGTTGTGTTTGGAGTAAATAAATGTAACTTTCTTTTTTTTTTTTTCCCTCTATCAAGTTTTTACTTTCAACACGGTTGAAATCAAGGTTCAGCCATCTGTCAAAGTGAGGAATGGAGCTCCCATGTCAATCATCTGCCACGCTGACATCAGCAAAAGCGCCGATTTCCAGCTGAGATACAATTTCACGATTTTTAAGGACCGCAAGCTCGTGTTCATGACTGTGGCAGACACGGGAGAGGCACGGTATGAGATCCCCGTGGCCAGGTCATCAGACACGGGGGACTATCAGTGCACGGTGAGAGCAGAGAAAAAGACACGGTCAAGTGACCCCGTCCACGTTTGGGTGGCAGGTGAGTGCTCTTTCAAAGGTGGCAAAAAAACAAACCCCAACCTGCCAGGGGAAGTAATAATGGTCAGTGCTCAGTAGGATATCTTGCAAAGGGATTTTTGTCCATTTTATCCATTTTATCCACAGCACTTCAGGAGAGTTTAGTACTAAACCCTCGTGGACTCGTGACCCCAGTGACAGTCAGGAACAGTCTGTGCCCCCTGTGCCACCTTCCCCGCTGCCCTGAGCCTCTGTGCCCTAGCCTAGAGGAAATGTTAGCTGTGAAAGCTTGTGCCCATTCCCAGAAACATGATGGAGGGTAGGCAGATCCCTGGAAATGCTGGAAACAAGGTGCAGAAATGCTCAGCCTGCGGCAGCCACTGCCAAAGGAGCGTCAGCTCTGCTTTTGCAGACAGTGTTGTATCAGTTTTATTCTTTCATCTCTAGTGAGAACAGGGGCCACCTCCATCCTTACTCGTTCTAGCCTTGTGTTCTTGACTGCAAGTGACAGTTTTCCCCTTGGAAAAGCAATTTGGAAAGAATTTGTTCAGCATTAAGTAGGTACCGGGTGGTCTTCAAAATCTTGGTTCCTGCAAAGTATTTGCATCTGTTAATTAGCATAAATCATCACCACAGTCACCAGAGACAGCGTTTCTTCCAGGATTATGCAATGTTCTCTTTTCTTTCCTTGCCTTCTGGTGTAAGGAATGACCAAGCCAATCCTGACTGCTGACAAGAGGGATGTTTTGGAGGGCGAAGTTGTGAAGTTACGTTGTGAGCTGCCCGAAGAAGAACCCCCTTTACTGTTCTGCTTCCGGAAGACAAAGATGAATTCAACGCCCAAAGAAACCTGTGTACCTGAGTCTTACACCAACTTCTCCGAACTGGAGGTTTCTGTTGAAGAAGGAGACCATATTTTACAGTTTGACTGCTTTGGTAGGAGAAATGTAAAGCTTGAATGGGAAGAGTCAGCACGGAGCAACAAAACCTTCGTTACGGTCAGGGGTGAGTTGCTTGGCTTTCCTTTTGACATTTGTTTTGCTTGCTACAGTTAAAATTGGGCCAGGCCTTTCTATTTGTATGTGGTTATCTGCATGTTTATGTGTATCCTCTTGCAGAACCTTTTATAAAGCCCACTCTGACCACTGTGCCCTCCAGTAATGTCACAGAAGGAGACCAAATACAGTTTGAGTGCTCCACTGCCGTGGTTCGAATGCGGGACCTCGAGATCATCCTCCAGAAAAACAAAACAATCCTGAACAGTGTCCAGGATAAGAAGCTTCTGAGATACTCTACAGTAGCTACTCTAGAGGACAGTGGGGAATACCTGTGTAAGGTGGAGCAAGGGGGAGCATCTAAAACCACCAAACTGAATGTTGTTGTGTCAGGTAAAACCTCTGTTCGTCTCAGATTTTCCTCAGTGTATTGATATTTAAATTTAAATTTGCTAGAACTCAAGACCCAAGTGTAGCCTCCAGATCCAAGTGTAAATTTTCTTGAAGTTAAAGGCTTTTTAGATTTTATTTTCTGATTTTCTTCTACCAGTACCCCCCAACTAAAATAACATCCTCAAATAACACGTGAAAAGTGGTTCCAAGTGGTTGCTGAGTTTCTGTTTTCCCTGAAAATATAATAATATTGAAACAACGTGTTTTTTTCATTCCCAGATTGTGTCCTTCATTCTGTATGTGTTAAACATTCCTATTCTTTCAGGCTCAATTGGAATGAATTAGTTCTCTTTTTATCTTGCAGAGTTATTCCCCAAGCCAACACTGATTGCCTCTATGACTAAGCTGGATAAGAATAAAGAGTTAATTTTGAATTGCAGCATTAATGGTTTTCAGAAAGCGAACTTCTCTATCCTACGGAAAAATTCCAATGGAGACATCCCACTGAAAAGTTCTCAGAGCTTAAAAATGAGAGTTAATGTGAATGATACTGGCTCTTACACCTGCAAAGCTGAAGTAAAAGGAATAGTCAAGGAGAGCAGACCTGTAAGGATTAATGTTTATGGTGAGTTGATACAGAATCAGTCTCTGGTCCATGAACTCGCAGGGTGTCTCTCAGTTCTTACAACACTCATTTCTGGGAGATGTGCTCGTCATCTTCCTCTGCAGAGGATTAGGTGTGTCATGATCTAATCCAGTCAGGCTTTTCCAGGGCTGGCCCTGGAGAGAAGGGAGCTGGCATGGCTTGCTGCTGCTCCCTTGGTTCTGCTGGGTGCCAGGTAAATTCACTCATTACCATTTGCAGGAGCGAGAACTGTTCTGCAAATCTCTCACTCCTCAGTTTGGCCTGAAATTCTGACAGTGTCTGCCTTGAATTCCTCTCCCTGACTCTCCAGGCAGAAACCAGGAGAACCAGAGGTCATCTGGTTAGCTCTGCTCCAGAAAAGCTGATTAGCAGCACTCTAGTCCCTTCCCTCTCATGGAACAAGCTCAGGTGGTTCTCCAGCCTGGGAAGGGGATGAAGTGGGTTGTGACTGATGAGGTGCTGCACGGTCCATCTCAGGCCATACCTGCAATGTGACACTTGGTCCCTGGGTCAGAATTAGTTCTGGAGTTTGGGTGATCCCCAGCTGTGTCACTCCTCCTTTGTCTTTCTTCCCATCCTCCCTGCCTGCTGTTTAATTCACAGCCACATGTTCCATTACCTGCATTATTGACTTGGTCAAGTTCCCCCATTTCTGTTCTATCGACAAGGAAGAGCTTCCCAGTAAAGCACGTGCAAACTAGATAAAAATTGTGTATTTAAATACTTCCTATGAAATAATATGGTGTCTTTTGCCCTTCTGCAGTGCAATTTTCAACAATTTTTTCCTTTCATTCCCCTTTCAGCCCCGGTTTCCAAGCCAACTCTTTCCGTCGCCGGGGGTTTGCCCGAGGTGGTGCTGGGGAATCCCCTGCAGCTCATCTGCCACTCGGTGATGGGGACGCCCCCCAAAACCTTCAGGTTCTACAAAGGGGATGAAGTTGAGAAAACAGTCATTAATGACACGTATGCCACCTTCTTGGATGAAAATATTAGGCTGAATGACAGGAGGGGTTACAGATGTGACGCTCGAAATAACCACTCCAGCGGTGTGAAAAGCAGCGACGTCCTGAACGTCACAGTAATTGGTAAGTCTGCTCAATTCTTCTTCTTCTTCTTCTTGTCTGATGTCACATTTAGAGTTTGAAACTGTGGCAGCAAATGATGGACTAAGCAAAATGGATGGGAAATGTTTCCAAATTGTTGCTCACTTGAATTAAAAATGGTTGCTGGTCAGAGCACTGTAGTGCAGGAGCAGAGCGGGTCTGTTCTTGACCTTTCAAAAAGAAGAGGTAATTTCTCTCTGCCAAGGAGTTTTCAGTTTTGTGTCCTGGCTTGAACCTAAATTCTGTTGGTTTTAAAAAGATAAACTTGTGGTTAATAGGCTGGTTTCCCTCTGAGTTTCGACATGGAGTTGTGTATGATTTGAACAGATACATCCAGAATAATTGGGTTTATTCTGATTATTGCACAGTGAAGGGATGTGCTCCCCATTCACTGAGCTCCCAAAAAGGGCTTTTCATACAGTACTGGCACTCCCACACACTATAGCAGCAGGACCCACCTTAAGTTCATCAGTTCCACCATTTACTAACTCTAGAGAGGAGCTGAGTGATAAAAACTCTAGAGAGATTTATCCAGGGAGATTAAAAGTCAAGGTGGTTTGAGATAACAAGGTACAAATATACAAACACAAAGTATAATCTTAATCCATTAACAAGTGGTGTTTCTCTGCTGGAACTGGTGTATCCCAGCTGTTAGAGCTGTGGTGCAGGATTGATTGTGGCACTGTTTGGAAGTTGTGAATAGAGTCATGTTTTGGAGCCTGGTGAGCCAATCTTCCCCAGTCTGCCACTGCTGAGGTGGTGGCTTTGAATTCTCTGTATTCTGTCCTTTCTGTCTATACCAGATCTGGAAAAGCACTACAGTTTGTGCAAATGCAAACTGACTTTCCTCATTGTGTTTGCCATATTCTGTTAAACCACTGGAATTAGGGACTGGCTTGGAAAATTCGGTCCATTATCTGCTGATACCCACTATTGTGTATGAAAGGTTACAAGAATACAGTTACCACACAGTTAGCATGAAATAGCACAACTCTACATAGCTATGAAAGCACAGCTACATCAACTGAACCATCATTATTTGCACTATTGGACAGCTGAGTGTGTTATTTCTGGAAATGAAATAGTTTGTAGGCTGGGGCTGGAGTGGCATCCGAAGGATTTTAAGGAAAGTGACTGACTGACCCCTGGGGAATGGATATAATTTCCTCCTGTGCCTGCTTTGTTTCTTTGTCGTGCCCTCTCTATTTCTGGGTGTATCAAAATATTTACTGGGGGATGGTGTCTGTCAGAGAGTGTTTGGGAAGATTAACACTGTGCATTCAGTCTCTGTTTAACCAAGCATTAAGGCAAGCACAATAGTTTAGCATCAAAGTTCCTCCTAACAGTGCTAATATTTGCTTTCTCTATGCCTTGCTCTGCAGTGCCAGTCAGGGATGCCAGCCTGGGCAGTGTCCCCTACAGAGAAGTGGAAGATGGCAGCGAGACCGCTTTTCTCTGCTCGGTCAGAGAAGGCTCTTGGCCAATCCTGTTCAGGTTTTTTAAAAAAACTGACCGTGAGGTTCTTCTGTTTGAAAAAGTGGAGCATGCAGACAGAGCCATGTGGCACAAGAAGACAATGAAGAGGCAGGACACGGGGACATATTATTGTGTGGCCTCTAACAGAGCCAATGTGGACGTGAGGAGCCGCCCCATCACCATCAGTGGTGAGTGGTTAATCTGCCTCCCCCGTCCTCCTGTCAGGTGAGCTCATCTCATCTGGGCTGTTCCTGAGTGTAGCTCCCTGACTTGCTTTTGTTCCACCCCTGTCAGGAGTTGAACAGAGAGATCTCTTTATAAAAACAGAGGAAAGTTTAAGGGATGCTCAAAAGCCAAAGGGGCAGATGCAAACTGAAAGCAACCCCTGGTTGTGCTGAGGTTTTGGTCACTAGTGGAGGCTCACCGGTGACCTTTGCATGCAAGGCCCCTCAGAGTTCTTCCCTGGGGTGTAAGAAGTAGGATTTGTAGTAAAATGAAAGGTCAGGAACTGCAGAAGCTGGTAATGTTGGCCTATCACAGTAAATAGTCTCTTAAACGTGTTTTTCTTGTTTCCAGTCATCTTGGCAGCTTGGAAGAAAGGAGTCATCGCTGCCCTGGTCCTGGTCACCGTTGCAGGAGCAGCAGCACTTGCCCTGTGGTGGTTTTTGCGCAAGAAGAAAAAGGGTAAGGAATGGTTCCCTTCTCCCTTTGGTGACAAATGTACTCCAGTTAAACCTGCATTTGTGTCAGAAGCAAAGGGTTGTGGGGGAGACTGAACACAATTTAAAAAAACTAAAAATCTGCTTAGAAATGCCAGGTGACCCAAATTATAGCTGCGAGTGTGCTGAGGCTTTTCAGGTACATTGGGCAGATGCAGCCCTAGGTGTGGATCAGTCCTGGGCAGTGAAGAGGCAGATAGGGCCTGAGGAGGCTTTTGATCCCTCACAGAGCTAGAAAAATTTGATTTGGGGTCCCAGCTCAGGTGTAACTGAGGTGCTTCTCTAGTCCTCATGAAATAAATTTAGATTATTTGGTTGTGGGATTGTTTCTTTTTCCTTCCCACACTGTAATATGGTTTTCTTTAGGGATTTGTCTTTTATCATTAAGGTATTTTTTCAGATCTTGTTCTTTCAGAATATAAATAAACCTGGTTTATCCTGTGATATGCAGTACATTGCAAATTATTTGGGAAAATCTGAAGCATCTGGATGTCCCAGACTGCTTAAATTTGCCATGGTAAAATCTTAGTTCTTTTAGGTTTAGGATCTTGGGTTCTCTGAAGGAAACATTAATTTTGTGATTGCCAGGAGAAATTATTCTTACATGATTAAATAATTGCTCTATCTTTGTTTAGATGTTTACTTTTAAATCCTTTACTTGTGCAACCCACTAATAGATGCCTTTTTTTTTTTTCTTCTGTCAAGCTAAAGGACCATCCATGGAGATGTCTGGGTAAGATGTCTTGCTGTCTTGGTTTCGGCTGGGATAGAGTTAATTTTCTCCTTAGTAGCTGGTACAGTGCTGAGTTTTGGATTTACTGGGAGGATAACGTTGCTAACACTGATGTTTTAGCTGTCAGTGCTTACTTTAACTCCAGGACGTTTCAGTTTGCCCTGCTCTGCCCACCAGCAGGGGCACAAGCATGGCCAGGACTGCTGACCCAAACTGGCCAAAGGGACATTCCACACCATAGAGCATCATGGCCAGTGTAGAAACTGGGGGGGGATTGTCTGGGGGACACTGCTGGGGAATTGTCTGGGGGACACTGCTCAGTCTGGGATGGGCTGGGCATCGGGCACAGGGTGGGCACCAATTGTACTGGGCATCACTTGTTGCACTTGTGTTTTATTCCTCTCTCTCTTCCTTTATAATTATTATTATTATTGTGGTGATTGTTGCTGTTATTATTATATTTTACTTTATTTTGATCATTAAACTGTTCTTATCTCAACCCATGGGTTTTACCTTTTTCCAGTGCTCCTCCCCATCCCACTGGGGGCAGGGTGGGCTGGGGCAGAGCGAGTGACGTGCTGTGTGATGCTTCGCTGCCAGCTGGGTTTAAAGCATGACAGTCCTTTTTGGAGCTCAGAGTGGGACTCTCAGAGTTAAACCCAGATCTGACCAGTGCACGTTGGAACAAATTTGTTCCAAGCATTCATCAGTTTAACAGCCAGCTGTCACGATGTGGATTTATTTGCTCTTAGAGTTGTGCTTGTTCTCAGAGCTGGGTGTGAACACCTCACTTGCACTTACAGGGAACGCTGCCCTCCCTGTTGCGTTTCTTGCCATTGGGGGCTGGGCTGAGGTGATTGTTTTGTTCTGCTTTGTGACCCTCATTTACGAGGCGATGGAATCGCTGGTGATCGCTCACCTGGCCGCGTCCTCAGCGCCGCTGTCACCTGTGTGCTGGGGAGACACCTATTGGGAATTATCCACAATTACACCTGTTCCCTTTCTCCTCGGAGAGCCAGCCTATGGACACAGCTTCCCACAGCTTCCCTTTCTTCTCCAGCCCAATTACAAAAGTGCTTGAGAGCTTTGAAGATTTTGCATCGACTTGGGGTGTTGGAACCACCGTGGTCCTGTTGGCAGGAAGCAGAGTGTTGCTGAGTGTGTGGTTCAGATCTTGTTTAGGGTTAGGCAATTATTTGCAGCCTCTGCAACCCCCGGGACAGGCACTGGGGCTGCTCCAACTCCCACAACAAGCACAGTGGCCACGACAGACATTGTGGCTACTCAATCCCTGGCTACTCAAAGCCTGTGACAACTCACCCCACCGACAGGTGATGCAGCTGAATCAAAGGACCAACCCCTGTGTGTGTGTTGCCCCTGTTCACAAGGAGAAATGGGCAGGAAAGACAGCTGGTTTAATAAAGGAGGATGGAGCAAGGCCACAACAGGAACAGGAGGAAGAGGCAGAACACGAGACAACCTCTCAATCCCCATCCCTGAGTGAGCGGTGGGATATGCAGGAAGATTTCAACCATCATCCAGGTGAGCACGTTATTCCCTGGCTGCTCTGATGCTGAGATAATGGGACTAGTGCTGAGGAATTAAAGGGTAGGGAAGCCAAGCAGCTGGGATCATTTTCTAGGGAAGGGTGCATTGATGAGGTCATTGGAAGAGCAACACAAGTCCTCAACCTCTGGAGGCAACTCTTGTCAAGCGTGAAGGAAAGGTATCCCTTCCAGGAAGATGTTCTGTGTTACCCAGGCAAGTGGACCATGATGGAGAGAGGTGCCCAGTACCTGAGGGAATTACAGATAACTTATGACCCAGACAACACAAGGTTACTCAGAGATCCAGGTGAAGTCTGATGTGCACAAACCACGTGTCAGAAACTTGTCCAGAGTGCACCATTGTCGTGCACCAACTCACTGGCAGTGATGGCCTGGAGAGACAAAGAGGCACCACTGGTGGATGAAGTGGCTTCACCAACCCAGCAGTACAGAGAAAATCTCTCTTCCTCCCTTGCCTCTGCTGTGGAGAAGCTGGTGGAGCAACCCAGAGTGGGTAGATTGTACCCCTACGTGTACAGTCCAGCATCTCAGCTATTGACAGTAAATGCCCTCTTGCTCCAGAGAGAGAATGCAGAGGGTTACACCACAGGGGACCCTGAGAGAGCACCCCAGAGAGGACATGAGGAAAAGGGATGGGAATTCTCCCTGGACCCTAGAGGGTACATGGCTTGCAAGGGAAGATGACAAATGGGGGTTCCTCCAGGAAAGTTGCTGCTCTGATCTGCAATGGGCAGCTCCTTGGGGTGGAAGGGCTGAGCTTACTCCTGACTCTATGGAAAGGAATTCTAACCCGTTTTTACAAGCAGCAAGTGGATAATCCTATGAGCAGGACTAGAGGGGCTCTGCCTCCAGCCAGGTGGAGAAGAGGCACAGCCTTGTTTACTAAAGCGTGTGGAGCAGATGCCTGGAATGTCAACCCCCCGGGACTGGGAGGCTCTAGTAGGTCCTGGTGCACAGTGTGCCCTGATGCCATCAGGGGCAGAACCCAGTTGTGTTTCTGGAGAGGGACCCCAACAGACTGTACTGTGGCTGAAATCAGCCTGGCTGGGCAGGTGTGGCAGAAGCCTCCAGTTTGAGTAGCCCAGAGGCTCCGGGGGCTTTAACTCTGGGGAGAGGGGATTTGAAGGAGCCAGAGGAGCAGTGGTGGCTGTCAGTGCAGCAGCCTTGGAGACCGAGGACATGAAGTGGCTCCCCTGTCCCAGCTATCAGAGGACCCTCCTGCTGTGGGGCTGCTGAAGGTTGAAGGACAGCAGGTGCTGAGCAGTGAAGGTTGAAGGACAGCAGGTGCTGAGCACTGGAAGTTGAAGGACAGCAGGTGCTGAGCGCTGTCCCGATGACACAGCCAGGAGGTGCCATCGCTGCTCAGGGACTGGCTGGGCATCACTTGTTGTTCTTGGTTTTCATTCCTCTCTCCCTCCTTTTCATTGCTATTATTATTATTATTATTATTATTATTATTATTAACTTTATTTCAATCACTGAACTGTTCTTATCTCAGCCCCTGGGTTTTACCTTTTTCCAGTCCCCCCACAGGCAGGGGAGAGGGGTGAGGAACAGCCGTGGGATATTGGGCTGCCATGTGGGATTAAACCACGACCCTTTAGGATAATGATGGAGTATTCCTGTTGAAAGGCCTGAATGTAGTTTATTATGGCACACACCTGCAGACAATAGATGGTTCTGCTTCATGTACCACCTGCTCACACAACAACAGGATGAGGAAATGCTCTAAAAATAGAAAAAAAGGCCAGCTAAGTGACATAGAAGAATGTCAGGCCTGTATTTGAATGCATTTAGATATGGAGTGGATTGAAAATACAGAGGTCTTAAAGAAGAATAATGCAATACAGAACATTTTTTACCTTGGATTTGGTTGGTGCTTCTCCTGAAGAGAAAGGCACAATCTCCATTAGCTGCAGTAGTTCAGAATATGTGGCAGTCAGCAGGGACAGTGACTGATCTTTGCACAGAATGGTGTTATTGGCTGATTGGGGATAACTGCAGCAACTTTTCTCGGTTTGTTTTTCAGCTCAGCCTTGGCTGCAAACTTGACAAATGAAAAGCTGACGAGACAGCCCAGTGATGGGGACTATTATCCAGGTAGGACATTGTGCTGTAAGACTGGTAATAAATGGGCTGAATTCAACATTTATTGAAAGTTTTGGACTTGCATAGCTGTTGTTTTTTAGGGCCCAGTTTTTTGGGGGAATACAGAGGGGTGCCAGTAACATTCTCCAAAGTGCCTTCTGTCATTTTGTCTTTGTACAGTTTTTATGAGCACGTCTCACACAAAGATTGGTTTATAACTCTCCTCAGACACTTCTCCCAGGCAGTCAATTGACAGTGTTACAGATGGAGAAATCGTGGTAAAAGAAAATTACTTTCTGGGTTTGACACAGCTGCAAGAAAATCATTGCAGAGAGGAAAATTTGAGTTGTGGCTCGTGGTCCTGTGATGTGGTCACGGGACAGAGGTGTTAACTTACATTTCATTCCAGGATCTCAAAATTCCCACTTTACAAAGATAGCTGGACATGTTATTTAGAGTACTGGACATAAACAAAATTACCCCTTGGGTGGTTTTTTTTTTTTTTAGCTGATTATTTAAAAAGCCCCATTCTTGCCACCTGTGTTACTCGAATGCCTTAGGTGTGACACCAGAAGTAGAATGGCTCATAGAAAAATAGAGATAATGGCAGGAGCAATTGCAGCTATGTAACTCATTGATTTAATTGGCTGTAATAAACATTTTTGACAGCTCAACTTTGGCTTTAATATTTTAGGATCAGGTTACATTGAAGATAGTGAAAATCACATGAAATCAGCAGATGAGAGTAAAGGTAATTTCATACTTAAACAATAGATTTTTAAACTATTTTATAACTGAAAGTCATGATGTTTTCTAATGGTAGCAACAAGGCTGGGATAGGTCCAGCCCTTTCCTTTTTCTCTTTGATAGTGGGGAAGATTTTCCTTTGCTGAGCTCAGGTCTTTTTCTTATGCACAAAATGACACTGATAGGACCCATTTGCCAACTGTGTTATGAAGTGTAATTAGCTGTGCTGGATTGGGATAAAAATACAACTTAGGCTCAAAACTGTAAGTTCTATGTAACAAATATCCCGGCATTTTCTGCTTCTTTTACTTCTCTATCCTGTCTTCATTTTGGTTGGCCTTGAAATTACTTAAGCGTTAAATCTAAAAATAAACTGCTCTGAAATCTGAATTAAAAAAAAATCTGACAAATCAGTTCTGCAGGGTGCCAGTCTGGATGGCTGTTGTGGTTTCTTCCAACTCTTACAGAAATCTGGTGGAAAACCATCTGCACTCTCAGAAAAAGCCAGAGTAGAAGGCAGCAGCTGTTGCTTGTGTCTGTTGTATCCAGAAAAGCAGAGATGTGGAGTATGAGAGGTGATGAGGGAGGCTGTGAAAGGCTTAAAGATGGCTTTAAATGTGAGGAAAGCAGAGAATGGGAAGTGTCCTGTCATAGCCATAGAAAACAGGGAGAAAGTAAGGGCAGGGAGAGAAATAAAGAGGAGCTGGGCTGGAATGCAGGACAATCTGTGATAATTCCTTGCTCCATTTGTGCTGTGACACTTTTGAAAGTGTTTACATGGAAAGGAAGAGTTTTAGGCACAATTTGCAGGTCCCACAGTTTCAGAAATCTGCCTTTAGTTGGGCTGCTGCCCTTTGGATTGAGATGACCCTTAGGAATGGGTTGGGATGTCCCTCAGGAGTGGGTTGGGATGACCCTCAGGAATGGGTTGGGATGACCCTCAGGAATGGGTTGGGATGACCCTCAGGAATGGGTTGGCCTTCCAGCTCTTAGCAGAGGAACTGCCATCTGTACGTAGGGCCTGATCCTGCACCTCCCAAAGTCAGTGAGGACTTGTCCCTTAATTCCAGTGGCAGCAGGATCAGGCCCACAGCTCAAACAAAGCCTCCAGTCCTACAAAGAAACATCTTCTTGCTATTTTTGGGGCAGGCCCTGACCTTGAGAGTGCTGAGGTGGAGTACACTGAAGTGGAAGTGTCAACGCTCGATCCTCACAGAGGTAAATGAACTCTCCAAAGCTCTTTGGTCTCTGGGAGCAGCTCTGGGAGTGCTGATCCTCCCCTGGCACTGGGGATGTCAGAGCAGGTTGTGCTTTGTGTGTGTGAATGTCCCTCTCCCAGAGAGCTGTGTCAGGTGAGCCACAGATGATGGACACAGCAGAGAGCAGTGGAATTTCCTCCTTTTTAAAGGAACTGGTTGAAGGGTCAAAGCTGTAATTCAAGTGTTATAGAGAAGGGAGAGAGACCAGCACAGATTTAGTCTCTCAGTCTGGAGAGGCCTGGAGAGCATCCTGAGTTTTGTGTCCCTTTAAACAGAGCAATGAGGATATTAATGCCCAGATGACTTTGTCCTCCTCCCTGCAGTTGTGGGGGAGCAGTAACCAGCCCTCAGGGACCTGTCTCTGCCACCTTGAGGGAGAAAGAGCCAAGTAAATTTATTCTCACCCCCCAAATGCACGCTGCAGGCATTCTGTGTCATCTGCAGGACTCTGATACTGTTGTGGCCTTGTGTGGAAAGCTGTGAAACCTCAAAGCTCCAAGTAGCTGGGAGTGAATAAAGTCCAGGTTTATGCTCTGCTCCAGCTTCTTTGCTTCAGCTGAGTAAGAAGCAGACTGAGGAAGAAACAGATAAATTTCCTTTTTCCTGGTAGGAAGGACTAGTCACTTCTTTCAGAGACCAAAGACATGATTGTTTAGCTGGTAAAACAGATGTTTGGGCAAAAGTGCTCACCCTCCAAGCCGTGCAGGAACAGCCAGTCCTCCTCTCCTTTCTCTGTTTCCCTTCCTGGCATCATTCATCACAGTTTTCCCTGTGTCCTAAGCGTGCTTTTTATCCACCTCTGCTAAATTTTGCTCTGAAGAACCACAGTTGTTGGACTCTTTTTCAGAATAGGGCTAATAATTAGTAGTTCCAACTGTGTTTGAGTGTGCATGGTTATTTAAATTAAAAGCCCTGTTAAACGCAAGATCAGCATCTCTAAAAATAGACTTTTGCTCCTGTTATTTATATATAACACTATTCCTGGATGTCAGACTGAGTTATAAGATAGTATCTGTGCTCTGTAGACTGAACACTGTTAAACTACAAAATAATATTTAATATACCGTGTAAATGAGATCCGATTATTTTAACAGAACGCTGATTGATTCTGTAAGACTGAACCGTGCTTCAGGTGTACAGAGATGTGATAACAGTTCCCTAATCCATTTGCTTTGTTGCCCCAGGGCACAGTTAAAAGCTTCCCAAGTGAATGCTTTGGTTGTGTAAATGGCAACTGCACTGCAAGTATTTAATGTGTTAATCTTTGAGAGCATCTCGAGGATGCTGCTTGAACAGAAGGAGTTCCATGAAGCCACGTTAATTCTTTCAGCTCTGCACTGCCTATCACAATGAAAACAGGATGAGATTTATTCTTGGGAGAAGAGAAACAAAGCCAAGTTTCTTAATATTCCCTTGTAATAACCATGTCCACCCACAGAGGGAATTTGGCCACTGATATTTCTGCTACGTGGTGTTATTGTAAAGTTTGGTTTCAAACCATGATATTCTTTCCTGTCTGTCTGGGGGTGTGACCAGCCCTTCCTAAGGAACAGACCTTTCAGACTGTCCCCTTGCTCCAAACCCCTCTTACAGCCCTTTTGATCCCTCCTATTTTCTGAATGAAGACCAAGCAGATCCCACCTTTTCTCTGGGCACTCCCATCTCAGCCAGCAGCTGCACAGAGAGTCTGATCCCTTCTGAGGAGCTCCAG
The DNA here is from genome assembly GCF_003031625.1 of Empidonax traillii. Classification (NCBI taxonomy): domain Eukaryota; kingdom Metazoa; phylum Chordata; class Aves; order Passeriformes; family Tyrannidae; genus Empidonax; species Empidonax traillii. The sequence goes on along the minus strand of NW_020955911.1, from coordinate 139,279 downwards.
GTTGCTTTGATCTCTCAGGACTACCCTCAGATTAATTTATCTTCCCAATCATTTGTTCCTCCTGCCACTGTTGTCGATGTCAGTGTTCACGTTCATCTCAGGAGCAGGAGAATCATATTTTGTGTATTTTTGAAAGACTACTGCAATAAATGCTGCAGCATCTGAGCTGTAACTCCAGCCTTTATGCCACTTTTGGGAAGCAGGAACGATTGAATGTCACCTCAAAACGAGTTTAAATTATTGTAGAACATATCTGAGGTAGAGCTGGGGCTGCACAGTCCAGCTCTTCTTTGGGGTAGTCAGAGTGGAATGGTAATTTGATATTTAAAGAGGTGGCAATCCTGAGGACTGATTAAATTGAATGCTTCTGGAGATGATATGCTTGACAAAAATATTGTGCTTGTCTTCTCTAAAGCTTAGTTGTGCAAATAGATGGAGAAGTGATTTAGACCCCTTATTATTAGCCTGAGCAAAACCAAAGCCTGAGGCTGAAGTAAGATTAGGAAACAACCCTGAAGTGAGAAAGGAAAAACCTCTAATCATGGCTGAGTTAGAACATGCTCCTTCTTCTACTTTTTATATCTGATTAGTTATCTGCAGGGTGGCAACATTATAAAGCTGGTGGGAACAAAATGTCAAATAATCCGAGTCGTTTCTCCTGGCACATTTTTTCAGCGCTGAGACGACTTTTGGAAGATTAACAAAGGAAATAACATGGGCAGTGGCATTTATATCACAATTCAGTTAAAAAAAAAAAAAAAAAGCAAGCTGAGGAAATGCCTCCAACCAAATCTTTCCACAGAGTCAGAAGGGGTAGATTTAGGGCTGTAATCTGCTAAAAAAGGACTCCCAAACAAAATGAGCTACCTCTTATTAAAATTCTGACAAGATTGCTCCTTACTTCGCTGCAAATGAATGGATCATTTAAGCAGTAGCCCACGAGCACATGAAATGTGCCTGAAGGTCTCTCGGATTATTTTGCAGAGAGGGTTCCTGCCAAAGCTGGGAGTTTGAAAGCTGTGATTAGCCACGTGGGGAAGTGGAACTCCTCCTGGCGTTGGAATTAGCAGCAGTTTTGCAGCCCAGCTCTGATGTGTGAGCTCCCAGCTTTTACAGGATGCTGAACAGAATTTTAAAAACGTGAAATGGGCTTTGGAAAATCAGAGTGTGGTGCCAGAGACATTTGGGTTCTTCAGAGTGATGCAGAACAGTAACAGTCCTGACTCTGAGTCTGACTGCAGATGATTGTCTGAATTCTTGAAGTGTTTTGGGTGTTTTTTAATAGCTGAAGTACAGGATTCTGTATCCAGAAATGTGAATTTTCTTTCCAGTTTCTTGCAGAGAGAGAACAACTACTTTTTTTTTTCCTTTAACTAGAAAAAAACCCCTAACCTCTTGGTTTGTTGAAGGTGCACAGAAATTGGAGGTGATAGAGATAGAATTCAGACTCAGTTTAACTGAAATGAATGAGTGTTTCTGAAACACTTTGAGATCTATGAACAGCAAGCTCCTGGACCTTGCCAGCACAGGCCTTTACAGCAAATAAAGAAAGTGGGTTTAAATGCATTTTGGTTGCACAGGGATTTTTAAGCTACAGCCGTGTAATAAATCCAGGAAATTGTTCTGATCTCCCGCCCGCCGGCAGTTTCTGCTGAGCAGACACAACCTGAGTTCTGGCTGGTTTTGGGCCTTCAGACAAAGCTCAGCCTCTTCCCTGTGTGTGTCCCTAGTTTGGTACCAAACCCCGTGGATAAATTCTCACAGATCTCAGGAGAAAAGGCAGAGCTGCTTGTTTTCCTTCTCAGCCCAGAGCAGAGTTTTATTTGCCAGCCTGAGGCTCTGGTAGGACTAACATTGCACTTGTACCCCCAGCTGTGTCCTTTGGAGGCACAAACCTTCTCTGTCTGCTTTTTTTTTTTTTTTCCTTCCCCTCCTTCCACCAGCCTTGTGAGCTCCATTCCTCTGTGCCCACCTGGGCTCGGTGCTGATGGAAGGGTCCCCCACGCTGAGGGGACACCTTGCCCAGATAACTCTAAACAGAAGCTGCACGGTGTGAAATCTGGAAATGCCCTTCGGAGACATCTCCCAAACAGCAATTTAGTATTTTGTGCCCATGAGATTTAGGCTAGTTGTTGAAAAGGGGGTGTAGTTCCTCTGCCCAGTGATAGATCACCTCAGGTCTCAGCTCCTGAAGTGCTGAGAGTAAACTGAAGCAGCTCTTCAAAGGGATCCAGGGGAACTGTTCTCCAGTGGTAGCTGGCTCTGTAAAATTAAAGCAGCATCGATTTGAGTTCAAAGGAGATTATTAAAATGTTCAATTTAGAAGGGGGAAGCAGATTTTTAGCATCACTTTTATACAGGGGGAGAGACATCTCCCTCTCAGTTCCTTCCAGGCTGGGTTTGGGGAGGGAGTGTTCTTGCTTTTCCACAGGCTCGTTGCTGCTTGGGTAACTGCTTCCTCTGAAAGTAAAACAGTGGGTTCTGTTTGTTTGAGGAGCTTTTCATAAGGCAAATAATTAAAAAAAAAAAAAAAAAAAAAAAAAAAAAAAAAAAAAAAAAAAAAAAAAAAAAAAAAAAAAAAAAAAAAAAAAAAAAAAAAAAAAGGAAAATAAATTGATTCTGTGCCAATACATTTTCCAGCTCCTGTACAGAAGGGGACTGAAACAGTTTATAGTGAAATCAGAAAAGCTAATAATGGTAAGTAAGCTAGTGAAAAATTAAACTCTAAAGGAAGCATTTGGGAGGAGATTAGGGATAAATTTGTGACTGAATATTTTACAAGACAATATTTAGAAGATAAAGTGCCTTTAAAAAAAAAAAAGAGATGCAAGTCACACAGGAACATACTACAGTGCAGCTACAAAACCACAGGTGCTGATAGATTGTATAACACCTTTGTGGCTCCTCATAAATCAACGATACTTATTGCAGTGGCATTAATATTGGTAACATCTACTTCAGCAGCCTGTTTGTTTTGTACCTGCTAATTATTTGGGCCTAACCCATTGGAGACTGGGGTCATACACTGTGTGAGGGGGCACTACCAGCTCCCTGGCAGTTCCTGGCAGTAAATGTGGCACTCCTGAGCTCAGAGCCAGGGGGTTAACAGCATTTCTTCCTAGTTTGTCAAAGACTAAATCAGAAAGGATTTCCTTTCCTCTCTTTGTCTTAGGAAGTCGAGATTTGTAAATATTGGGGCTGCAAATTGTTCACGTCTTGTCTCCATCCATGTGACCAAGTGGCTTTGTTGTGTGCCATTTTGAAGTTTTGACTGTTGGGTTTTATTTTTTTATTTTTTTTTTCTGTTTTATAAGGGATTTCCCACTGCTCTGACACAGTGTTCTGTCTCTAGGGAATCTTTCGTGTGAGGATCTCCAAGCACTTTAGAAAACATTACTTAATTTTCCCTTGTGAGGACATACATGGCAATTTTTATCTCCATTTTCCAGCTGAATAAACAGAGAGATTAGGTCATTCATTTAAGGGAATGTGTGCAGGGAGTGACAGCACTGGGAACAGAGTTCCAGAATCCTTGGTGCTGAGCCTGTGCTCGCTTTTCACAGTGAAAATCAGGATATCCTTCACACTAAAGTGGGACCAGGCCCTTCGTGCAGGATCACCTGGCAGCACCATGAGATAAAAAACCCATCAGTTTATTTTAGGGCTGAACCCAAAGGCCACAAATACTCTGACACAGTGTGAACTGGAGCTGTGACAGCTGCTGCATAAACCCCCTCCTGCTCTGCCCAGGTGAGAGGGGGATTATCCCACCTCTCCCCATCCCTGCTCTTGACACCACAGAAGGTGTTGTGTCCTAGGGGGGTGTTCTGGGAGCTGTGCTGGTGAACTCTGGGCAGGGACAGCAGAGCTGTAATTCCAGGCATTTCGAAGGCTGTAATGCCATAAAGTGGGGACTGCAGTAAAATGAGAGATGATTGAAAGGCTGAGCTGGATTAGCCAAACCATCTGCAAACGCCCCTTAATCTTGCAGTGCACCTGCTCTGTCATGAATAACGTTGGGCACTTTCAGTTATTCTTGGAAACACGGGAGCAGTTTGTTTCAATCCCGTCTGGTTTTCCTGACTGGATCCACAGGAAAAGTGCTGCAGGGAGATAAGCAGAGCATCCCCAGCAGGGCAGTGCTTTGGACAGCCACCTTACAGTCAGTGTACTGCTAACTTTGGTTTGGGATGGGCTGTGGGATGGGGAGGTGGCCAAGGTGAATGCCGTGGAGAATCCCTGGGAAATACATCTGTTCTTCAGGAGTACTTGAATTTGTGTTGATATGAGGATGTTAAAGGCCAGTTGAACATCACTGCTGGGGGCAGAAGTTGGTTTACCCTTCTGATCTTCACTATGTTGGACTGTTCTTTGAGACTTTTGAGCAAAAGCCCACGAGTCCAATCTACTTCAGGAAGTCAATGGGTCAGACAAACGTGTCCTCTGGGGAAATTCCAGGAGTTTGGGAAGTGGTGTCAGCCACACAGTTTGGCAGGTTTAACACCTAAGACCCGTGTAACATTTTATTATTATTTGTTTGTAGGTAACTGTTGTGGTTTGAGGTTTTCTAATTAGAATTTAGTGCTTCCTAAGCCACCTTAGGGGGTTGTTTGTGCATTCCACAAATCGTGGCCACTGGAGAGGGAGCTGAAGCACTGTCAGTGGTTGTTATGCCTGATGCAATTCTTTGTGACTGAGCTAAAACATTTTCCCTCCTCATTTTTTCTGGCAGCTCTCCCTGCTGTCCCCAGCAAGGCAGATGCCACATCAGTAACAAACTCTTATGTTTTGCTATTGCTTGTCCTTATCCCCATTCATGAATCCGTGGTGCAGATAATGCTCTGGCCTTTCCCAAGCCTTTGGCACTGTGCTGAGTATCTGTCACTGTTCCTTTTGGGTTTATTCTCCTGCTGCTGGCTGTGTTGTCTCCTTTACTCTCATTTGAGTGCCTCCATCCCACTATTCCTCGTCCTCTCTGCTGTGCTTTCCTTGTTCTGAGTGCCAGGCCTAAGGAGGGGGTTTTAGCTTTGAGATGGACAAACTGTCAGATGCACATTTCACATCCCACGAGGCCTGCTCATGGTTAACTACAGTGAACTCGTTTACAGCAGGGAAAGCAGGACATTTGTGAATATCAAGTCTAGTCAGGTGTATTCTGATTGAAAGTCAGACAATAGTCCTGTAGATCTCTAGCCTGATGCTGGGTTTCCTCTGCTGTAATGAGAATTTAAAGAGGGCGCTGATCACTTTGTCTCAGAGATAAGAACTTGTCCTTGCACTGTTGCTGAAAGGTCAGTTTAATTCAGTGACACATTTGGTGTTCAGCAAGTCCCCCCAGCTATTGATTTAAAACCTTTTCTAGAGCAATAGGTTGTTACTTTAGTATTTCACATAAAATACCTAGAGCAGCTTCAAGCCCCAGCTTTGAATCAAACCTTACACCCCCATGGGAATTTGGGGAATGGTAACAACGAGTGCCAGTCAGGGCAGTAACACCTTTGCCTAAAAGTCCTTTAAACTCACCAGGATGAACTCATTTCCTTAAAATACTGGTGGCTCTGTGACAAGGCCAAAGTTCACTGAGGGCCAGGAACATCCAGCCCAGTCCCAGACTTGTTGCTTTTTGCTCAGAAAAGAACTGAGACGGTCCAAAACTTTAACAAAACAGGCAATTGCCGAAATCAAGAGCCTGCCAAGAATGACAGAACGGTGTGGCCCTGCTGCCCATGTGCCTGTGCTGCAGTCCCAGAGGGCCAGGCTGGCAGCTCTTCCTGAGGGAGGGTCAGGATGTGTCACACAGCCAGCTCAGCTCGTGGGTGGAGGCTCTTTTAGACGTGATTTATTTTCATCACACCTTTCATCTTCCCCAGGGGCAGTAGGGGCAGGAAGTCCCAGCATCTCCACACTGGTTCTTTATCTCAGCTCCAGCCCTTCCCTCAGCACTGCTCCCAGTTTTTGGGGCAGCACAGCTCTGTTCCTATTGCTGGGGAGACCGGAGCCAACTCCAGGTCCCAGATTTCCTTACATTTTTTCCAGGGCGCTTCCTGTGACATTCCTGTTCCTCCAGTGAGCTCTGTCCTTGCTCTGTGCCAGACCCAAAGCTCACAGCAGCTTTGCACTGCTCTGTGTGTTCACTGAATCGACCTCAGAGTGGCTCATTGCAAGGTTACCAATTCCTAATTTCTTATGAGGAAAGTGGAAATCCAGTGAACAAAATGCAGAGCCAGCCTTTCTGCTGCTAAGCCTGGAAAAGTGAGCTGCTCACTTGGAAGCAGTTGCAGCAGTGAGACAGGAAATTCAAAGAATCCTACAGCAACCAACAATGCACTGTGGAAAAATTAATATATCCCAGTGGAAAGAGGCCTGAGAAATCCCCACTGCACTCAGTGGTTTGGAACAAACTATTTGAAATCAGCTCCAGCAATCAGGAAATCTGCTCAAATACTTTCCTGCTCCTGAAGCTCAGGCTTTAACACCTCCATGCTTGGCCAGAATTTCCCACTGGATGCCTTTTCCAGCACAGAGAAAACTCACAGTGCCTGGGGATTCACTGTGTTGTTCAAAACTCAGGTGTTATGAGTCCAAAATTGTGCAAAGGACTTGTCCCTTCTCCAAAATAAGAACTCTTTGGACCTTTAGGTTTGTAGACACTCTAGACCCGAGCCTGGATCTGGGAGATGCCCATTCCAGAGCCAAAGGCTCCCAACAGCTCCAGATAAAAACTGGCCAGAGCCAGATGCTTTCAGCAAGGCACAAATTTGCAGGGAGCTTCTGACCTTGCTTGAACCCCCCCGTGCAAAGCCGAATTTCGGGCATGCCCTGTGTCAGAGCTGCTCCCAAGCTGCCTGCCAAGATTCCCTGTCAGAGGCTGCTGCTCCAGGGAAGGGCTGGGCAGAGGGGAGGGTGTTGGTGTGTCTGCAGCACCTCCAGCTCGTGGGCTGACAGCTTGGCTTTCACCAGCCTTGGAGATGGGGTTCAGCTGGATTAAGAATTGCAGTTTTTTAATCTCATATTCTCTTCTCCATCACCTGTAGCAACAAGAAATGCTGGAGCAGGTGGAGATGACAGTGTCCTAAATTCCTGCTATTAATGTAGTCCTTTGTAAAAGTGTGGCCTTTGAATTTTAAATCCCATCAACTAAAAGCAATAGCAAGGGTTTAAATGCATCAGAAATCCATAAAAACACCTGCCTTTGTTAGGCTTGGGAATAGTTTAGAAATCCTCAGTATCAGACCTTCAGCTCTGAGTCCTTTCCCAAAACATGCAGCTGCTTGTTTGCCCTTCTCTGTGCATGACTGGAACTTTTAGTAGTGGCTCCCTGCTGGTTTCCCTGGTTGGTACCTGTTAGAAATCCCCCAGGACACAGGTCCTGCCATTCTCCTGGCACAGAGTGACCCTCAGGGAGGAAGCCCCACTAGTTTGGATCTGGGTGACAGGTAACAAGGAGCTGGAAGAGCTGTCACTGTGACCCAGGGACTCTGGGCAGCCAACATCCCGTTGTTTGAAGTTGGGAATTTACACAGAATTTCTCATTTCCTCCTTCCTGTGAGCACAATACACGGTGACAGAACTAAATGACAGCTTGTTAATGCCTCACTTCATAAACCTTATGTATAGCTTTGTCCACTTAAAGCCAAGCTTTGATGTAGCACTGGGTCAGGGGTGGTTTTGTTCCCTTCTGTTGCCTTTCAGGACACCAAAAGCTTTTGCGTGTGTTCCATTTTGTCTCTTATCAAAATGGCTAAACATGTATGGATCCATCTTGCCACACACTGAGATGATTTTGGACTGAAATTCGGTTCATGCACTGGCACAGGGTGCTGCATCACTGCAGTTTTTAATCCTCTGCCTGGACTAATAGTTCTGTGTGGAACTGTCCTGGAGAAAATTCAGAATGTGCCAAGCCAGGGACCTTCCCTTCTGTTTCCTGTTACTTCTGCTGAAAAGGGAGTCTCCAAAAGCCCTTGTGCTGGTGCTGGTAGTAGTGCCCTGCATAATGTTAATTGAATGATTTCAGAGAACTTCTCAGAAGTGTTCTGCCTATGTTATTATTTGCTATTTAAAAACTAAATACTTAGAAAAAACATAGATTTAGACTATCCCATATTTACAGGAAAAATACTGGTAAGATTAACCCAGAGCCCCAGTCCAAACCCTCTGCTCTGAGCATTAGAAGAATTTCTTCCACACAGCCTCTCTCCACTGAATTTTATATATTTTCCAAGAAAATCCCTTTCAAGAGTCAGCACTTGCTTTTGTCATGTGTGAAGTATCTTAACACAAAAGCACTTCTGACAAGGCTTGAAGTCCTCTCCTCAAACTGGAGTTCCTTTCAGAGGGCAAATATATATTTATTGACTGTGTTCTCTGGAAATTCTGAATAGTTAAATCCACTTCTTTAAAAAAAAAAAAACACCCTAAATGGAAAGAGCCTGCTGGCTCCCAGGCTTTATTGGGAACGAGCAGCTTTTTATTAATAAAACTTCAGGTGTCTTTGCAAGATCTTGTTTGGCCCTGAAATTTGTATCTGACACCGGATTTCTGCAGTCTGTTATTTCCCTGGCAAGGAGTGGGGTCAGGAAGTTTAATTCTCCTGAGAAGTTGCCTCTGAAAGGAAGACTCTCTTGTCCAGTAACAGCTTGTGCCCTCAGGAGAGACTTGTGCTCTAAGCCATCATCAGAAAGCTGTCAGACAGCTCAGTGTGGTCTCTGCTGTGTCAGGTGTCCCCCCTGCCCTTGGGTTAAACCAGGGCTCAGTTGTAGGTACAATTTGACATCATTTCGAGGTGAACAAAAGGGTTAAAGTGCATCAACCTGCATTTTCTGGAGCACAGAACTCCCTCTGCACTGTGCCATGTTGTGATTTGTGCCCTGTGTTTTGTTTTGCAGGTTCTCTGGAGAACAGGCACTCTGTAAGTAAATGTTGTGTGCAATTAAAACCTGCTGGACTGGTCAGTGTGTCAGTGGGGACAGAGCTGGACAGAGCTGCTCTTCCAGTTCCCAGCTGCTCTCCTGGGGATGTTCCTGTTCACACACACCCCCTGGGACTGGAATATCAAAAAAAATATCAAAAAAAAAGGGGAGGTGCTTCCTAAGGTCAAACTAAGGAGCAATGACCCCAACCTGCACAAGTTCCTTCTGTTCACTGTTTGTGACCTCCTGGCTGTGTTTGCATCCACTGGCACAGCAGGTGGGGTGACTCCAAGGGCTGCTGCTAAACTGAGGCTGTGTAAGAGATTTCAAAGGCAGTTTTTAATTGCAGAGTAAATTGCTGGGCCACGGCTGGGTCACAGTTATGCTGCTCTAACCAAGCACTGAGAACACCATCCATAAATGGAGCATCTCAGCTAAAAAACCTTGGAGTTTTAGGAAGGTTCTGTAGGTGGTGAAAAGCTGCACAGTGCTAAGAAGCCAGTGGGAAAAATAGGGATTTTTTTAAAAAATCCAAGAAACGTCTTGAATGAGCTGTTACTCTGCCCTCAAGACATTTCAGGAGTACTTCTATGAATGTTAGGGAAGCTCTCAAATCCAAGCTCAGACTCTGCAAAACAGGGGTTTTTTTTCTGCCATCCACTTTGGAACTCGTAGTTCAAAAGAAAGAAGAAGAGACCCATAAATAAGAGTCACAATAGGCCAGTCTACGTCAGCTTGTGGCATCCATGTGAGTTTTGAAAGGCTCCATCAGCACTCCCATCCCCTGGGACACACAGGCAGCCCATTGTATTATTTACAGACACTGGCAGAGCACTGAAGGTCACAGATTGCCTTCCAATAAACAGCCTCGTACTCAGACAGGCCAGGAGGGTTTATAGGAGCATTGTCTTTTTTAGTTTAAAGGTTTGTTTTTACTCTTTGCTTTCGATTTGCTAAAAATACGGGGAGCTGAACCCTCCTCTGGGTTGTAGCAGGAATTCCTTGCAGGAGAAAGTTTGTCCCTGTCCAACACAAAAGGGAAAATGGTGGAGAGGGGCTGTGACAAACATCAGTGTGAACTCAGGGAGGAGGTTTTGTCTTCTTTTTCCACAGCCTACCTAATTTATGATGGACATGGGATAAAAGATTAGAGGTTTATGAAGGTTTTTTTTGTTTGTTTTCCTATGGTCAAAATTGAATAAAATATCTCTCCATGGAACTCTAATGGAAAAGTCAGTGAAAATACTCTGGCTACCCCGTAAATGACTTTCATAATTAATTGGGCTATTAAAGCTTGCTAAACCAGACAATCTGTGAGGTAATGGTAGATTCAAGGAACAAGTGTCAGCTGAGGGCAGTGTTTTCTTTGGGTTTCTTTTATTACTCTCTGTTAACAGTAGAAGAGTCATAAAACTCTTCTGCGAAACTAATCCCATCTTCAGAAACACCCCAAAGAAAAGTCAGTTTTTTAACACCTCACATCTTGCTTGAGGTTTCCTGGAAGCAGCTTGACTCAGTTCACATCTGAGACATTGTCCCCTGCTTTGCTGCACTGTTCATGTACTAACATAGCAACTATTCCTTTTTTTTTTTAAATTTATTAGTGTTTTAAAGTACATAGCAAAAAATCCAGAGCCCTGTTGTATTCACAATACAGCCTGGGGCAAAAAGCAGCACCATGTTGGATGGACAGATGAGTTTTTTTATAGATTTCCTGTCCCCTCTGTCTGCCTCTCAACACTTTTCAGGCAGCACAGAAGAGGCAGGGAATTACTAATGTGCTTTGTATCATTATTTTCTTGCAGCTGGTTTTTTTTCTGTAGCTCATTTTCACACAGTGCTTGACTGGGATGGCTCTCGGAGGTTTGGTCCAGATGAGGGGTTGTTGATCCTACTCATGAAAAGGAAAATGCTTCTTATGAAGTGATCAAGTGGCTTAAACTTCCTCCCCAGCTGTTCTGCTTCTTGATAGTCAAATTAGGTGTTTGGCTCAGAGGTGAAGCTGCTTTTATTGTGCTGCTCCCTTACTTGGTGAGTGAAAGGAGGCCTTCAGGTGCTCAGCTGGCATCTCGACGCCATGGAATGCCAGGTGGATTCCTTACACAGTGGCCTGTCATAAAACTTGTAGAATTTGGCTCTATTTAGGATGGAATAGATGTTCCAGCAGTGTGGGGCAAAGGACACCCCAGCAAGAGGAGTGTTGTTCTAGGAGCTGTTTTCAGAGATGGGAGGACACTCAGCCTTTTTGTTTCAGTGATGATGGGGGAGACTCAACATCGGATCCTCATGTCCTTTTTACTCCCTAAAATCAAAGAATGTGGATTCCCCAGCTCAGATAAAGTTTGTTAACACTCAGTTCTGCTTTGCTCTTCCAGAAGTCATGGGCAAAACACTCTTCTCTGTGGAGAAGGAAGATGGAACAAATCATTTTAATGATTGCCAGCCCTGCTTTTGTGCATTTGCCCCTACCCAGTTTCTGCCAGAATAAATAGAATCCAGCAGGGAAATCTAGGAAATTTGCTTCATCTTCTCTGAGAGACAATCACAAAATTGAGCCTTTAGTAAACAATATGCACTGACAGTAAGTGCTGTGTTAGGCATTCAAAGTGTTTGTATTATGTCAAGAAAGGTTCTAGAAAACCAACCAGTTAAAGTTTGAATAATTGAATTGTGTAAAGGCCCTGCTACAGTACAGGTTGTGAGTGATTTGCAGTCCAGAGTACCTTGAACCTGAATGTCTGGAACTTTTGGGTCATGGAGAAAGGAACCTGAAGTTCTGTGTTTGGGGTTGCTTCCCTCCATCTCCCCTGGTTCAGAAATTTGTATCTTAAATGCCATCCATAGGAAGTATTTGCAAAAGAAATGAATTACTTAAAGAGGAACTGGGAGGAGGTTTCCTTCCTGAAATCAGAGCTGGCAATCTTTCTAAGTTATTTAATGGCCCCAGTTTCTGAAAGCATATTGAAGGAAATATCTTGACAATGAGATAGCCACTTCGCCAAACCCTAATTGGTATTGTGTCAAATTTACCTCAGCAGAACGTTCTGACTTCATAGCTCCTGCTCTGCTGCTCCCTCTCAGCTGTGTGTGTGTGTTTGTTTGTGGGACTCTGTCCTGGGGGTGCAGGAGGACTGGCAGCCTCGGCCAGCACATCGTGTACTTTCAGCTGCCTGTTTGCTCAGCCTCAGCCTGTGCCCTCTGAGACAGAAACCTGCACAATTTACAGCCATTTGGAGGAATTTCGAGGTGTTATTCAGCTGCTTTCTCATCCTGCCTGAGTGATCCCAGAAGTATTTTCTCAGTGGTGAAGGAATTCACGTTGCCAGCGCAACGCAGCCGGTTCTGAAGGGGGGCCTGGCACGTGTTTAACTGGGCACAGGGACATGGCACAACAGTTGCAGACAGGAAAGGAAGATGAAGGATGTGTCCAGTTAGAATTGGGGGGGGTTGGGGGGAAGAGATCTCAGGCAGTCAGGATATGGAAAACAAGGTGATACTCTGAAATAAACACTGAATTATAAACCAGGAATTCCTGCCTCTGACTCATGGGGCAAATCCTTTGGGGGTAAGGCCACAAAAGGAACGAGGCGCCTCGGTGCTGACAGACTAAACTATTAGGTTAGAGGCCACCATGTACTCTTAGGAATTCCTTGGAGGAAGACTTGCTTTGGCAGCCGATGTCAGGAAAGACTTGACAGTTGTGAATCCCCGGTGGACAGAATTATTTCTGCCGTATAACGTGAAAACAATGAAGTTTGGGATCTCTCTCTGCCCGTTCCCATTGGCTGGACCGCTGCATCTGCACGCTGCCTTTTGTGCTTCCCAGTGCCAGGTCTGTGTCCCTGCTGGGAGCTGCAGATAAGCTCTTCCCAGCAGCCAGGCTCTGCGAGGAACGTGGTGTCCCAAAGTTGCTCCCTGGGAGACACTAGCCTTAGGAAAGGGTTTTCCTTCTCCCCAGACTGAAGCTGAGGATCTGATTGTGGCAGCTGAAGCTCTCCTAGTAAATAGGAATCTGACTCCCAGATGTGTTGAGTGCCAGCAATTCCCTTAAAAATCCAGCTTTTATCAGCAAGCACCCACTTGCAGATGTTGGTGATTAACAGCATTGCAGTCTAGCCTGTAGTTGTTGACCTAAATCTCCCACTGTCTTATTTCCTTTTATATCTGATGAAGATAATATTAATATCTCCCCAGGGAACTGTGAGTATCTGTTAGCTCACTGTGCAGCACTCTCAGGAATATGTTATGGGACAGGAGGGTAGGGGCACATTTATATTCACATCTGGCTTTGTTATTACAGGACAGGGGGTTAGAGGCACATTTATACTCACACCTTGGTTTTTTTCTCTTTTGCTCTTGTTGCCAACAGAGAATATCAGGGCATCCTGATGCTACTTAGAACAGTCATCTCAAAGATCAGCTGGGAGAAGAGAACAAGCCGAGATGGAAGACGTTGCAAACATTTCAAAGGCTCCGCAGCAGTTATTTATGAGTTTGCCAGACTCTTCTTTTCAAAGATTATTTCCTTAGAGGGAACAATAGGGATGTTCCTAAAGCATTTAATGGAAAAAATTGCAAATAAAAACTCCCATAGGAAAGTGGCTCTAGAAACCACTGACCCAGGTTCTCATTTTTAATTTCTCCCGCTAATGCAATTTTGCCTTTTTTTTTTCTTTTTTTTTTTTTTTTCCCTCCAATTCATCATTCTCTGAGGAAACAAAAGGGGAGGTTACAGCTGAGGAAGCACATTTCTACAGTGCAGCCACTACTGGGATGCCAGTGGGACGTAGAAATACCTGAGCTTGCTTTGAACTCGCTACCTTGGCTATCGGTGACACTTGTGTGGCAGAGCAGAGCTCAGCACAGCTTGGCCAGCCATGGATGCACCTTCTGATCCTGCAGCTTGTGCTGAACTCCCTGTGCTGCAGCAGCTGGACTGCTACCAGGCTTGGAGCCAGCTCAGAGCCCCAGGGATGCTTCACTGCAGGGAGGGCCTGACAGAACAGAGAGCTCTGGGTGCTCGAAAAACTTGAATAACTGGTCAGAGGTTCAGACTTTACCAAGTGCTTCTCTCAGGAGGGGCACAAATAGTCTTTATTCTTTGCTAAACTGCTTTTCCCCTTTAAAAGGTCTGGTGATTGTTGGTTAGTTTGGTGTGATGGTTCTCCAAGAAATGATTGTCCATCACAGTTGGTTTGGATGGTTCTACGCTAGGTCTTCAGGGAGTGGATGGATTTACTGCACCCAAGTCAGTGAGTTTGTACCTGAAAATCCTGTTATGTATAATCCTTATTCCTTTGATTTTAGGAGGGTTCTGAAGTCATACTTGTGCCCAGTTTGGCCAGTGTGGGACCCCATACCTAGATAAACCACTACCATGGATCCAGTCTGGACCTGGCTCTAATCTCTGCAGCCCACGTTTATCTCAGCTGTGTTAGTTTAAAAAAAGAACCCAAAACGAACCAGACAAAATGCTGTCCCCAGCCCCAAAACCAGCTGGCCTCTGGCACTGCAATTGCTCTCCTTTTCTTACTGCAGATTAAATTACTACAAGATCTGGGCCACAGGTAAGAAGGTTCTTATTTTAATTAGAAAATAGTGAAAGAGAGGCCATGGATTGTATATACATATATAAAGTTACTGCTTTAAGCATTGCATCAAGGGTGCAAAGCCACCACGAAACACAAAAGGGTTTTATATCCTCATTCCAAGTGTTTAAATTTTCGAGCTCCAGTTACTGGCTAATATCTCTAATTTATTGTTCCCTGTGCAAATGTTGTTTGTATCACAAGCCTGTCACAACCGACTGACTTCACAGCTCTCTTCTGTTGACAAATGTTCCTTCAGCATCCCACGAGTGTCCATGCAAATGCCTTAGTATAAGGAATGTGAAAAGGTATTTTAATAAAGAAAACTCTGAATTGACCCTTGCACTGGATCTTGCACGTTCATATCAGTGACCACTTGCAAATGGGTGCCCGTGAGGGTTTTTATTAGCGATGAGCCACACAGATCCATCGCATGGATTTGCATATGGAATTGTCATCTCTGCGCCAAGTGATTCCAGGCACTCAGAGCTGGAGTTCAGCAGCAGGTAAATGCACTAAATTGTTTTAAGAATTCAGTGTGGGAGGTCACACAAGTCTTTTCCTAAATTGCAAATGTAAAAGTTCCTCCACAAACCCTTCCCAGCCCCTGGCATAGCTCGGGAAAGCTCTGGTTTCTGGGAAGTTTCAGAGTGTCACCTGGGCATGATGGAGCTGCAGTGGGGGCAATTCATTGCTTGCTTTCAGCTTGTCTCTTGTCTGGAATAATCCTAAATTGTTTTAGATTTAGTCTAATACAAGTTGTTTGCCCTCCTGAAACGTATGTGAACTGTCCATTTCTCAGAGTGCCATGTGCTGCTTTGAGCCCTTCTGTTTTGTCTTGCAGATAACAAAAGTAATTCAAAATATGGGACATTAGATCAGCAGATGTCTCCAGTGAAGACAAGGTAGATGGGCCCATGAAGTAAACAGCTACGCAAGGAGACCAAAAGTCCTGATATGAGCACGTGCCAAAAAAGCCTTATTTTTATCCCATGGGAAACATTTGGGAAGCAAGTCTCGAATCCGCTGCTGAAACAGACTGAAGCTCAGATTAGAGCTCAAACTGGACGTGACTGAAAACAGCCAAGCAAAATTCAGGTTTCTACGCTGTCACTGCGTTGAGCTCAGCAAATATAAAATGAGGTGTGCTGGTAGATATTTACTTTCCGAGCGGGGCAGAAGGGGTGGCACATGCCCAGGCCCTTTGTGCCATGCCTTGTCCGAGCGATTCCCCCAAGAGCCCCCACATCCTGCGTATTGAGGGAAAGCCTCACCCGCCCCGCGGCCTCACTTGGGTGAATGGAATATTCCCCCTAAGGCACAGCGGAGGCTTTAGCGGTGAGACACCGAAATGCTTCAAAATGCTTTTTTTCCCTCTCTGTCGTTTCCACCGCGTGTTTCCTCGTGCCGATCGTGTCTCTGTGGGTCCGGGGGACGATGATATTTGTGTGTTTGTGCCGCTCCCTCAGGGCCGTGCCGAGCCCGGGGCAGCCCCGCCGCTCCCGCGCTGACCCCTGGTGGCCGCCGGGGGGAACGGCGGGGCCCGGGCGGGGCGTGTGGGGAAGGAAGGCCCCGGTGCTGGGACGGCTTCCCGCGCTTTTAATTAATAAATTAGCCGAGCCGCTCTTAAAGAAGGTGTTGAGCCATTAGAGAGCGTCCAAAGGAGGACAGTGAGGATGGTGGTGCGGCTGAGGGCACTTGGTGTGTTCAGCCTGGAGGAGGCTGAGGGGAGACCTCGTTGCAGTTCAGCTTCGCCGTGAGGGGCAGAGGAGGGGCAGGCACCCGCTCTAAGCTCCAGACGCATTTACAGCAGAAAAACAAATGTAAAATGTATAATTTGTTTGGGGGGGGGGTTTCAAGTGGCCTTGTCAATCGTCCTTTAACCCATTTTAAATCCTTTTGGGAGCAGCATTGAGAGATGAAATTACACAGGTCGATGTTTTCCTCTTGCAGCTGAGCTCTCAAGAGCAACAGCTTTTTCTCTTGCCTAGCCCTTTTTCAGCATCCTCTTCTAATAACCTTCCTTAAAAACTAGAAGGAATAACAAGGCCTGGTCACTTCCTGAGCCACATGAAGGCAGGGGCAGAGAGTTTGGGGGTGAAGAGGAGACTGAGGGGAGACCTCAGTGCAGTTACAGCTTGTGGTGAGGGAAAAGGAGGGGCAGGACTGAGTTCTGCTCTGGGGGGACAGGGACAGCCCCCAGGGAATGGCCTGAAATTGTGTCAGGGCAGGTTTAGGTTGGATCTCAGGACAAGGTTCTTCCCCCAGAGGGGTGGCTGGCACTTCCCAGGCTCCCCAGGGCAGTGGGCACAGCCCCAAGGCTGCCAGAGCTGCAGGAGGGTTTGGATGATCCTCTGGGGCACAGGGGGTGACTCTTGGGGATGGGCCTGTGCTGGGCCAGGAGTTGGACTGGATGGTCCTTGTGGGTCCTTCCAACTCAGCACATTCTCTGATTCTGTGAACAGTTTCCTAAATGCAGTGTAAACCTCCCAGCCATGACTTCTTCCCCTCTTCCATAGGTTAGTGAACTGTTTGTAAATGCTGGGGCACTACTTTGAGCAGAGTAAATATCCTGTTCCTTGGTGGGTGATAAACCTCACAGTTTATTTACTTTTCTGGGGTGTTATGTGTTTGTTCCACCTGCTGCTTTATGAGATTAGTTCTGTTCAGGTTCTTTATGCTGCAGTTGTCTTACATCATGAGCCCACAGCTTTCGGGGGCAGAGAAGAGGAGAGGACAAGGAACAAGGAAGGGAGAGGATGGGAACAGGGAAAAGAAAAAAAGTTCTAGAAAAACAAAGCTATCAAATGAAAAACATCCCTTCCCCCCCACCCCCGTTAAACTAGAAATCAAACTGAAAGTAATAAAGTATCAGTACAGATTCAAAATGCTAGCACATTTTGTTATTTAGAATGTCAAGGCCTTTCTAAGTAGGCTGGTGAAAGCAAAATAAGCATCACTTTTGCTGTTATTTGGGAGGTAATAAGCAAGTTGTCACGTCTAAAGAATCACAAAGAACGGGCTTTATTGCCTTCATGCTTTGAAATGCTCCACTCTAAATCACAAGTGCTCCCATTAGAGAGACGAATGTAGCTTGCATGGGAAGCTTCAGCTAAATGTGAGCATTTATATTTATACAGGTAATTTATTTTCTCACCAGCCCCAGACATGCTGAGTGGGAAGGCTGAAAAAATTCTCACCATTACAGGCAATAATCGCTGCTGTTAAATTTTAAATTTAATAGCAAAAGGAATCGCAGTTTACTCGGGGAGGGAGTCACCTGCAAAGTCTGATGACAGAGAAACAGAATAACAGCGTGAAGCTGAAATGAAAGATTTAGCACAAAGCAGCAAAAGCCAAGGCAGCCACTGCAAAGGCACTCGGGCTCTGCCCCATCAATCTGGACCTGCAGGAGCGCTGGGCTGTGTGAACATCTAAGGGTGAGTGTTAGAGATGGACCCCCCACAGTTCTGACCACATTCCCAAGGCCAAGGGGAATTCAGATCCAACAGGTATCGTTTGAGGAGAAATCCCACAACTAAACTGTTACTTACAGGAAAGATGGAATCTGCCTCTGAAATGCATAGAGTAGTAGTATATTCCTGTGCAATTCTGAAAGCATGAGAGGGGTAAATGAAATCAGGGTCTCCTTTTCGGCAATGAAAATATGACAATTTTTTCACTGAACGAAAACCAGAAGTGACCAGTGTGACAGTTCATCTTCCTCTACTTTTTCTGTAGTTGTATTTTTGTTTTAATGTTTTACTCGGGAGATAAAAGGAGATCCTAAAATGAAGGCTTATTATGGTGAAGGAAAAAAATGAAAATAAGATGAAAGGAAAGAGTCAGGAGGCACTGAGGGGTCTGTGATCCACAGACTGTGATGCTGGCACTGGGAATGTGCTTCAAAAGGAAACATCCCATGACACTGGGATTTAGCTGGCAGATCCCAAGCCCTGCAGAGGAGCTGTGACTGCTGAAATCACCTGTTTCCACAAAGCACTGTCAACACTGCACAGGGAGAGCTTGGCTTTAAATCCTCTGCACTGGCTTCTTGTTTATCCACTTCTTAACTCCAGGCAGAGCCAAGTCTCCACTGTGACTGGCACAGGTTCACTTTGTAAATCAATGAGACAGTGCTCCAGGGGCAGAAGAGTCTGCCCTGTGAACTTCAGTTGCTCAGAGGTGCCGAGCTGACAGCCCTGACTGGCTCTGTCCTCATGGAACTAATCTGTGCCAAACCCTGAGCTCCCTGGGGCTCCCCCTGCCCTCCCAGGCTCTTTCCTAGTGGCATCTTCTGGAGTGGCTCAAGCTCCAAACAGCAGCAAACTGTGGAAATGTGTCATCTCCCAAGTGCAGTCACCACCTTCCAGCCCCACCTTTTCCTTAGGGAACTCTCTGCCTCCTGTGGGGGTAAATGCTTCCAAGGCAGCGAAAATAAAAAGCTGCAGGTCTGTTCTCAGGAGCAGAGGGGATAGAGAAGTTGACATCAGTGGGACAAACAGGAGGGGTTTGTCTTTAATGGGCTGAGTCCTCCTGGTATTACTGGAAGGGGTGAACTTGGTATCTCTGCTTGATAATAGTCTGTGAGAGTCCAGTGGAAGAAAAAATCATGTGAAGTCTATTAAGATGTGGTCAGAGTATGAGTCAATTAACAAAAATTGCAGCCACCTAGGTTATTAAATTAATATGAGATTGTCAATAGGAAATATAGATTGCTTTTGAATTAATGCTAATGATGAAAATCCCACAGTCTCCCATAATGCAAAGCTTAGTTTTGATTTTATTACTGTTTGAGTTGGTTTTTAGATTTTCATTTCAACTTCATGCTCATTAAAGAACTGGACTTTTAAAGAGCAAGACTTTCATATTTAGGAATGCTGAGAGCTGCAACATCTGTTATGAGGCAGAAGTTCAGGGGTGGCTGGAGATGAGCTGTGGTTCTGCAGAGTGATCCATAGCAGAGCTGGAATCAGGGAAAGCCAAGGGTGTCTGAGTACAGTCCTTGCTTGCAAAATGCCAGATCCCGTTTTCCAGCCCCTGCCTGTGCCTGTGTCACCCAGGCAGGGGATCAGGACCTGACAGCCTGGATTGCTGCAGTTGCTTTGGCCAGTGCTTCCCACAAGCAAGTGAAATCCTTGGGTGGCACTCCCAGAGTGTTTCTGTGGCCTCCAGATAAGGATTTAGCATTTTGCACTACCCTGGACTCCTGGAAGTGCTGGCGTAGAGACAAGGAGTACAGCAGAGAACACCTCAGTGAACCTGCTCAGGGCATTCCTCAGGGCTGAAAGAACAGCTCTGACTGTACCTACAGCACTGGGGAAAAACTGGTTCCACCTGCGGGTGCCGAGCCTCAAACAGCCCCCAGGCAATGTGTCCGCCCTGGCCAGCAGTCAGGGACCCTCAGGGAGCGGAGGGGGGATTTTGCAGCCTCCTGAAGAGAGATCCTGGCTCCTCGGGGGCCCTCGGGCACTGGCAGATCTGTGCAGAGGGATGGTATGTTCAGCATGACTGAAGGTATGAGCTGGCTCAGCCCGGAGCCTCAGAACATTGTGTATGGTTTGTGAATCCCGCTGTGTGAATGCCGCTGTGTGAATCCCGGTTAGTCAGCGCTGGAGGGAGGCAGGGGCTGGCCTGACACACACCTGTGCTTTGTCAAATGAGAAACCCTGCAAGGGCTGTCTTTAACTGTCGTTATTTCCTTTTCCTTTCCTTTTTTAATCATACATTTTTTCCTGAAGCCGATCTTTTCCCACTGAGTTGATTCCTCTCTGACTGTGCCAGGATGAATCACCCAGTCCTACGTGTCTATCTGTATTCCCTGTGGGACTGTGGAAAGCAAACCTGACTAATGCCCCCTACAAGGAGACAATGATAATTGATGCTTTTTAATTACAAGTTTCCTGCATTGTGCTCCAGTTTTTCAGCTTATAATCATTAACAGTATGATGGAGTCTTAAGTAAATTGTTGCCTTTTCCTCCTTTGTAGCATATGTAGGTCAGATTTCCGTGTGTAACAGTTATTATCTCTGAGGCACTAATGAGTGCACTGACTGCCTGACAAAGGTCACATCTGTGTTTTCCTCAGTGCCTACAAACACAGAGAGGGCTGTGTGCTCCCACCGACTCACTGTCCTCACTGCTCTGGTTTCTGGAGCCATTTCCACCGGGGCAAAATCACTTGGTAGCTGCTTTACCCCCTACTTTGTACTTGTGTGAGTGAAAGCCAAGGCTGAGGGCAGAGCAGTGTCAGCAGCCATCGTGTGCCCAGCACAGCCATCACCCTTCATGCACCCGTGGCTTTTCAAGCTCTGTGCACTTGCACTCAAAGAGATGAAGTTGTTGCCTTTCCACAAGGAAATGAATGGAGCTTTTATTCCCCATCTTTGACCAAAGCACTTAGATGGTTTTAGGCCCAGCAGATTGTTTCTAATAGCAGGGAAAATTGATCACTCAGGTACTTTGATGCAGCCCTTTTATTTACAAAGAAAGTACAAAATTTGGTTTCCTTGAACAGAGGAGGAATCAGAGGATATTCTCCTTCTCTGCATGCAATTCCAGTCCTTTCAGCCAGCACTTATCCAGAAGCACGTCAGCAGCTTTTTTTGCTCAAGGTCATTCTGTAAGGTTCAGGTGGCTCTGCCTGGTTTTGAGGAAGGCTCATCCTGCTGGACTCACCATCACTCCAAGCACTGCCTCCTCCTGCATCTTCAAAGCCAGCCTTTCTCAGCTGGCAGGAACCTCGAATTCATCAGCTTCTCCTCCAGGTTTGCCCTTTTGCCTTGTTCCTCGGGTGGCTGCTCCTCTCAGCTGCCTGCCTGTGTGCAAGAGCTTGCTTGTTCCTTCCACAGAAGAATATCCACTGAAAGACAATGTTAAACTTGTTGGGGTCACAGGCTTTTGCCTGAACTCTGTGTCTGGATGGAATTAGGGTTACACACCCAGCATGTGGCCTTGTGCTGGTGAAAAGTTAGACCTTTGCACATTTGTTGTCAGTGACAACAGGAATATGTGAAGGAACTGGGGCAAGATGAGACTCTCACTGCCCAAGTGAAGTTTTTACTCCGTGCTCCCCTTCCACTAGAGAGAAATACCCTGCCGACCAACGAGCAGGAGCCATTGCTAATACTCATTTGAATTGCTTTGCACTCCTTGCCCTCCTCATCATATTTAACCTTGGATTAAGGATCTACTCAGGGTCCTATTTAAGAGAGGAAGAAACAGAAAGGAAGCCTGGACATGGCGTGTTTTCTTGCAATATTGTCCTGGATGGTTTCCAGTCTGTTAATGGATGCACACTGACATCTAAACAATCCCCAGGGGAGGCTCAAGATCCATCTGACTTGAGTAAGAGGTTCCTAAATAGCTGTAACAAGCCCATACTTCAAAAGAAATAAATCTGGCTATTTTAAAAACATGCAAGTCTTGGAAGGCTTTGAATATCAAGATTAATTCTCTGTCTAAATGCAGTGGAAGGCAGCACTGGTGAGTCTCCCTCAAATCTGGAAGGTTTTAATATTGCCTGGAATCTGGATTTGATGTTCTAAAAGTTTGTGTTTAGTTTGGTTTTTATTCCAGGGCAGACTATCCATGTACCTATCAGGTTCCGTAGTATATCTCCCCGGATTCATGTGAAAAAACACCTCAGTGAAGTTCATATAAATAAAGGTTCTAAGCACCATTCAGGTTTGAAATTACACTGCCTAGAACTGCATGACAACCTAAACGATCTCAGCTTTATGAGAGCAACGCTGTTGTTTACACCTTCAGAACATGGAAATGCTCCTGACCATCCATGCCAGTTCTCCATCTCCTTTGGAGAAACCAAAGCCGGTGTTTTATCCCTCTTTTGTAACAAAGAATTCACTTCATGCTGCAGTTTCTGAGTCCATTTCAGCAGGTATACATCCAGCTCTGGGTTGGATATTAATGCTCTCAGAACAAAGACAAGCAAGATGTGACTATTTTTATGATAGTGATGTTTTGAGTCACTTTTGACCTCACGCCAACACAGTCCAGGAACAATTCCCATTAAGTCTATTGATGTGAGTCTTTCCTCGAAGGGGACACTCAGGAAACCTTAGCTGAATTATATTTTAAAGTAGACTAGGTAAATTCTATTAAACCCTATGCAGATATTCATATTCAGAATTAAGTGGCATTAATCTGACTTAGTGTGCTTCCCTTTGAAAAGGAGGAGAGCTAAATCAAATGAAGGCCACTGGAACACTGAGCAGCAGCACTCACACAGGACTCTCCAGTGTAACTTGCAAGTCACACATGTGATTAATTTGGATTAATTTTTCTGACTTTCCCTGTGAAGACAAAGGACAATGAAATCATCATATGTGACCTGACCATATGTTCTCCTCCCCCCCCCCCAAAAAAAAACCCCATATTGGACAGTTGGTTTGGAGCTGTGGATCTGAAGCTGCTCTTCATTTCTAGTCTATAGTAAATGCTCTTTTTTCCCCTTTACTAACCATTTAAATTAAGCCCATCAGGGTAGAACCTCAGCATCTGCCAGGCAGGAGCAGGAGGGCACTGCTGGCTCTGTTAATGCTCCTGTGGCAGAGCTGTGCATGTGGAAAACTGGCAGCCTGTGTGCCTGATTTAAATATGTATCTTCAGCTGTTCTGCACTGGCAGGACTAAATTTACGTGTAGATTTAAAATAGGTGAATGATTTGGCAGCTAAAAGGTCAGGACACCCCACTGTTTGTTTTTCCAGATTAATAGAAAATTGTCTGTAGCATCTGCTGTTATTGTCAAGGCCTTGTGGTATAAGACCTGCCCAGACAAAATGCAGTCCAACATCTCCTAACCTTCCCCCAGCTCTGTATTTTGTCACAGTCGCTCTCTTGAGGACTCCAGCACTCAGCCAGAATATTCGAACTCACCAAGGTCTCTGTGGAGGGAGGGGTATTGACTTCTCCACCATGTGCAGATCAAATTTCAGGCTTTTAGAGTTTTGTGCATTTGCCAGGTACACTGAAATACGGACACCAGCTCTTCCAACCTTCCTGTGACTTTGGCGGCAGGCACGTGGCTGTCCTGCACGCCACATGGACCCCCCTCTGCTCCCTGCTCTGGGTGTGCACAGGCCCTTCCCCCCGGCTGGATGCAGTGCTGGGGACGGATGTGAGAAACATCTTGAACGTTTTGCATGTCTGAGAGAGACCAGTGCAGATTCACAGCACTGAAGCTGTTTGACCCAGCACCCTCCCTGGAAACAGCTCTGCCTCTGGGTGTCACCTTGACAGCACGTTCTACCTCTGCACACCTTGCTGGCCTTGATTCAGCCTGTTCTGTGAACACATTCACCTGCTGGCAGCCACGAGAGGCTGTGCTGCTGCTCCCTGTGCCTCCCCCACAGCTGCAGAGAGAGAGCTGGAAGTGGGAACCTCCTCTGACTCTGGAAATGTGACTTCTCTGACGTGAGGAGTTGCACAGAGCTGGTTCTCCACAGACACTTGGCAATCTAGGAGCCTTTAATAAATAAATATGTTTAAAAAAAAAAAAAAAAAGAGAGAGAAAAACAGGAAGATCACCAGGGCAAATGAGGAGGAGAGGATCTATCCTCAGCTCAGCTTTAAAAATGAAGCACTAATAAAAAACCCCACCCAAACCCCAGAATAATGTGCTTTAGCACAGGAAGCAACAAGAGCTCAGGATTTTGGCAGATCCCAAGGGGGATTTTAGAAGCAGAGTCGGAACCAGGCTTGGGGAGCTGGCTGGGGAGGCTCCCTGAGGAGGGCAGGACCAGGCTGTGCCCTCTGTGCCAGGAACTGGGATCAGTGTGGGGACAAGTGACGGGTTTGAGGCCAGGATGGGCAGTTTGCAATGTAGACAATTCAGGTCCAAAGACAGCAGTAAAACCATTGGCAGGGAAAGAACTGGGGGTGCTGAGGACACCGTGGTTGTGGTGTGGAAGGAGGGTGGCACTCAGGGAGCTCCCACTCTCCTCCACACCCACCATCAGGGCCAGCTGAAGCTCCCTGGGAAGGCCCGGCCTGGCCAGCCCTGCACACTCCGAGTGGGCTGGAGCCGTGTTTGTTTTTTCCATGCTAAGCCTCTTTCCATTGCATTTAATATTTTACCAGTGACAACCAAACAAACCAAGAGCAAAGCTGTTCTCACACACACACACAGCCCCCTGTGTGCCAAGATTCCCGCGCTCAGGCACAGCTGCTCCTCATTCCCTTTAAAGCCTCTCTGGATAAAATTGCAAGGCCTGTCCTGCAGCTCCCGGGTCTTCCCTGGCATCTGACGGCAAATGAGATTTGGGAAAACCACGTGGAACCCCAAAGCTCATGTAATGTTCTTTTCTCACAAAAGTAGAAGCTTTTAACTGCCCTGAGCTGTGAAATTCTGATGGGGGCATTACAGAGAAGGGAACTGAGCCTCACAGGAGTTCAGGGGGAGAAATATTACTTATTATTTTACAGCCTGCTCGAGCACTGCTTTTAAAGGTATTTAAATGTCTCCCTCACATATTCCAAAAGATTAAAGTAATTTTTTTCAAAAGCAGCTCCTGACTGTAGATACCTGTTCCTAGAGCCTGCAGGCTGCTGTTTCTCAGAATGACTGGGTATTTATACACAGGATACTGAAATATTAAAATAAATAAGCATTACTTTATTCTGTTGTCTTTTTGTAGGATGGGTAGAAGATAATTATCCAGCAAAAGGATCCATTCCTACAGCACCGAATGATTCAAAAATTCAGAGATTTTCCCTTTTCCCCCTTTCACCTTTAGAAGAGGATTCCCAAGAGACCATGGAGCCCAGAGGTAGGTACCTTGATCAGACACAGTCATGCTTTTTAGGCCATATGTTGTCGAACTTATGTGCAAAGAGAGGGTGGGAAAAGCTTCAGAAGCTCTAGAGAGTGGACTATGGGTTAACAAGGCTAAAACCAGCCCTCCAGCCTCAGTTTCAGCCATAGGCTCTGTTCCTGCAGGGTGTTAAGAAAACAACCATTATCTTATCTCCAGACTGTGGAAACATTAACATCAGCACAGTATAAGGATTCAAAGGTCTGCCTATACGCCAGGGCAGCCATGAACAGAAACCTGCCCTAGGGGATTGAATACATACATTTTGTACATACATTTCAAATAGAATATTGCCTTTTTAATTAAAATTAGGGTGATGCAGTGATGCTTATACAATCCAGTCTTTTGTTGGGTTCCTGCAGCTCAGGAAGCCTTCAGACTGATGAATTTAGTGCTCAGACATCCAACAGCTTGAAGGCTCTACCATCCATTTGGTGAGCTCAGACCATTCCTCACTGACACAGGTTTTGCTGGGTGCTGACCCCTCTCAGCAACTCTGGTTTTCCAGTTACCTGCAGGAATCCTGGTTTTAAAATCAGAACTCAAAGATGCTGGTGATAATTCACCTCCACAAGCACTGGACTGTTGCTGCAATGTGAAGAGCAAAGCAGTTTGAGTGTCACCTGCCTCTCCTTTTGAACTAGACTACAAACCCTATTGTGAACCTGATATAAAAGGATGCCAAACCTTGGCTGAGCTACAGCTGCAGATAAGACAGGAAACTTTGAAAATTATAATTATGTATTTAACTCTTCGCTTTAGCTAGTTTGGAGTAATTTGAATTCTGCTAACGTATCCTACTAAATGTTGGCTCGTAAATAAATTACTGTTGTCTCATCACCTTATAAAGTATCACAAATTTGAACACTGGTATGAAATACAGAGTCTGAAAGAGCTCATAGGATTCTTTATGTTTTGATTCAAACTGAAATTACTAAGGAGAACTGACACAGCCAAATTAACCCAAGGGTGAGCTAAAGAAACCTGGGCAGCCAAGGCCAGCATGAGTCTGACCCGGTGTAATGTTGTAATGTCATGATGAACTGCTCTCAGAAGCAACAACAATTAAGTGAAGGGTAAAAGCAGTGGTGAGGCTGTAATTTACTGCAAGACACCATTACTGGGAGAACAACCTTCTGACACAGAGAATTAATTTTTTTTTTTCTCCCTGTGCGCTGCTAATTGGTAAACACGAAGGGTAAATAGAACGACCTCTGCCAGGGCACGTTTCCTGGGCTCGCTGGGTGACAGACGAGGATTTTTGGCGAAGCGTTCAGGCACCAACCAGCTTTGCTGGCCACACACACACACACAGTTCCTGCAGCGGCCGCTCCCCCGCACGGCGCTGGCAGCACGAACCGAACCCCGTGTCCTGGAGCGGGCGCGTTTATCGGAGCGGCCCGGCAGGCTCGGCCCGGGGGGCGCGGGGAGCGGCCGTGACCCCGCGCGGGCCGCGGGGCCCGTTCCGCCCGTCACCGCCACCGGCCGCCCGAGCCCGATCGCCTGCGGAGCCACCTCGCAGCCCGCGGGTCCCCCTGTCCCCGTCCCGCCCCGCTCCGCCCCGTCCCGCCCCCCGGCCGGCGCTGCGGCGGCTCGGCCAGGCCCGTCCCCCCGCGGGGCCCGGATCGGCGGCGCCGCCGCCTCCCCGCCGCTGCCGCCGCCCGGCGCGGGCTGGAGCCGGGCCGGGGCCGCGCCGGGCAGTGCCATGAGCCGCGGCTGAGCCGAGGTGAGGGCAGGGCGGCCCCGCGCCGGCCGATGCGGCCAGGGGGGAGCGGAGGGGCCGGGGGGGGCGGTCGGGCCGCGCCGCGGGCGTGTCCCGGGGCCGGGCAGGGCGATGGCGGCCGGGGGGACCCGCCGGGCTGAGGGAGCCGAGCTGGGACCCGGAGGCTGCTGTGGGGC
Source organism: Empidonax traillii (assembly GCF_003031625.1). Taxonomy (NCBI): domain Eukaryota; kingdom Metazoa; phylum Chordata; class Aves; order Passeriformes; family Tyrannidae; genus Empidonax; species Empidonax traillii. The sequence goes on along the minus strand of NW_020955911.1, from coordinate 112,044 downwards.
TGGGCTGAGCTGGGCTAAGCTGAGCTGGGCTGGGCTGAGCTGAGCTGAGCTGGGCTGGGTTGGGCTGGGCTAGGCTGAGCTGGGTTGGGCTGAACTGAGCTGGGCTGGGCTGGAGCGCTGCCCCTCGGTGTGCCAGAGCCGGGCTGAGCCGCGGGAGCGGTCGGGCAGCAGCTGCCGGAGTACGAGCGACACCTCCAAAACAAGCGGCGGAGGAAGCGGCGGCCGCGGCCGCTCCTGCGGGAGCAGGGGCAGCGTTTCCAGCTGGCTTTTTTAGTACCAAAGGTTTTCTTGTCTCCTGAAATTGTTTTCTCTCCCTGGTCGGCTCCCTGGTTTCTGCTTCTCTTTCCATTCGCAGTGTCGTTTGTGTGCTGCCTCTGTTGCAGTTCAGTGGCTGAACCCGTGTGCTGTGTCTCTTCAGCGTGTGCTAAAGTTCCTTTTTCATGTTTGTGCTCAACTTCTTGGTGATTTGTATCTCTCAGCAAATGTCTTGAGGAATTGCTGTCTGTAATTTTAGGGAATTAAGTATACAGCAGAGACTCATCTGAAGTTTTGTATGCGACTTGAGTAATGTAACTCTAAGATAAATTAGAGCAAGACTTCAGTGCTGTAAGATTATCTTCTGTTAAGATGCTTTGTCATACTCCTCTTTCAAGATGATATTGCCTGTGTAACTCGGGAAAACAAGGCAGGCTCACAATTTCAGGAGTGTGCACTTTTACAGGAAGATGTAGCCTTTTTTTTTTACTGTTAAAATAACTTCAGATTCCTAAACTGAGTAAAATTCAGGCGGTGTGAGTACCGTATTCTCTGGATTGAAAATGGACTAAATTAGAGATAAAAGCACTTTAATTTAAGCAGAAGAAAGTAATGTTTTTGATGTTAGAATTGACTTCTAAAGGCTGGCATCGTGTTGGTTTGTGATGTATGGGAGGTTACTGTTCTGTCTGACTTCAGAGCTGATCCAACAAGCTGCTTTGTTGTGGGTGACATATTAATTATACTCCGAGTAGGTGCTGAGGCTTGAGGTGGTGTTTCTAAGGCAGGACAGGGTAAGGTGTGTTCTCTCTGCAGCAAAAGACCAAAAAGTTAACTCTGTGCTCAAGATGTCTTGTCCTGGGCTCTGCTGGGGTATGGTATCCCCTGGGAATTGTGAACATCATCTCTTGTGAGAACATCATCTGTTGGTCTAGGCAAAGAACTTAGTGAGACATTGCCTTTATTTCAGGAAAAAAAATAATCAATGAATAAAATTCAAAGTTGAAACTTGAAGAAGGACACGGCCCAGTAAAATACATATATTAATTGCATCTTTCTTTTTGCATGAAAACAACTCTTGAGGAGTTTCAGATGTTAATAGCGAGTGCTTAGTTGTTTCTAACTGAAGAACTTCTAAAACAGCTGGTTTCAAAGTGAAGAATGTGGAGTGGGAAACCCTGACAGGACACGTAATGTTAACAATTCCTCTGTTGTGGCAGGTGTGTAAACAAAGTAATGGGAGATACAGAAACTTACCCGGTAAATAGAAGATTAATATAACTGAAATAAATTGAAAATCACGTCGCTGGAGGAACTGAAGATGCACTGTTGCATTCCAGTAGGTTTTTAGTTGGTAGATTTGTTCTGTGCTGCTCTAACCTCACCTTTCTGTGCAATTCAGCCACATCCCTTCGACGAAGTCAGGAGGTTTCTGAGAGGCCACCGGAGTGACGTTGTGTGGGTGTGCAGGTGACGAGTCACAAGCACGGCACAGGACACACAGGACATGTTTCCTGTGCTGCTGTTCCCTGTCCTGCTCCCAAAGAGCTTTAGCCAGTTTTGGCCCCTGAGATGAGTAAATTGTGGTGCTGAATGTGCAGAGTGGAACTGATACGTGCCCAGGAGCTGAAATAAAATAAAATAAAGGCTATTTGTTAGGATAAATTGTAGTGAAGGGGAGGGTGTGTAAATTCTGGTCTTGGAGCTTGGAAAAGTCCCTCAAATTTGGACTTTTATTCTTTTTCCTTGGTAAGCTAGAAATTGTGGTATCAGATGTCCACAGTAGTAAAGCTAATTCAGTGTGCTCTAAAGCACTTATCTGTGAATAAAGGCCTTCATGTGCTAGATACCCTCAGTGCCCTAAATGAAACAATCAGATGACAATGTATGTTGGAAAAGGAGAGTGTGATGCAGGCTTAGAGATTAGAGAAATAAAGATGAGAGTTAATACTGTGAGCTGTCAGGAGTGTGTGCTTGGTATTAGGAGAGAGGCATTCAGAGGAGAGAGAACACTGGAAATGCATGAGGGAGCCACGTGTGCCCAATCAAAGAGATGGACATTGACTTTTTAAGTAATGTGAAGTGGACATTAGAGAGGATGTGTTGTGCTTTCCAGGAGGAGGATGGTAGAACAGTGAAATACTGAGAGAACTGTTGATTAAAAAAATAAAAGTACCACTCATTGTAGTAGAGGATTGTGCGAAATGTTTATATCCACAAAGTAAAGGGTTTGGTATTTTTTGTACTAGAAGTGGTTGAATTCATCTGCTTTTCTGGATGTGTAGGACAAAAATCCCAATTATTGTGTCATAAAAGTACATGATCAGCAGTTCTTGACAGAATTGTGAGTTATCTCTTCTTGGACAGTTGAACTTCTTTAATGCTTCTGTTAACATGGCAAGCTTGGAAGTTGGAAGGTGGAAAGTTAATAATAATTGATCGAGGTCCCATTTCCAGCCTGAGGCAACAAGACCTGAAGATTGCACACTGGTGGGAATGTTGATCCTGACCCAGCAGCCTCAGCCCCTCAGGAGCTGTTGGGAGGGCTGGGCTTTGACGACCTGCAAGGAGAAGAGTTCTGAGGTGTTGAGTTCTTTACTGTCACCTTCATTCTCTGGGCACTCAGATCTGTGGTCTCTGATGAAGCCCATTGTTGGTGCCTTTGGAGGGACAGGAGAATAGAATGGTAAAAAAGGGTTCACGATCCAATCCTGCCAATCTTGCCTTTTTGTTCCTCAGAACTCCTACTTCTCTGCTCATTGCCTTTCTCTCTCTTTATTTTAACTCTCTCCTCTCCAGACAGCAGGGTGTGTTACTCTGCTGTGCAGAGTGCAATCAGTTGTTAAGTTGGTGTTCTAAAAGAGAAGGTGACTGATGGACAAGGGATAACAGAAGATCAATAAACACAGCCAACAGTGGTGTTTTCCCATACAGGTCAGGAGGGCAGAGGAAATGAATTGGGTGTGAACCAGGCTTTAATATTCATTGCCCAGGGTCTCAGTGGGTTACAAAGTGCTGTGCTCCCTGACCCCGCTGGTGTTGGATGTCAGGAATGTCCCGTCAGTGCAGGATTGTTCTCCTGAAGCTGTGACAAGATGGGATGGTCAAGCTTACAATAGGATCTCTTAATAGAGTATGAAAATGGATCTTCAGGACTTGGGCTGCTCTTCTGGAGCATCTGTTTGAGCCTGAAAAATCGCTCTGTTGGGTTTTAGTAGCTGAAGTAGAGACTGAGAGCTGTAAGACTGGAGTCTGCTCTGGATTTCACGTGTTTTGTTTAAGTTACATGTCAGTTGTAAAATAGGACTGCAAAAATACAAGCACAAACCAAGCTATTGTCTCTTTTGACAGGCTCAAAGAGTGAGTGTTGTGTGAGGGAAGGGAGATGGTCGTGCTCCCACGAGTGTGTTTGGGAGCAGGGTTAGGGACTGTCACTGGACATGGGACACCAAGAGCAGACAGTGAAAGTTGTCCGAGTTTGGCACTTGCTGTCCCTTGGCTTTGAGCTGCAGAATGTTCTGTGTCCTTCACTTCTGAAACTTGGGAGTACCCAGAAGCTGGATCTGCCAGGGATCCGAGAGTTCCTCTGGCTGAGGCCAGGAATGATAACAGCAGAACATTGGGGATCATTCCCAAAACCCTTCCTTCCCGACCACCACCTCCCACTTCTTGTTCCCATCTGCCTGCCCCAGAGTGCCCGTGGAAGGGGATTTCTGCTCTGGGTGCCTTCCAAGCCAGGCATTTCCATTCTTGCTTAATACATTCCCATCGTGCCTGGAGGGGCTTCACTTTCTTTCCTAATTCTCTTGTGTAAGGCTTGGGGTTGGTTACATTAATAAATGCACTTTGGTGGTAAATGAAAGTGATCCCTACGATTCTTGCCTTGTTTGTAGCTGCTGGGAAGTTTGATAAGGCTTATCTTTGCAGGACCTTCTCAGGAGCAGTCCTTTTTGGCTAATCGCTTTCACACTTCTTCCTTTTCAACTTGACTTGAAGTGGCAAACAAAGGAATTGGGAGAAGGGGAAGGAGCTAAGGGGGAGATAATCTTAAATGTCCCTCAGCTCGAAAATGTGCTGGTTAATAATAAAGGCTTTGCTAGGTCTTTAATAAACCTGAGCAAATGAGTGACAACTTCACAGAAGTATTTTTATATAAAGGAAAGGAAAGAATTCCTACTCTTTCTATGTTATTTTTAGTGAATAACAAGAGATGTGGATGGAGAAAGGACCAGCTGTGCATACAAACTATCTCCTCTTTTGTAATTCCCTTTATTCCCTGTTATCGTTCCCTTTATGACAACAAGCTGAGTTTCCCCAGAAGCCTTGAGACTGCTGAGAGGTTACAGGCAAGCTGAAGAGCAGCGCCTGCCAGTTCCAGAAAGCTCTGAGTGTCTCCAAAGGTGCATTTAGAGGTGTGTTGTATTTGAGGGTATAATATTTGGCTGTGTGGATCTCCGTTTCTTTTGTCACGCAGCTTTGAGATGTGGGTTGGCAATGGGTTTTGAGTATTGAACAGATTGTATGAGCCCCTGCTTTTCTGATGAGTTGGGACAATTTTTCCCTTTCATTTCTATTGGCCAGCTTTAGAAAAATTCTAGCTAGATATTTATTATTCTTCCTATCAAGTCAAGCTATAACTTCACAATTAAAACGATAGAAATGAGTAAGTCGTGGTGCTGCCCCAGGAGTTGTTTTAGTGCTTGACTTTCTCCAGATGTATTTTTTTAAACTTGCTTCTTCCATTCAGCTGCCCCAAGCAGAGCATTCACTGATGAAACCTGCTGTGGGTTGACTGTCTTGTTAAATCTTTTCTGCTCACAGAAGGGGTGAGATGGGCACAGTGACTTTTGGAGCCTCCTCCAGTCCCCCAGACCCAGTCGGTCTGAGCTGTGTGGCCTGTGCAGCTCTCAGGCTGTTGAAGAAGGATCTGTGAGGGTCACACTTCTCGCTCCTTACTGGAGAACTTCTGAGGGGTGTGGAGGCTGTTCCACAGAGGGGAGTTTGGCTCAGGGTGTGGTGACAAGTGTGGGGTGGAAAGATTTCCATCCACGTCTGGATTTCCACTTGCACTCTTTATTCCGGTTCCCCCAAAAGAGTTGCCGGTGCCATCTCTAAAGCCTTCATGGTACAGAGCAGGGCAGAGGCAGCTCCTTAGCGATGGGAGCAGCTTCCTCTCCCTTCAGTCATCACTGGTTTGTCACCTTATCCTGGAAGACACCCGGAGCTGCCTCCTCTGCCCTGACCTCTCAGCAATTCCAAGCCCCGTAGAAACACCCTCACCCCAACAATGAGCAGGTGAGTGTCAGCTCCTCGCAAACCTGCTCACGGTGCTTGGAATTCAGAGCTGCCCGACTCCCTTTGATAAACAAGTGCCTGGTGGATTAATTAAGCATGTGCACAGGAACATTGCCCTGTGCCTGATTGAAGGAGGCAGGATATGGCTCAAAGACACACTTATTTCCCTTTGCCCTTTTGAATCCATCTGGTGGCTTTTGCTGCTCTTTTATCTCCCAGCAAAGCGAGACCTTAAAATTGCTGAGCTAAAATTCATTTCCTTGGAGCTGCTTTAATGACACTTCTCTTTCTGTGCATGTGTGTGCACAAAAAGTAACCATTTTACATTCACTCTTTATGGAGTGCTTGAGACTATGGACGTTGTTTCTGAGTGCCGTGGTAGGAACTTTTATGGTGCCGGAGGCATTTACTGGACAAACATTACACTGATAATGCCTGGTTATTAAATAGCAAGCACAGGATGAGAAACGGAAGACTTCAGGCATTTTTTTACAGGGGAATAACTTCAAAGACTGACAGCACAGAACTTGCAATAATACCGCTTGAATGTAAAGTGGAACTGGGATTCTTAAAAATACAGTAAATTTTTTTTAAGCCATTTTCTTCATGTTGCACTGTGAATTCAGCTGGCAACTGGTGAGTTTTGGTGTGTGTTCCCACAAGACACCCACCTTTTGACCTTTTACTTTTCAGCCTGGGTGGTTGTCAGATGAAATTCCTGGAGGCAACTGTGTTGATTTAACGTTTGCAGAAGTGAGATCCGTGTGTGTGTGTGTGTGTGTGTGTTTGTTTTACAGCTCCACGTGTAGCTGGTCAGAATTTAGGATGTGCTTCTGAAATAGAGACCTGGAGGAATTATTTCATTTTTTGCAGATGTCCATTTTACTGCCCTACCTGAGGTCTGCGTGCTGTGAGTGGATTATACCACAGAGGAACAAAGAACTGGTTTTCTGAGTTGAGAGAAAACGAGCAGTGGGTGAGAACACTGTTGAAGGAATGCTGAAAAGTTCCCAAAACTCTTACTGAACTTAAACCTTTTAAGGAGAATTTTTTTCCTCCCTGAATTTCCCATTGGTGGCCTGATCACCCAGGGAAGGACAGTGTTGGGACAGATCCATGCTGCTGAGAAAAGAGGAGAGCTCTGTTTGTGTTCTTCCCAATCTTATTTTGTTTACTTTTTTTTTTTTTTTGAGTATTCACATGACAAATTATCTTTTCTAGGCGTGTTATCACTACCCACATTTGGAGAGAGAAAAACAGAGTAGGAAGGATCCTCTCATATCCCTGTTGCTTTAGTGTGTGAAATAAAGTGCTTTAAGGGCACAAGGACCTCGCTTTGCCATCGCACCGGGGTGATTTTATTCTTCTTTATGAGCAATATCGTGTCTTTTTATCTACATTTATGTGAAATGATCATTTTAATTAAGAGTGCCAGGCAAAGTTGTTTTTCTTTCATGCATCTACCTCCCCTGGTTTCTTAGCAATTAGGAATAAAAAGCTCTGTGGTGGGAGGTGCTCATCGTTTCTGACTCAGTTGGTTTCAATGGAGTCAGGCCTGTAAAGCAGCTGTTCAGGTCAGGGAATCTGCAATTGACCCATCAGATGGTGCAATTAAAGTGGATCACAGCTGTTAGGAACGGGAGTTCCCTCTGTTGCTCCCGAAAAAACCAGCACACAACCCAAAACCCAACCATCAGAAAGCTTTAATGTATTAGACTGATTCATTATCTGCTGCTCTCTTCGTGTCTAATGCAAGAAATGGGATGAAAATCGAGCTGGTGGCTTTGATGTCAGGGCTGTTTGTGGCAGGGACCTCTTTCATGTTCTGCATAACAAAGTCCAGGGAATATTCTTGCCAACATCTGTCAGTTAATAGGTTTACATCCTGAAGTGTTTGAAGCTATAAATACTGTGTGAAAAATAAGAATCTACATTTAAATGAGAGCACACGTGGATGTTTTTGCCACATGCTTCTTTTTTTGCCTTAACACTTTCATGGATTCTGTCAAATATTTGAATATACTGTGATAGAATAACGAAGAATTCTACCATTGCCTCAGGCCTGTGCACTTGAGTGGGTGTTTTTGTGTCTGGCTGTCTCACAGTCCAGCATTTCTGGACTATGCTTACATCACCCTCTAATTCCAAATTCATCTTTTAAGAGGCAATACTGAAATGCATAGAACAGGCTCTGGAAGCTTTTGACAAGCTGAAAAACCCCCTTTATGTCATGACAGTCAGTTGGGAAGCTGGGAAAGTCTGGGTCGTGTGTCCTGATATTTTTGTTTGAGCCTCACTTCACGTCTCTGCTCACCGAGGGTTGTCAGTCTTCCTGTGTCCTGTGTTTGGTTTGTTCTTGTAATGTGCAAACCCCCTCTGTCCTTAGAGTGGTACAAATCCCGGTGGTTTGGGGCCATCTGAGTTCCATTTGGGTGTCTTGGATGTTCTGCTGCCCTCATCACTGCACTGTGTCCTCCAGTGGGAAAGCTGCAGAGCTGCTGAACTTCTGCAGTTTGGTTTCTGGTCTTTGGGGTGAACAGAAATGGGACTGAGGTGAGTGCCGCCTCAAGCAGAGAGAGGTGTCTGGTGCTTGCCAGTTCTCAGTCTGACATTTCATCTTCCTGCTGTTCTTGGGACAAGGATTCCGCAGTTTGCTTTGCATTTTGTTAACTTTCTGTGGATCCTCCTGTGAATTGGAAGGTAAAAGCATTCTTAGCATAGAAGCTGCCATGAGTAGTTTGTGATCTCTGCACAGTTCTGCTAGAACAGGGTGTGATGACAACGTGGTTCTCAGTCCTTGCTGCTGCCGTTTGAAGTCAGTGGCTCTGTATGATCCTGCCCCAAGTGCTGTGTGAATTGTGGGAACACTTTGCTCTTCGGTGGGGTAAATTAAAGCCAAATTTTCCTTGCCCTCCTAACGGTGCTGAAACTCAAAATAACATGATTACCTGCTCAGGGCTTCCAGAGAACTCTGGAGTTCCAGTCCATTTCCTTCCAAAATTAGATCACAGAGAGCTTTTTTTGTTCATGTGGTGCCAGTCTCCGTTTCCTGCCTTTGCAGTTGCCAGGTAGCATGAAATGCTGGGAATGCCTTTCTGCATTCATTTCTCATGGAATGCAGTGGCAGGAAAGGCCACTCCTGGCATGGAGCACTGGCAGGATTGCCCCTCTCAAGTGCTGGGAGTGATATTTTTGAGGAGACTTTGCAGAACAGGCGGACTTTTGGCTTCAATTACTTTTGTCCCACCACTTCTCTTTCTTCATAGCAACTCTGAAAGGACTTGCATGTTGTGAAGTCCTGTTTATTGACCTTTTCCTAAGCTTTTCTGTCCTCTGGACCCTCTGGGGGCTGGGCTTGCAGAAGCCTCTGAGAAATCCTGGCCTGTTCTGAATGCAATTTCTGCATTTATCAAAGGCACTTTTCCTTAGGTAGGTGAGGTGCAAGGAGGTAAATAAATATAATAAAGTGTCCTCTAACAGAAGTTTTCTGTGTTAATCATTGCAGCTTGCTGGGTATCTTCAGGATAATTAATTTTCAGGTGTCAGGCACAACTGCCTCTATAGTTAGATAGGAATACTTTGCTGTTTGGATTGAAGGGAGCTCTCCTCCTTCCCCAGGACAGTTGAAGCTTTCTGAAAATAGCCTTGCTTTGATCAGTTGTCTTGTTCTGTGCCAACTGCTTGGGGAGCCAAAAGTTGAAATTTTTCTGCTTTATTTTTATTTTTATTTGAAGAGCTGTTACCTTGCTGCTTAGGGCCAAGTATTAAATGCTTTTAGTCCTGTTTAGTAAGAGCAGAGAATCTCCCCTTTAATTCTGAAAACAAAGAACCCCTGATTGTGTCCCATGTTTCATCCTGGCAGGTCAAAAAGCCATAGAGCACCTTGCCTGCTCATCCTCTGCAGAACATGAAATGAAAATGAAGGTTGTGCATCAGAAATATGAGATTTGATCAATCATTAAAAATCCTGGGAGGGGGAAAAAATACCTCTTGAGATACCTGGGGGATATTTTGTAAATACCTGTAGATTCTGTTCCTTTTTTAATGATCTTTCATCACTACATTTTATAGGAGGACCCAGAATTTTGACCTACTAGTTGGTGCTCTGTGTTTCTCACGTAGACAAACCTGTTTATTTTTCATACCTTTTCTGCTGTTTTCCTATGATGGTTGTTTTAACTTCATCAGCTTTGCAGGTGCTGTGAATATTACCTGAATTTTTTTGTTAATGAAATGAGCTTAAATGTGAAAAGAAGTCCTTGAAAGCTCCTTGTTACCTGTGGGCACTTTCACCTGTGGATGTGCCTTTGCACTGCTGGGAAGGAGGAGCCTGCAAGGGCTGAGCCCGTTTTAATTTGGGATCCAGGGCAGCTCTTTGGCTTCCTTTTGGGAATGTGGTTTTCTGGAAGTCACTCGCTCAGAATTTCCCTTGAAGCTTTCAGAGTGACCTTTCATTTAATCAGAGATGTGGGCAACGTGGATTAATCCAGGGAGCTTGTAGATAAGCTGTTATCAGATTAATGAGGAGTTGATTTTTCCCCCCCACACTGAGATAAGAGGGAGTTCCAATTCTGCACAGTTTTATGTTCTACCTCACCATTTACCCTTTCCACAGGATGTAACTTTTTATGTGTAGGCTTTTCATGGTTTGTTGTTACAGAAATAAAACATCTTCTGTTGAGAGGGGGAACTTCTGCAGCACCACAAGATTCTGATTTAGCCTTTCCTCCCTCTTAGAAGAGAACAAACCCACCAGCTGTATATTTATTGCTCAGAATTGTAAGACCATTGGTTTTTTGGGTTGGATTTTTTATTTAAACTCACCTTTGGCATGCAAGGATGATTCTGAAGCTTCAGCCAGGCAGTGCAGCAGTTTTGGAAAGGAACAGTGGGAATAGCTGGCTTTAGACTGGGACAGAAGTTTGCTCCTGAGTTTGCTCTGGTGTTAATGTGTCTGTTCCTGAATCTCTTCCTGCAGGAATTTCACATCTAGGTCTGTAAATCAATTTTTTGGAGGCATTTCTCTTACCACTCGTGGCCAAATTAGGGGTTTTTTTGGGTAATTTTGATGGCAACAAGTAGTTATCTGGGAAAATACGTATTTGAGTGTACATTTTAAAGGCAGCAATCTATGATACAAGAAATGACTAGATCTCCAAAATCTGAGATGGAGGGGGAGAGGAGGGTTTTGGTGGTGGTTTTATCACTCTTATGGCTTGTTCTGGGAATCAGTAAAAGGTCCCTTTGAACTGTTGAGTGTTAAATGTTTTGGAAGGAAGAGATTCCACTTGTTGCCTGCAATTAGAAGTGATAAAGAAACAACAGAGTTCACAGGAGGAGAACACGTGAGGGGAGAAAGTATCATGGACCAGAATTTTTATTTGTTCTCGTTGTACCAACTGGGAGTGAATGTTCTTTAATGTAATTACACTCTGGTGCTGTTTGAATCTCCTCCACAGAGCAGAGCTTTGCTTAAAAACTTCTTTTATTTCTTCTCTTAGGGGACACATTCCATTCCTCACAAATCCTGCTGCACTTCAGCCTGCAGAAAGTCATGAAATAAGAAGAAATTAAATTTTTTCTGAGTTTCTGCTCAACCTTTAACAGCTCAGCTTTCTGTGTTTGTTAAAATTAGACCACAGTGCAGCTTTTAAAGGTTTTGGTGTGAGTGATGTGTCATGGAAGGAGAACAGGAAAGAATAATAATTATTCTTTTTATCAGTAAAGGCAGAGAAACTAATGTGGGAGCTGACCTTTCTCAGGACTTTGGGGAAAATGTTAATGTAGAATAAACTCGCTCAGCTGACATTAAACGGTTTTTATTTGTTTATTTTTGAAGCATTGTAAATACAAGCTTGTAGTTGGGACCTTATTTTGAAGACTCCTTATTTGCCATTGCAATTTGCCTTGACCTTTCTGTCCTGGCCTTACAACACAGGGACACTTTTTTGTCCCTTTGATAGGTTTATAGTTCTCATTAAAAGTATCATCTCATTGAGAAGACTCTAAAGTCTTGCTTAGGATCCTTTTTTTTTTAGGTATCACTTAAATGCTGGTTATTTATCTGAATTTGTTCTATTTAACTGAATTGGTTCTGTTTAACTGAATGAGTTCTATTTAACTGAAATTGTTAAAAACATTTACACAAAAATGTATATATATATTTATTTTTTTTAGTGAAGCTCAGAGAATTCCTACAGGAGGTAACCTGGTTTACCTCTCTTAGAGGTGTGTGCTGTGTGTGCACAATTTAATCCTTTCTTTTAATACCATTTACTACTGAGACCAACTTTTTCATTTGCCCTTGGACTTAAGCCAGGCTTTATCGGGGTTTTGTTCCCCTTTCCCCCTCCCTCTGGATCTCAAATCCGGTTGCAGGAACCTGAAAGGTGAAGCAAAAACTTCCTTCTTCCCGATGGCAAGCGAGGTTTGACGTCTCCTCTGCGGGCTGGGTGAGTGGATCCCTGACCTGAGGGATCCCAGGGCTGTTGGGTGGTTGTGATTACCAACCCTGGCTCTGCAGTTCATCTCAGAGTTAATGACTGATGGATGTGAAAGGGGATGTTAACCATGGAATGCATTATTAACTCGTGGAGATACCGAGGGAATTTAATTGCTTGTAATTAGAAATTTGAATGGAGGTAGGAAAGAATGTTAAATTTGGGGGTTTGGATGCTTTTTTTTTTTTTTTTTTGTCATTTATGGTATAGATGTGCTGGGTGAGATGGAATTCCTGTGGCAGAGGATGGCCCAGCAGCTGTGATCTCTGCTGAGTGGGAACTTTCTGTGGCAAAGGAGTGCCTTTCACTAGTGCTGGGCTTGGTTTTGAAGGGCCTGAAATGAAGACTTGAAGCTCTTAAGAGATGGATTTTTGTCTGCTGCCGAGAGCTCTGTTACTTATTTTAAAGAGGTGGGAAGAATTGCAACAGTTCTCCCACAGATCTGGGTGTTGGGAGGAAGATAACTGGTTGAGTCTCTTGTAAATCAAGTGAAATCTAAAATTTCTGGGAGCAGATACAGATTTCAGAATGTGTTGGCCTGTGCAGGTGTTCCCAAATCCTGGAAAGCTTTAGCATGAAGTCACATTGTGGCATTATCAATAATCAAATGAGTGGTTTCCTGAACAGCACTTAGGGCTTGTTCTTCTGGCACAACTGGCAGATACAGGGGAAAGTATTACAGAGCTGTTTAATAACCTGCAAGGACTTTTCCTTTACTTAGGAGGAAAGGAATTTCTGTTTTGTGGAAAACACATTTTTTTGGGTCTGTGTTTAGTAGCAACCAGCAGGGAAAATACGAGTGTTGAACCCTGCTGGCCATTTTTGTGAAAGCATTTTGGTCATACAGCATGCCCTGTACCCTTTCCCCCTCATGCAGATGTTGCAATAAGTAATAGCAGTGTGATTGGAATAGTTGGCTGCTGCAGTGCATGTGAATTTAGTTACCTAATCGGGGCTGTTTCTCCAACTGAGTGATTATGAAAGGCATTGAGTTGCTCTCCTGAATACACCTTAATTAGGAAACCTGGCCAGGTTGAACTGTGGGTAAACCAAGCGTGGTGGGTGCAACTCTGACCTTTGAAGTTACAGCACTCCTGGTTTGCTGCTTGGCGTGTTGGCTGAACCACTTATTAAATTGTTAACGTTAAAATAATTGCTGTGCTTCCCACTGCAACGTTTGCCAGTTCAGGACAGGCTGGGCAGGACGGGCTCTCAGAGAAGGTGCCATGGCCTGACGCACACCAGCCTCTCCCTGGGTGTCCTTTGTCATCTCCAGGTTCTTCCTGGAGCGTTGCAGTCGTGTTGTCACCTGGGTGAAGACACATCCTCGGGAAAGGGCTGGGCAAGGAATATTTTCTGCTCCCAGTTTGCTGGTTCACTGTTTGCTGCTGGAGCTTTAAAAGCACTGCCTGTAGGTGAGGATCATGAACTGCTGTGCTGTGGCTGATGGGGATGCAGTGCCTTGGGGTCACGAGTGGAAATGGCAGCAGTTGGTTGGCAGCTCTCTCGTTCCACCCTGCAAAAGCATCCACTGGGGGGGAAAGGAGTTATTTTCTGAGCAGCCTTCTTCCCTTCCAGGCAGAACTTCATGTTTTGAATCATTTACAGCCTGAGGATCTGAGATTATTATTATTATTATTCAGATCTGCCTGCCACATAAATAAAACTGATACCTTGCATCTTCAGAATCAACAACAGAAAAGCCCTGAAGAGGCAGCCAGAGGAGGTGGGGACAGTGTGGCCTTCGAAAGAAGGCCCAAAGCAAACCTGTGCTTGTGCAGTGTGGTTTGGAGTTGTGCCACTTCAGATGGGCAGGGAATGTCAGGTCTTCAAACAGGTGAAGAGTAGGAGAAAGGGGAAGCCATGAGGGAGGAAAATGTAGCCAGAAATCAGTAAGAAGTGAATCTGTTAGAATGATTTAAGGCATAAAAACGTCTGATTCGAGAACCTCATGAAATATCTTTGTTATCAAAACCAAAGTGAAAGAGCTGTGCTGGAGAAGCTTTTCAGCATCTCCTTGGGAAAAAAAAAAAAGAAAAAGAAAAAAACAACGAACAAACAAAACCCTAAATCCTTCACAGCAAGACAGAAGTTGTGCTCAGGAAGGGTTGGAAACTTGGTTTTATAAGACATAATTCATGGTGTAGTAACATGCTTAGGGTAGGCAAATAGTGGCTAATCAAGAATTTCCTTCCTCTCTGTGTTAACCAGTTAATCATGATGTTAAGAAAGTCTTGCTTGTTCAGTAAGGAGCACAATCTCTTTTCAGCACATTTGGTGTGTGCAAGTAAAGTTCATCTGTTTCAGGTCATTAGCGCTGCATTAGCACAGCGAGGCAAGTGGTGTTTAAACACGAGGTGATTAACTGCACCCTGCAAACACAGGGTGCTAAAGAGCCATCCAAACCCGTCAGGTTCCAGCTCGTACGAAAATACCACCCTGGGAGTGCTGTTGGGAGGGAAATTTTTCACCTGTTTTGCTAAATTATTGATACATGGTTAATGCCAAATGGCAGGAGAAGAAGCTGATGCCAACAGCATCCTATGCAAGGGGATTTTTTGAGGGAGGGAGTGGTAATTTTTTTTTCTTCCTGAGTGTATAGTGTTGCAATATTTGCAGATTGATTTATTTGTTGCAATTTCACAACTGGCACGAAGCATTAAAGGTGTGTGATGGCTGGTGGCCCAGCACAAGGGAAGTGGAAAGGACGTTGGGTACATATCATGTCCAGTAGCAGTTTTTTTCCTCTCCAAAATAAATTTGGGTGCGTTTATCTAAAAAAAAATGGGGTGATTTGCAGTTTGAACTCCGTGAAATGGAACTGTGTCCAAAGGCAGGGTGGGTCCTGGATGCTGGTGGTTCCCAGGTTGCTAATCCGACAGGGAAATGAAAGACCAAATTTCTCACCAACTTCAGCGCTCACCAAGTTGTATATGCATGTGACTGATAATATACAACCTGACTGGGAAGCCCACAAGTGCTCAAAGAAGCAAGGAATAAACTGGTCGACCATTTAGGAGGCGTAAAATGGGCAGCTACAGCGAGTAGGAAGTTGTGGGCAGATATTCCCTCCTGTTCCAGCATTACTGGATAAGCTGAGTAGCAGAGATCTGCTGTTTTAAAATGTTCAACCCAGTTTATTCTACTGACAGGCTAAAAAAACATTTACATGAGCAGCTCTGATGGGAAGTATAAAGGGCTGCAACCTTGAGTGGGGTGATGATGCCGAACAGGTGGCCCAGCCTTGCTGGCTAATACAATCTGATATCACAACTGCTTGTGAAGTGCACATTTCTTCACCGCCACATAATCCTTCTCCTGAGCTGCTCTTTGAACGTCAGCAAAGGCCTCTCATTAATTCAGCCTGACAGTTTGATTACAGCATTTTAACAGCTTCTGAAGAATAATTCAGTTCCTGAAGTGGTAAACTCGCTGTCTTGGCGGTGGAGATGAAGTGCAGCCTCACAGCCAAGAGAGGCAGAGCCAATCCTGGAACTCCTGATCCTTCTCTGGGAATGGTCACTGGGAGTTTAAATGTTGGGCATTTCCTCTCCATGTAAATATATGCAAAGTCCACTTTCTTGATCATTAAAGTTCTTGAAATGACGTGCTTCCCGTGGGGAAGGTTTTTACGTGTTCCAGGCCCTCCTCTGAGTTTCAGATCTGCTTGTGTTAATTATTGCCTGTAGAAGGAACTGAGAGCCAGGAGTGAAGAATCTCGGTGTGTTGGGGTGGGATGGGGCTTCTGGAACTCAGAGGTGCATTTAGTGGGGAAATTATGGAAGTGGTGCTTCAGAGATGAGCTGTGATTTCAGAACACTTGAAGATAATTTTGACAGCCTGGCACTTGTTAATATTGCCATTTTGTGCTTGTTGGAAATATGTAGCCAACAGTAACCTAGATCTGTAAGTCTGAGCATAAGTATGTTCTGCTTGGGGTTTTTTTGATGTTTTTCCTACCTAGAATTGTGTCATTCTTCCTTCAGGATCACCTTAAGAGGGTCTACAATGCTCTCCATGCCAACCCATGATCGCCAATTGTCCTAAGCCTGTTTTTCTCCCTGTCTTTCTTTGAATCTGTTCTTGAATACATTGGTAATAAAAATGAGATATTTAAGCAGATGCAGAGGAAGTGTTAACTAAAATATAGATATGTTTTATGCAATGAAGTGAATCCACAGTAAATTTCTTTAGCATCAGCCTGTAATTTGACCAGACAGCTGTAAATCCAGTGAGATGGAGAGTGTCCAGAGTGTTTTAATTTTCAGCTGACTGACCTGTTGCTATAACCTGTCTCTTGTGTTTGGCTCAACACTTGAAAATAAGGTATTTGAAGGGTGAAAAAAAAAATGCATTTAACACAGTACTACATTTTCTCCCCAGACTCTGACACATCTCTGGAACCTGCAATGACAAGTCGGAACAGTAGCCATGCAGAGAAAACTGGTGAAATGTCCTCAAAGCAGTCAACGCCAAAAGTGCAGGTCCAACGATCTGTCTCCCAAGAAACCATCACTATTCATTTCTCTGCATTTGGGAAGGAGGAAGAAGAGGAGGAAGAGGAGTTTAAGGAGTTTCTTGATGAGGAACTAGATGACCAAAGCATTGTAACAGCACTTGAAGCCAAGGAAGACCTCTGCTTTGAGCATCCCGGCCATGACTCTTCTGGTCCAGCTACCTCGCTTAACGTGGCCAACTCTGCATCACTGCTGTCCTCATCACCTGCAGTTGTGCCAACTGCAGAGACTGTGACGCTCTTGGATTCCCCTTCTGCATCCCGAGTGTTCAGTGCGGTGCCACTGGTCCTGTCTCCATCGTCACACTCATGTCACACGGTTGACGTATCAGGTGCATCTGTGGCGTATCAGGTGGGATCTGTGGAGCAGAAATCCAGCCTGTCGTCTTCCCCGTCCTCGTCCCCTTCCAGATCTGCTGGGTCATCCACAGTTTCCAGTTCCAGGCCTTTTAAGGGGTTAGTTAAGTCCCTTTCGACAGATGTGGAACCCAAAGAACCCACCCCACCGCTGCGACACAGGCAGTTAATGAAAACCTTGGTGAAATCTCTGTCTACAGACACTTCGAAACAAGAGTCTGAAGCTGTGTCTTACAGGCCACCTGACTCGAAACTCAACTTGCATCTGTTCAAACAGTTCACTCAACCTCGAGCTACAGGTGGTGATTCTAAAACTGCCCCCTCCTCCCCATTGACATCCCCCTCTGACACCCGTTCCTTTTTTAAAGTACCTGAAATGGAGGCTAAAATTGAAGATACTAAAAGACGCCTTTCTGAGGTGATGTATGAGCCTCTTCAGCTGCTCAGTAAAATAATGGGTGATGAAAGTAGTAGCCACAGGCCCAAAGCCTTATCTTCAAGTGCTTCAGAACTCTCAAACCTTTCCAGTTTGAATGGCCATTTGGAAAGCAATAACAACTACAGCATCAAGGAGGAGGAGTGTGACTCGGAGGGGGACGTCTCTGGAGGTGACTCTGGGAGCAAGGGGGATCAGTCCAGGGCTGCTGAGGAACACGCAAGAGAGGCAGAGACCCCGAGCTCTCAGTCTTCAAGCACAAAGGACGTGAGTTCGAAACCTTCCCTCGTACTTGAAAAATGTTCCTTGTCTGCACTGGTGAGCAGGGAGGATGAGGAGTTTTGTGAACTGTACTCTGAGGACTTTCTCTTGCTGGAGGAGGAAAGCAAAACTGATAAACCTGCTGAAACTGTGGTGGATCCCGAGATGACTGAGGAAACCGTTACCGTGCTCAGTAGTGACGATGAAAATAATCTGGATGTGCAACAGCCTAAACCACCGTTGAAAACTTTGTATGTCTTAACACTGTTAGTCTATGCTTATTTAATTATCCCTCTCCCTGGCTACTTAAGTGGACTCTTTCTTGGAATGGCCCTTGGATTTATGGGAGCTGTCTGTGTGATCTGGCTTGTTACTCCACGTACTCCCGAATATCTCAAATTTCGTACAAGTATGAAGAAGCGATGGAATCCAGGAGCTCTGGACATCAAAGAACCTGAAATACTCAAGGTGAGGTCATGGCATTCTGGGTGTGTTTGTGTGCTTTGTTTTGGGTAGAAGGAATAAACTGGATTTATTCTGAAGGTGTAAATGAGCTGAATTAACCCCGTTTGTAAATCGAGTTTCTTTTCAGGGTCAGGTGGCTTTGGCAGGGGCACAAATGGTTTAGTATCCGAGAATATAAGAGATTTCAGTGTCTTTAAGGATTAGTAGAAAATGGAATTTCTTCAAAAGTAAAAGGGCAAGTGGTTTTGCTGATGGATTTGAAATGATCCAGCTGAATTGCTGAGAGCAAGTAGTGTCAGAGTTTGGTGTGTGAAAGAACATTTGTTCCTGAAGCTGCGTTTTGGGAGGTGTATTTTGTTTCTGGGATATTTTCCTGTCTAGGCAGTAATTTGTCTTGTCTGTTCAGCGCAAGCAGAGTCAGAAGCGTTGTGTTCAAGTGCAGCATTGAGAGCTGGAGAGCACGTGGAATTCTCCTCAAACATGAGCTAATTAGGGTGGGAGGAGGAATTACAGTTCAGCAAAACATGTGCCTGAGAGCTGGGTTTTACATGAAGCTCTTAGAGGAGTTATCCTCCCTCCTCCTTGCCCTTCCCCATCTCCACTTCTTGTTCAGACAATGCAAGTTCAGTTGGGATCCACCACTCGGTTCCTTCAGTGGCTTTGTGCTTGTTGTCCCTGCCCTGCCTCTCCTCATCTCCATCTGGGATGAATTCATCTTCTCCCAAGTGCAGAATTCTGAGCAGTAAAGCACCTGCTGGTTTCTCATGTGCTCCAGAAGTGTTTCAGAGTGATGGTGGCACAACCTTCACCTGGCATCGCTTGCTTGGCAGAATATTTGGGTGTAAATATTAAATTGAGCTTTCTGAAGCTGCATCTCCAGCTGTGCAACAGCACAAAGGTTGCATGAATTTAAATTCAGCCAGTACTGGAGGATCTACAGTGCATTTACAGCTAATCTCATGTGTCTTTAGGTAAACTGAAAAGTTAGAGAAATGAAATGCAAAATGCAACTTTTGCTGGATAGAGGCAGCAATTGCATGTCCAGCCCTCGCTCTCCCTTGGTGTTCCCTCGGATGATAGAAATTGTGGTCTTTATTTGCTCTTGTGAATGCAGCCTGGGCACTCCTGGCTGCTCCCATGGGCAAGTCTGGACAAGCTTTCAGTTCTGTCCTTCTTAGTTGGGTGCTGGGACCCTGCATATAAATTTACCTCAATCCTTGGAAGCTGGAAAAGGTGCTGATGTTCATTACTGGCTGCTGTTCAGCTGTCTCTGAGGTGCTGCTGTTAGGCAGGAACCTTTAAACTGTATATAATTTAATGCTTTTATCCAGGAGATACATTTTGTGGGAATGGCTGTAGGCAAGGGAATGAACAGTGTGGAGAAGTCTGTATGAATGTAGATTAATGGTTTTTATGACCTGACAAGTATTTTTTGTGCTCATTAACACACAAAGTAACTGTCTGCAGTATGTAAATGTTTCAGGATTTGAAAGCCCATATTGTAGTGGAACATAATGTAATGTGATTTAGCAGATTGCAAGTTATTATTCCCACTTCATACAAGTATTATCTATTTGCATCTGTCAAAATGAGTACTGGACAGTTTAGATCCTCCGAAAAAAGGAGGTAAAGACTTAATGTGTGGCAAAACTCAGGCAAATACAGGAAAATGAAACTTGATGCTCTTGCGTAAAGATGTTTTTCTTCAGAACTTGTTGGTCTGGCCTGGCCTCCTGTCATGCAGTTATGATAAATGCTCTGGGTAAGATCCCTTCATGGGGCTCAAGGAGCTGGGATTCTGCCAAGCTGCTGTCAAGCTATTTTTGTCCAAGTGTGTGTGCATTCTCTCTTCCCCCATGTAAATAATGTTTGAGAAGTTTGCATTTCCCAAGTTTCAAAAACTGGTGGAAAATTCCCCTTTAGCAGTCACTGAAATGCTTGAACGCTGTTACTGTCTGCCACTAAATTGTTCATGTCTTTGGGTCTGGGGGAGAACATCCCCCCAAGCAGAAAATGCACACCCCCCCCTGCATCTACACTGCATGTTTTATCTGCTTACTCTTCAGTTCTCTGCCTTCCTTTTCTTTTTTTTTTCCTCTACCCACATATTTTTTTCTCCTTTCACCCATTACCCTTCCCTCGCTTCCTTCTTGGCCTTCCAAGTGTGCATTCCCTTGTGTTGTGCTGGCTGATCCGAAAGGTTTTAAGTAACAGCCAAAAGGGGAATGATAGATTTACCCTTTCCACTAGAAGGAACTTTCAGGAGAACACAGAGGCAGTGCCTGCTGGAGAAATGGAGCTTTTAGAGCCAGAAAGAGGAGGTTTTTTATCAGCAGCTATTCCTGAGTACCATCCAAGGGATTTTACGTTTGCCACTGGCCTCTGACAGATGAATGTGTGTTCCAGTAAAGGTGGTGGTTGCTTCTGCCACCTCAGATCTTGTCAATAAAGCTCAGAAAGTGCCTTACATTTCTGCTCATTTATCAAGCAAAACACTATTGCAGTATTTTGAAATAGTGGCAATGTGAGGGATGGAAATAGAATTAGTGTGATTTGAGTGATGATTGTATCACTTTATAAGAATGGATATTAATCTGTTAAAATCACTGAGAAGCTTTGGGGACAGTTTTGATTCAGATTTGGAATTGTGTTGTGGAAGTGGCTTTTGCTGATTCTTTTATTTACATATTTGAAAATATCATAAGTAATGATTTGAATTTATTTTTCCTTGCAGACTTGGTCCCTGCCCCAAACCCTCTGGGTCCTTCCTAAGGATCTTTTTGCAGTTCCCCCTATCAGCAAGGGCTGACCTTTCTAAACAGATCACAGGATCAGTGTGAATGCCCAGCAGCTGCACAGCAGCACATGACTATGGGCATTGTCCTCCCTGAATTACTGAATTTCTTATTTTAACAACTTCGCCAGCACAAAAAAGACCCATCATACAGTCACTCCTCTCCTGCACAAGGAAATCCATTGTTGTTTCAGTAGTTTGGGGGAAATGTATCTGTTGTCAGCACGTTATGGTAGCATAACTTCTCTGTTTGGGGGCATTGCAAAACGATTTCCGTGGGCTGTGAATCTTTTGTTGCAGTTTGGTTTTGCAAAAAGAGGGGCGGAGGTGTTTCTGCTGCAGTGGTTCTTGAAGCGCAGGAACTTTGAGATGACTTTGGGGGTTTCTTGGATAACCTTCTCCATGTTTTTTAAGCTCAATGAAACAATTTACAAAGCTGGAGATCACTGACGTGAGAGGGCAGGTGGTGTCATTACCCCCCGTAACACCCTTAGATAAAATTTCTGCAGCTGCCACACATTTTCAGGTTCAGTAAGTGAGTGAAGAATCTTCACTTGGAGAAGTATTAACGTTTCACTCTCAGCAGTGCAGTGTTCCTCTGGAACAAAATAACTTGAAAAAACTTCCTTAGAAATTAGGAAACTGAAATTTTACGTACGAGGAGGGTTTGTAGTAATGCAGTTTGTTTCTCTCTCATCCTGACTGTTATCTGAAAATTAACTATTTGAATTGAAACTTCTGTATCTCGTGGGTTTTGGGCTGTGCCTCAAATCCAGGAAGCAGCCACTCTCCTCCTGGTACAGAAATCACTGTGTGGGTTGCTGGTTTAGGCAGTAAATGTATTTATCTTCTGTTGGTTCTAGACTTTGTTCAGTACCTCTGACAGCCAGAAATCACGGTTGAAAGTCTTGGTGAGGTTCTCCAGTTGCTGATAAGGTGATGGTTGTGCTGTGAGAAACATTTGCACTTCCCTTGGGTTGTTGTGAACAGTGAGCAGGGAAGGTGGCACCACAGGGTGTGAGCACTGGGAGTTTGGCAGGTTGTGCAGCTAATCCTCTTGTTGGAAGTGGAAAGCCTGGGCACATGGTAGGGCTCAGAAAAGCAGGAGGGATTTTTTTACTCCTTCCTATGGCACGTGGCAGTTGAGAGAAGGATGTGCTGGAAAACTCCAGCTGGTTCCGTGCCAAGCAGGACGTTAATGGAACGTCAGGTTTTGGGTACCACACGTACCCCAAAGTTCCCAGCTCTCCTCCTGTGTAACCTCACAGCTCATCAGAGTTAGAAAAAGGGCTCGTGGCTAAGCTTCCTGCAGAGATCCACTTTCCAAGGAGCCCTTTCTCCCCGTGCCAGCTGCTGTGGTGTTTGGCTGAGCTGCCTTGCCGGAGGAGGCAAGAAACCTGGGAGGCAGCAAATGTCCATGTGTGCACTTGGCCATCTGCAGGCTCCAGACTGAGGTGTCTGAACTTGAAATAGCTCAGAATTCTGATCTGGGGGCAGGTGGGAGTCGCTCCAGAGATCTGTGGGCCATATGGATGGTCCAGCTCCACGTAGAGGGAACGGCTCACGATGGCTTTGGGCAACTCGCGTGATGTCCTTGTGCTTCACTGAGTCCAGCTGGAGTTCCTGGCTGAAAGTTAATTGCTGTCTGCTCAAAGATGCCTTGGCTTAAGAATTTCTAGGAAGGAGATGGGATGTGCTCAGAAATGCATCGTCCCCGCTGAGCAGAGCTCGATGGCTGATGGAAACCTCTGCCTTGTGCATTCTGCTGCCTGTGTGGTGGTTGTGTAGAACCCCGTGCAAGCAAAGAACCTGAACAGAAAGCTGCCTCAAAGAGTGTGCCCTGATTTCTGTTAATAAAAGAGGTAATCTGCTTTGGAGCTGAGCAAAGATGAATGACTTAATCTTCCCTGAACATAAAAGAAATGCTAATTTCTCTAGGTTTTTCTGGGTTTGTAGTGAAAGAGGAGCTGGATGTTGGAGTAAGCACAACGTGGATGTCACTGTTACTGTGGCACCTGAGAAAGTGTGTGCTGTCTGCTGTAAGGAACTGTGGCACTGCAGAAAATGAGCATTCAGATAAATTTCACATTTCTCTGTGTGTGGGTGGTAAAGTTTCTTATTAAAGTTTATAAGTTGGAATGTGGCAGTAACTTCTGGGTTGTTTTGGTAGTTACAACTGATTGTTTTGAGGGACACTGGGGCGCTCATTCAGCTCTCCCCACTTCCCCCACTGTGCTCAGCCAGGTGTTGGTGAAGATGCCATTTTACTCGTTGTTGACACTGATGAATGTTGAGTGTGCTGAATTTAAGGCTCTGATGTGCAGGTAGAAGCAATTACCAAAGTATGTTGTGGGGCAGGTTGAGAGAAGGGAAACTTCTCTCCCTTGGATGAGTCTTGTGGCTCATCTTCCGCCCCATTTCTCATCCTGCATTTCTGCAATCAGATGTCAGAGACAAGGAGTGACGTCGTGGGCCGAGTCAGCACTTGCAGGCCCGTCCCAGCAGGGCTGGCTGGTTTGTTTGCTGTTTCTTTCACTGCACAGAAATGAATTGAATTTCATCCACATGTGTGACTCCTGTGTTGTAGCGGGGCCGTTACACAACACGTTAAACGATCTCCAGCGGTGACGGTGCAGGAAAGCAAACTCCATTGTGGTCTTCCACTGAGCCCTTAATTGTGGGTGATGGAAACGTCAGAGCTGTCTGTGAGCTGACAGGCTGTTTGCTCTGCCTTGGCCGTTGGTGATTAGGGTGTCTGTGCTTTCTGGGAGCTGCACAGCCCTCCTGTGCCTGCCTGGTGGCTCCTCCCAGCATCCTGCACATCCCCCCGTGGTTCCTGGGGATGAGGTGAGAGCACCCTGTGCCACACATACCAAACAGTTGTGTGCTTGTGACACCATCCTCGTCTCGTGCTCTGTCAGTTTGGTGCTGCCTCATTTGGGGCATCTACTGCCTCGTTCTGCTCCTGCAGGAAGCGAAACAACTTCGGCAAAAGCCTGGATAAGAATGTACAAACTTTTCTGCACGTGCTGTACTTGGTTTTCCAACAGCTTAAAAGCCTGTTAACAGGTGTTTTCTTCTCTAGGGATGGATGAATGAAATTTATAATTATGATCCAGAAACGTACCATGCCACGTTGACTCACTCTGTGTTTGTGCGACTCGAGGGAAGCACCTTGCGACTCTCCAAACCCAACAAAAACATTTCCAGGAGAGCTCTGTACAATGAGCCAAAGCCTGACGTCACCTATGTCAGCCAGAAGATTTATGAACTGACAGAGAGCAAGGTGAGTGTGCCTTACTTACACCTGATTTTAGCAAAGAACACTTTGCAGCCCCTCTGTCTTCATGTTCTGTCATTAGGCCAATGAAACTGTTGTCGTGTCTAACCTGCAAAAGGTTGTGCTGGGGAGGAAGGTTGGGCAGGATTTAGAAAAAGCCCATATTTACACAGCAAGGGAAAAGCATGGCTTTCCTCTGTCTGTCCAGAGCAGGAGGTAACTCGTGGCAGCACAGACTTACTCCCCACACACAAAATTACTGCAGGACTGTTCTGGGGTTTACACCAAAATTCATCATCTCTGATGGTTGTCTCTGTGCCAAGGCAGCTCAGACATTTGCTTTTCATTCACTGGGGGAACATACACTGAATGGGAATGTGAAAAGGGAGAGCAAAAGGTGGCTGGAAAGCCATGACTTGCTGCAGGTGCCCCCTGTCTGGGGAAGGAGATGGGGATTCTTGCAGTTGGAGCATCAGCAGTAATGCTGGGACAGTTTCCCTGCGTGTTGTTTGCCTCCCTCGAACCTGTGAAGAGCAGCCATGTGAAGCTGATTCCATTGGCATTGTATTAAGTAAGACATCAATAGCTCATTATTAACAGAATGGATTTCTTTAATGTGCTGCATCAGTCGAGGGCCTTGGCAGTGCAGATGGGGGAGGAAACCAGGCTTCAGTTGAGTGTGGAAGTGAAAGGGGCAGAGGGACCATGGTGACAGTGTGGAAAACTTCCCTCCATTCCCTGAGTCCATATGGGAAAGGACTTCTAAAGCTCAGTTTCCTGAGATGGGCTTGAAAAGATGAGTTTAAAACACACTTTAGACTGTCATTATCTACCCCATGGTCACAGAAACAAGGTTCTTAGTTTTTCTATTTTTTCCCTGTATCTATGAGAATAAGATCTTCTCAATGAAAACAGAGTTTCTAATCCACATGATTGTATAAGATGCTCAGATGGCATCTTTGTTTTAATTCCAAGGCCTTGGCTCACCAATGCTGGGTCAGTTAAACCCAGCAGATCCAGTGTGGGACCTGCATCTCTTGCATTCCTGTGTGAGTATGAAAACATGGAGAATACAACTGAAAAAAAAAATAAATTTAATTTTAACCCTTTCATTTATCCTTCAGATTTCCCTGGTTCCCAAGAGTCTGGCACGGAAACGGATCTGGAATAAGAAATACCCCATTTGCATTGAACTCGCTAAACAGGAGGATTTCATGGCCAAGGCCCAGGCTGAGAAGGAGAACGCAGAGGAAAAGTCATCTGCTGAAAAAGTGGACTCAAACAGTGAAGAATCCAAGAAGCCTCAGGAGGGGGCAAAGTGCAGTAGCCAAAAGGATCAAGTGCTTTACCTCTTTGGGAGGACAGGCAGGGAGAAGGAGGAGTGGTTCCAGAGGTTCCTCCTCGCCTCCAGGCCGAGGGCTGAGGCCAAGAAGCCATCGAGTCTGTCTGGGAGCAAGTCAGGTACTCACATTTTGGGTTCTAGTGTGTCTGTCTGTTGAAAGAAACGACCCACAGTTCTGTTTGGGTGAACCACAGTGATCTTTACAGGCAAGCAGTACCCAGGACACTCCTCTGCTCCTAGTCTTGGCCTCTCATTGCCACCTTCCCACCCTGCCTTTTCCTCTCCTGGCTGTGTACTTGGCTGTGTGCCTTCAACTGTTACTATTTTTAAACTATTTTATATGAATGCACTATTTTTCAGTGGCTGTAATAACTCCTGCAATATTTGTAGGGATGAAGTGTTCAAACTGCTTTTTTTTCTCATCAACATTTGCAGTATTAGACTCATCTCCTATTACCCATTTTTCCTCCTCCATCCTTCCTTCTACTCTAATCTGAAAATGATAAAGAGCTTTCTCATGGATTAGTGTCACAAGAAAACACATTTTTCTGTTTATGAAGTCCTGCACTAATATATCTATCTATCTGAATATATCTGTATCTAAACCACCAAATATGTTAGTCTATAGTATTGATCAAATGTTTGAAAAATAATTTAAAACCATCCTCTAATATAATTTTAAACCTGAATGACTCATGCTTTTCTGTTTTTCTTCTCTGAGAAGCTTTTTAAAAATCAGTTAGCATCATTATTTCTGGCATATAACATCTTGAAATGCAAATGCAAAATTAAAGGCTAATTAAAATTCTAATAGTTGCATGCTTTTGGTAGTACTTTTAATTGTAACAGCCTATAATTAGATTAGGAAAAAAAAAAGTTTAGTCATAGGTACATTTTAAATCACCTGACTTTTATTTTAGGCGTTCCCAGCAGGGCTGTTGGGAATTGTGCCATGGGTTGTACATATGTGAGTGTCCATATTTAAAGATGCTATTGATCAGCTGACTCCCCCAGTCCCCCATCCTGCTGAGTGCTGAATCATACCAGGGATTGGCTCATTTGGGTTTAGGACCACCTGAGCACACAGGAGTGGGATCTACTTTGAGCCTTCAAAATGAGAAAGCACTTCTCTGAATGTGGTTTGGTTGGGTTTTTTTTCAGAATAAATTCTATCTGCAGAGTAACTTAGTCCCTTTAGTGTTTGCTCCTGCACTGTGCTGCGTGGCTGTCAGCTTTATTCTCCGTTCAGTGGCTGTTATTCCTTTGGATTCAGGGATCCTGGCCGGGCAGGGCAGAGCTGACGCTCAGCCCGCAGCTCTCACGCACAGCCGGAGCAGCAGCAGGGGGAACGCAGAGGAGATCACTGCCCAACCCAAGCACAAGGACCTGCCTGGCAACGTGAGGCAGAAGATGCTCCTGGACTACAACGTTTATATGGCAAAGTGTGTTCCACAGGAAAAGAAAAGCCCTTCAGGTAGCCCAGTGCTGAGTGCAGACAGCAGCCCTACAGCTGGGAAAAAGGTAATGCATGCCCTTGCATCCTTGGGAGGATGTCCTGTAGCTCCTGCTCATCCCTTGGCCTCCTGGACTGCAGCTGAATTACTCTCAGTAAACAGAACCTTAATGTTCAGTACAGCACTCTTGATAAATGGGCCCTTAATGTTGAGTCCTATCACCATTCATTTAAAAATGTAATTCCTGCCGTGCATCTTTGTTCCCAGACTTTCACACAATGTCCAGAGAGGAAGGCGTGGCAGAGCATACAAACAAACACAACCTGTGTCCCTCAGGACAGCAGATATTCCAGCCCCCCACAGCTCCTGAAACAGTGAGGAATTCTCTGCTGGATGTGGCACGTGTCAGGAATCCTTCTATAAATAGATGAGTGGGGCTGGCAGGAAAATCTGCGTCACAGCAGCACCTCCTCAGCCAGCAGCTCTGGCAGCAGGGAGGCTGCAGCCCTGGGGAGCACGCACTGCCAAGAAATGATGGTCAGAACTGTACCATCTACCTGCCTGTCTTAGAAAGCACTGCTTTTCTGCTGGCTTTGGGAGCTCTGCCTGGAATAACGAAGGGTGGTGAATTCTTCTGTCGTTGCAGGCGCTTGAGAGACGTTTAATGTGTTGTGTTTCCTTCGTGGAAGCCTCCTGGTTTTAATGAAATACCTGGCAGTGTGTGCACACACCCAAAGTTGTTTCAGCTGCTTTTGCCTCTCTATGTGTGTGGGCAGTGATGCAGTATCTGAATGTTTAATATTTCCAGGTGTTTCGAGATTGTTCTCAAGCAAAGCAAGACATAATCCTCTCAGATTGTAAACAAAACCTTTAACGCAGCAGAGGGAACAATAGTTTCCTGAATCCTGTTTACAAACATTGAAAGGAAGAGTGTGTTTCCCTGTACTGTGTTTGTTCATCATCTGTTTGTGATGTTTCTGATCTGGATTTAAGGATGTAAGATGGGGTCTCGCTTTCCAATTTTTTGATGAATCGAAGGAAGGGTAGAGATGTGACTGGGAAGAGAGAGTGTTTCTGCTGCAGACACATTTCTAAGTCTGCTTGCTCTGGGTTTATCTGCTTTTACTGCCAGGGGTTAAATTACATGCAGCTTTCTCATTTCATATTGCCAGAGGTCAATCTATATCTGCGTGCTCTCGTTCCCTCTGTTGCATGTCAGGATGATGACGGGCCCGTGGCAGCACAGCTGATGTGTTTGTAAAGCTGCTCTCTCTGCTGAGCATTTGAGTTCTGAGCCAACCTGGGCTCCAGCACTGAACTTCCAGTGCAAAACATGCCTTTTGTGTCCTCAGTTTATAGGATTTATAGGGCTGAATAACCTGCTCTGTGTTTTCCAGTTGCCAGATGCCCATGAGGAAGCTGAAGAGGAAGAACAGGAGGCCTGGGTGAATGCTCTGCTTGGAAGAATATTTTGGGATTTTTTAGGAGAAAAATATTGGTCTGATCTAGTGTCAAAGAAGATCCAGATGAAATTAAGCAAAATAAAGGTACCTAATCTGGAGACTTAACCTACACACTTCTTGTGGAAAAAATGAAACACAGTCTTAGAGTTTTAAAACGGTATAAGAAGGTATTCATTTCACACTTGTAAAGTAAATAAATGGGATAGAGAATTCCAGTTCAGTTTCCCATGGATCTCAACATGTTAACTTGGCTGCTTCACTTTGAAATGAGCCACAGCTGGATGAACTTTTTGTGTCTGTCAGGTTTTTATGTGAAAAGTAGAAGTGTTATTGTGTGCACTTCAGGGATAAATAGAACTGCTTTTAAAGGATGAAAGCTGCTTTGAGAAATAGGAGATTGCTTTTATGGTGGAGGAGATAAGGGAACCACAATTCCAGTGTGTTCCCGTGTGCCTCAGACAGGCACTGCTTGCAGGACAGGTCAGTGGCAGTAAATAGCCATGGGAGGAGCTGTGTGTGCAGTGCCAGGGTGCAGCTTCCACCAGCTGCACGAGCTCAAAAGGTGCTTTTGGGTGACTCCTGTGCCTTCCCCTGGTGGCACTTCAGCTCAGTCCATTCCCTAAATTTCCCTTTCCTCTCCTCTCTCAGGAAATGAATGTTTAGTTCCATAACATGTGTTTGACTTTCTGTCTCCTGTCCTCTCAGCTGCCCTACTTCATGAACGAGCTGACTCTGACTGAGCTGGACATGGGGATAGCAGTGCCCAAGATCCTTCAGGCCTTCAAACCTTCTATTGATCACAGAGGTAAAACTCCAGCTCCCTTGTCTGGTTCCTCCTGCCTTTTTACCAGTGGAGAACAGGATTTTCATCTGTTTTGTTTGTGGATGTTTTACTCAGAGTAAGAGACATTTAATAAGAGTTTGTGCTGAGGAGATGCTGAGGGGTCTCCATGTCAGGCTTGGTCTGAAATAATTCTGTGTAGCTGTGGAAGGGTGATCATGTCTTTCCATAGGCAGTGATGACTGAACTAAACTAAAACTTGCATGCCAACAGAGGTGCTGACACATCTCTGACTGCAGAGAGCACTGCACATCTCCTTGGGACAGATCTGATTCTGTACCACAGCACAAAACAGGTTTGGCTCAGGAGATTCAGAAAATATAATTGTACTAACTCAGAAAACAAGAATACAGCGTTGCTTTGAAAATAAACTTCAAAACACGGCATCTTTTATGTCCTTACTATTAAATATGGATTTTTTTAAGAGCTGAGTCACTCTCATATTGCTGCTTTATGAATCAGAACTGTTTGTTTTCTGTTCTTTCTGGCTTGCATATGGTCACAGGAGTATATTTGAGGATACTCATGTCACTTAAATAGTCTCACAAGAAAGAAATACTTGGGATAATGCTTTTTTAGCTTCAAGAGTATTTATTCCACATGCTGAGGAGAACTAGATGCTCTCTCTTTTCTAAGACAGAATCAGAGAAATTTTTAATTTTAAAGTGTGTCTGAGTTTTTCCACTCAAGGTGGAGAGATTTCTAATTGGCATAAAGGGAAATACCTCCTTGGAGTACCTGTTGTGGTGCAGCTGTGGATGGCATGGCAAGCAGCTTATTTTTGGTTTAAACTGCTCTTTCAGCTCTTAAGTGAAGTTACCAAGATAATTTCTAGACATAGCTAAAACAAATAAATCGATAGTGAGATGGTAAGAATTTAATAAATTTAAGATACTTGGTACAAGTGTTAAAACACTGTGGAGAGGCTCTAAATTACAGGCCAGCAAGGAGCCAAACTCCAACCCTCAGCAGCATATTTGGAGCAACAACAACCATGGACAGAGCACAGTTTGAATGGATAATTAGCTCTGTGCCACTCAGATCACTGCCTGAAAGCACGAGGTGTGTGAGCACTCACCTTTCCCTCCTAAAACTGAGAACAAACCAGACTTTGGGGAGTCACTGAAACCCTCTTGGCCACACATGACATCAGTTATGTCTCCAAATGCTGTTGTTTGTCCTTATCTCCCTGAGATTTTGGGGAAGAGCCTTATCTATAAAACAGGAGTACTCTGCTCTCAGCTCCTGGGAAGTGTGTTTGGCCACTGGGCTTTATAAACAGTTGGTTGTCACGAGGCAGAAAATCTGTCTTTATTTTTTTTTTTAAGAGAAATGAATACTGAATAGCTGGAATAAGCTGGAGATTGCAGTCAGTATTTAGGGAACTAACAAATATTGCTGCTGCTTGTCATGTGCTTCCTGCGTGGGACGGCAGGTTGTCTGATGAAATCCTCCCGTGTTCCCAGCAGCAAAAAGTGACTTCACTGTTGGGACAAATTTTATTGTGTGTTACAGAACAACAAAAAAAAAACCCCAGTGTTTTAAACTTGTTACATTTGTGATGCTTGCCAAGTGGGTTCATGGTTTGTTTTTAAACAAGCATTCGTTTCAGGGCTCTGCTCGGAGCGTTGCCCTTTGCCTGGATTGAAGCGTTTTTGGAATTCCTTTCTCTGTTCTCATAACTCCAGCTGGAAGCAAAGGCTGGAATTCCAAGTCATGAGATGGGATTTAGGAGACTTGGCTTCGATAAATTCAGTTGCTTGTTCGCTTCAAACTGCGACAAGGAAACATTTATGGGAGAATTGCTAATCCTTGTAACTTCTTTCACACTTTTGGGTGCCACGTGAACTCTTGTTTTTTTAAAGAACTTGCAGTGAGTAATTACTGAAATAACTTGTTGTGTAATTACACTTAAAAGGACATAAATAAGGGTATGGTAATTGGAAATGCTTGTTTTCGTAAGGATAAATTTGTTGGGAAGTTTACCTATGAATAAACCACTTGGTTTATTGGGAAATATGAGGGGAAAAAAGCCCTAAAATTTCAGGGCAGTATCTAGAATGAACATTTCTAAGGTTTTGGGGTTTTTTTTAAGTGTTTGAGACAGTCATTTGAGGTGTTTTTGAG
Organism: Empidonax traillii; assembly: GCF_003031625.1. NCBI lineage: Eukaryota > Metazoa > Chordata > Aves > Passeriformes > Tyrannidae > Empidonax > Empidonax traillii. The sequence goes on along the minus strand of NW_020955911.1, from coordinate 80,658 downwards.
CCATTTGAGCCTTTTGTGAGGCTTTAAAATGCAGTGAAGGGCTTTGTTTCATCCAGAGTTTTTTTTTAACCAGTGCTTGATTACAAGGAAAATATTTTTTTTTATTATATGGCTTCTCTAAGTAACTCAGTTTGTTAACAGGCAGTGTTAGAAAAAAAATCTTGTTTGTGTTACTGCAGTCCTATTTGGGTGACAGCATATGCTGTAGCATTTCCTGTAATTCTCTCAAGGCTGGGGAACCAGAAAATTCAGAATAAATTGTACCATCTGCCCAATTCTTCACTCCCTCTCCCTCCCCTTTTCCCCCTGGAAAATGTGGATGAACGTTTTCTGGCCAGAAGGAGTTTCCCCTCTCAGTAATGGCATCCTTTGCTTAATTTGATCTGCTGTTAAAACAGCATTGATGATTGAGTTGTGCTGGCTCACTGATGATCCAAAAAGTCTGTTCAGCTGTTTTTTTTTCCTTCTTTCTCATGGTCTTACTGCTGCTTTCTCCTCGTGAAGAGGAAAGATATATATAAGCTTTGTTGTGTTTGGTTTTAGAACAGTGTTAGGAGCAGTGTGTGAGGGAAAAGAGGGATTTGGGTTGATAAAGCAGCAGTTTGTGTTCATTCCTGCATCCAGCAGGGAACCTCACAGGGAATCAGTGACCTGGCCTTTGGGAGCTGCCTGTGTTTCTGTAAACAGACACTGTGGGATTAGGGACAGTGCTGGTTTTCTGACATGTTTTTGCAGGAAACAGTAGTTCTTGAACTCAAAAAATGTGACTTTTGCAGATGAATCAAACCCAAAGAGTAATTACCATTAATTGCTTCTGAATAAGTGAATAAAAGTAGAATGTGTCAGTGGATGATGTGCCAGGCACTGGTTTTGTGCAGCTACAGTGTCTGGAAAAGGAAGATGCACAATCTGTGTTTATTGGCATCTGATTTCTGATATCTGAACCCCAAATACCTGCAGCTCATTTTAGTCCGTGGGGCTGCAGGGGGTCACTCAAGAGGCAGGTCCTAATCCTGCAGCTATTCCCAAGAGAATTCTTTTGGTGAATATTCTGCACAACACTAGGATTTAATGCAATACCCCATGTCTAGAATTGTCAGAGCAATGACCCTGCTTGCTGTGAGTCATGAAGGAATGCCTGGAGCTCAGATACTGGGGAACCTTGTCATACTCTTTCAGTCCACCACTGGCAGAGCAGGAGGCAGCAGGTTGTGGTGTGACACAAGCAATATTGCTCTGGGATTTCAAGTTGTGCTTTGTTTGGACAGCGTCACTAGAGGAGTGTCCCCATTACTGTCTGGCTTGGAGCAATGCTGTAAATAGTTCTGAAGTGAATCCCTGATTGTATTCTGTGTTCTTTATCTCATTTCAGATCTCTTAAGCGGTTTAGGTGTGTGTAAATCACACTCCTTTTGATTTACACCTGACTTTGTTCCATGAGCTTAATGTGAACAGAAAGCTTGCTTTGTGATGGTTCTTAAAGCGACATTTTTGTTTCTTTTAGGACTGTGGGTTGATTTGGAAATGTCCTACAATGGATCTTTTCTGATGACCCTGGAGACCAAGATGAACTTGACCAAACTGGGCAAAGAGCCTCTTGGTGAAGCGCTTAAAGTTGGCGAGATCGGCAGAGAAGGGTAAGGGATGGCAGTGCTGGAATCTCCAGCTGGAGCTTTCACGGTGAAAAAGTGGGATTTTCCTTGTGGATGAGCAGCTGTGGCTCTGCAGGGATTGAAAGGAGCTGGGGGAGTTTCATCCACGTGAGCGTAGAACGTGCCTTTCTGTGCAACTCTGATGTTCGATTGCCCCATTGATGATTATCTTGATGAAAGGCTTTTGTGATGCAGTTATTTTTTATGTATTTTAGCGGGATTTTAAAATGTGCAGCAACTAAAGTTTAGCTTTGCCTTAGGCTTGATTTGGGGTCTTAGTAAATAAAGCTTCAGTACTGGAGATGCACACATGCACAAAGGGGGGTAACAGGCCTGGTGACAGCATGGCACAGCTACAGCTGTAAACCATGGAGGAGAAAACAATGGGGAAGGTAAATAGGCTGTAAATGTAGTGTAGAGACGTTTTCAATAGCTTTAGTGCACCAGGGGAGTAATCACACCCCTCCTTTAGTCTCTATTTTTCCTCCTAGCCCGCTCCTGTTTCCCTGCTATGTCTAAGTGAAATGCCTCATGTAGGTAAACTAATTAAGGAACACTATACAGTGATTTACCTCTCCTGTAGTTGTGCCTCCCCATCTCATTTTTGTGATGCTGTTGGGATTTTTGAGCGTCATCAATCTGTCCATTTGTATTTACCTGGTGAGTGACACCTGTCAAGCATCCATCCCATCAGCTGTGGAGTGTTCATCCTTTCTGTGCTGTGTTCTCTTTGTACTTGAGGCATCTCCAGCCCCTGGACAGGAGGTGGTCTCTGATTTGGTGGACACAAATCAAGGAAATAGTCTCTAAATCTGGCCGTTTGTTTAGCTATGAATAAAATGTTGTGGTCCTTCACAGTGAGGATACTGGATGTTTTGTGTACTCATGTCAGAGCTCTGACCATTTATTCTGAGATATCTCGAAGCAAGACTTGCAGCAGCCCTATATTTCAGTGCAGTCATGACAAGAAAATAAATGTGGAAAAAAAAACTAATGGCTGAACGATCTCATACACTGGTGGTAGAAATTCAGAGGGTTTAAAATCGACCCAAATTCTCATTGTCACTGCCTGACATAAATATTTCTGAATTTACATCAGTAGAGCTGGTAGGTGCACATTTTTCAAAATCCTTTTAATCTGCCCCCCTCCACCCCTCCCAAAAATGGGGGATGGAGAAGGAAATGTCTATACAAATCAAATTCTTGCTTTTCTTCCCTCATCCCTTCAGGATTTTTCTTTGTGTATTTCCATATCTGCTCAGTGCAGAAACGGCCTCAGAAATAATTAGTGAACGCATTGATTTCATATTTAAAAACCAGTTTGCTGCTGGCTGAGCAATGGGGCCCCCAGCAAGGCAGATGCAAGTGCCTGTAGCCAAGCAACCGATTGCTTGGAGGTATCAGCATCAACTGCTCTGCTCCCTGCACGGGGCTGGGATGTTTCAAACCTCAGGGCCAGCTTTACATAAAGAGCAGCCTGGTGTATTCTGCTTTAAAATGAGGGGTTTTGGGGGGTTGTTTTTTCCCCTTCAGTACAGTGGATATTGTAAATAAATAAGCAAAAGCTGAGAAGCACAGAAGAGTTTGATTCTCATCCATGCTTTCCATTGTGTTGGCTGATTTTCATTTCGCTGCCTTTTTTAATCGTCACTCGGCAGTTGCTGTGACGAACTGCTCTGCAAGTGTTTGAATCTGTGATTGTGCTGTAAGTGAGGAGTGTTGGTTGGTGACACTCATTTGTGTCCCTGGAGAGCCCAGAACAAACCATCTCTTGAGAGGCAGTAACCACAAACTGGTGTAGGAGAGGCACCAGAGAGAGGGAGGATGGAACAGCTCTGATGTTCAACTGTCTGTGGATGATGTTGTCAGTGTAAAGGGAGACAAACGGGCCAGTGTTGCACTTTCTGTTTGAAAGAGAAGTGAGATGGGCTGAGATAAGTTTGATAATGCCCTCTCAAGAAAATAGAGCTCTCAAAGAGGGTGGAAAATTATTTAATTGCCAGTTTTATACAATTACTCCAGCACAGGTTCTGCCACACAGGAGATGAGGCAAACCCAGGCAGGTTAACCCAAATTTACCACAGCTTCTCACCCCATCAGTCCTTTTGGCTGTGTTGGACCACATAAAAAACAAGCTGACAAATGGCAATTCATAAAATATTGTGCAATCTGCACAGGAACAATACTGTAGCTCCAGAGTGGGTTTATTGTGTCATATAAAATGGTCCATTGTGTACAGAGAGCCCCTGAAATCTCACTCAAGCTTATTTATTGCTGCTTTGTTTAATGCGAGGAAATCCTGAGGTCTGAGCTGGTTGGGGCTTGTGAGGCACCTTTAACTAGGAAATAAAACACCTCTTTTTAAGGTGACACCTTTGAGAGCCCTGGGAATGCTCTGGGCATGCTTTGAGCTGGGTTGGTACAACCTGCACGGGAAAGTGAAGGGAGGTCACGCCCTCCTAGATAATGTGTAGTTTGAGTCTGACCTAAAAACGTGATTTTCTCCCTGAGAAGCAGCTCCAGGGTTGCTATTTGGGCCAGTGACAGGAACCATCCAGCACCCCCCTGTCCTCGGGGAGGTGGCTCAGTTTGGTGTGTGCCTGCACCGTGTGCAGGTACGAAATGCAGCTCTGGCTGAGGAGAGGTTTGCAGTTCTGATTCCATAGCCTGGGTGGGAAATTCTGCAGTGCAGAGAGGTCCTGGGGTCACTGCTCGGGTTGGGAAGGAGTCCTGTGCTCTGGGAGCTGCACTTGAGCTGTCCTTTCTCATTAGGACTTCATGCAGAGCCACCCGTTGGTTCTGTGTGCAGAGTATCAGGCAGCAGCCTCAGTCCATGCCCCGTGTGAGGTTATTAAAGGCTTCAAATACACTTCCAGGAACACCCAGGCACACAAAGGAGGAAGACACAGCTATGAACCGTATTCTGAATGTGCTGTAGAGAATTCCAGTGCTGGGTACAGTCCCCAGGGCTAAAGCCATATGCTTTTGAAGCTTGTGTTGTGTAACTGTTTCAGGCTCTTGCTTTCAGTAGAGATCTGTTCATCCTGAAGTGTATCCACCGTATCCTTCTGTCACTTTAATCCGTTTAAAAGATTTGAAATTTTTTCTGTGATTGTGCCTAAATTCTTCCATAGGTTTAAGTCCAGGAATTAGTTACTACCAGGTGGTATTTTGTACCCCAGGAGCTGCCCTGGTTTGATTTTATTAACTTTACTTTTCCCCACTGACATTAAAAGGTTGTTTTACCTGTCCAGCCTCTGTTCTGCTCAACCCATGGAAAGCCACGAGCAGCAGCAGAGATGCTTTCAAATGTATTTGGAATAATCTCCACACTTGATTTGAATATGTAAAACAGCCGCCCCCCTGCCAACCTCCTTCATGCAGGATTATGTTCCACAGGGGAAAACTGATTTTCTGGTTTGAAGGTAGTTCTGCCAGCCTGGCTTCAGAGGGGGTGTTGGTTTGGTGCTTATAAAAAAGAGGAGGGCATAGTTCAGAGTGGTGTAATGTCAGCCAAAGCTGCACAGGATGAGAAGCTATTTCAGGATATTCCATTTGACCTGGGAATTGTTTCAGTTTCAGGCCAAGGGCGTATTGTCTTGCAGACAGCGATGAGGAATCCTCCAGCGCCGGCTCTTCGGAGGAAGATGATGCTCCTGAGCTGGCGGGAGAGAAGCAGGTGACTCCAGGAGCAGAAGGGTGAGCTGGTTAATCCTTCCCTCCCCCAGCAGCCCGTGCCTTGCTCAGTGCTGGGTGCTCTGTGTCCCCCAGAGTGTCACAATGTCCTGGCAGTGGAGCAAACACCACTGCAGAGCCAAGAGCAGCAGTGGAGCCAGTGCTGGCAGCCAAGGGAGCTGCTGTGCTGCTCCTGCTGATCCACATTTCCAGGGTGTTCTCTTAAAGGAAACAACTGTTCCTCAAGCCTCGCTTTCTTCTCAGTTTTGTGTTGCTGGCTTTTTTTCTTGTGTTGGTTTTTTTTTTAATTATTATTTCTGGAGATCTCTGAGTGTCTGGGCTGTGCAATGCTGCCCTCTCATGCTGAGTTTCAGAGGAGATTTCCCAAGACCAGCGTTGCCACGTCATTCCTTGTTTTGGCTGCTCTTCTGATTTTTGGCTTTCTGCATCTGATTGCACTTGTGCCATGCAGTGAGAAAGCTGCAGTCAGCCAGAAATGTCCCAGACAATCCCAGTGTTTTCTGTGACTGAACACATCCCTGATTTTTACAGTGAATGTACCAGAAGACTCATGACTTATTCAAAATGTTCCAGGGAGTTCCCTCAGTTTTATTCCTGTACACTTTCGAAAACTGTGTGAAGAGTTGTTGGAATTACTGCATTTGATGCATTTCATATCTTCTAAAAATTCATAGATATAGAGAGAGCTCTTTATCAAGAGGACAAAGAGGGAGAATGAAGAATTTTTATGTAGAATACTGAAAGAATCTGCATTACTACCACTATAGAATCTGATGAGCTGATGAGAGAGTAGCTACTTTCTCTGGGTGAAAATGCAGCTAAGTATAAAATCCAAAAGTTGAAATTAATTCAGCTTTTTTATATCAGCTGAGGAGTTCCTTGCCTTGTGTTGTGCTAAGGAGAAAACTCTGTAAAAGTCTGTATAAGAATGTGAGTTTTTCTGGTTCCCCCTCAACCCTAACAGGAAAATGTCATTTCCTTAGGAAGGTCATCTCTGGTACATAACATCAAGAGCCATAATTAGCTATGATTTAGTATGTGGAAAATACCAAATATGCTATTCTTGGAGGGTATATTTCCAACATGAGATAGGGGTGAGAAAAGACAGATTCAGCCCTTAAAGAATCTGTTTTAGAAGCCAGGAATGCCTGACAATGTTTGCCAGGAAAAGCCCTCTTCTTGCAGGCATGGTTAACCATTTTTGGAATATCATTGCACCCACCGCTAAAACTGTTTTGCTCTTCTCTATCAACACCTTTATACTCCTGAAGTACCTTAAAATGAAAACCTGTGTGTTCAGCACACGCTGTTAAATAATTAGACATGATGGCTGGGTCTTCGGAGCTGCTGATTTGTGCCTGTCTTGCTGCATCAGTGTCCCAACAGTTCTGTTGGAATGGCAGTAGACAAGGTGTCATTTCCCATGCCAGCTTGCTGGCATAAGTGATGGCAGTGTATTTGCAGTTTTGAAGAGTGTTGTGTTTCCAATGCCATGTGGGAAGGAGTTGTTCAGCCTGAAGGGAATTCCTGCCAGACACTTGTAGCTGACAGAGCACAGCCACTGGCTCCAGGCTCTGGTAGGTGCTGCTTGGCCATGCGTCTCTTTGGAATTTTTATATCAAATTTGAATGGTTTCATAGAAAATCCATGGCTGTCTTAGTAGTTTAGGAAAATTACCTTACTGTCCTTTTCTTCTAATCTCTATCTAAAGGTACGTCGGAGGATCTCGGACAAGTAAACTGATGAGAATTGTGGACAAAATCACCAAGTCAAAATACTTTCAGAAAGCAACAGAGACTGAGTTTATTAAGAAGAAAATTGAAGAGGTCTCCAATACTCCATTGCTGCTAACAGTTGAAGTGCAGGAGTGCAGAGGAACACTAGTGATTAACATTCCACCTCCACCCACTGACAGAATATGGTAAGAGGAACTTGGCTGCAGGTTGTGCTATTGAAAAGATCCAAATGAGGGGAAAAAAGGTAAAGTCTGGCTAAAGTGAGTTCTGGAAGAGAACAGAACTAGTGGTAAATGAGGTAGGAACTGCTCTCAAGAGGAAACTGAGCTACACATTGAAGTGTTTGCTTTGTCTGTAACAAAAGCTGCTCTGTGCTCTCCCAAGGTACGGCTTCCGAAGGCCTCCCTACCTGGAGTTAAAAGCACGGCCAAAACTCGGGGAGAGAGAAGTGACTCTGGTTCATGTGACAGACTGGATAGCCAGGAAACTGGAGCAGGAGTTCCAGGTGTGTTTCCTTTACGTCTTCCTTTCAGTGCTGGTAGTTTTGAACTGTTTATTTGTTAGTTAGTTGTTGTCCTCCACTGCTCCTGTTCTTAGATGATAAGAGCACCCAACTGTTTTTAAAAATGAAGAACAGATACTAAGAGAGGTGTCCTGTCACTACTTCCTTGAAAATAATTTTTAAAAATCACATTGACTGTAGTGTAAAATGGGAAAAAACTTTCAAATACATGTAGGATGGGAAGATTGATTCTGGACCCCAACCTGTACAATCAACCAGAAATCAAACCCACTTATTTCACTAAAAGTGCAGTGTGAAAGTACAGGGGTAAGAGATGAGAAAGCAACAGAGTGGGGAAAGGTGGTGATTTTTTCTGTAGAACCTTTTTAATTTAATGGAATTTGCAAAGATACAGATATTTCTGACCTTCATTTACAAGTGTAACACAACAAAATGGCCTGAATTAACGGGCACTGCACTGCCTGAATGCTGAACTCGGGAATCTTTTGCCTGGAAATTTGTTGCATTTTTTTAACTAAACAAATCACAAAACTAAGGTTTCCAGTGACAGATGAAGTGTAACCTGATTTAATTGTGTCTCTCTCCCAGAAAATCTTTGTCATGCCAAACATGGATGATGTTTATATCCCTTTAATGCACTCAGCCATGGATCCCCGCTCGTCCACGTGCCCTCAAGATCTGAGCGCGGAGGCCTCTGATCAACCATGACATGTGAAGACTCTTGCAGTTTACAGTATTATAAAAGTTACTCTCATGGTTTTATAAACTGTGCTGTAGTTCTCATCCTTAACTCGTGCCACTTTCCCCCCCCTCCCCAGGACTGTGCCCATACCTTTGTGCTCACTTGCCTGGTTATTGTTCCCGTGTACTTCAGCTCCGTGAAGTTCCATTCCATTAAGCTGTCGATTTATTTTTGTACTGGCTGCCATCAGGATTTTGAACTGGGAGGCTGCAGTGACCTGTCCTTTGGGGGAGGGAGGAGGAACTGAAATCTAATAGATCAAGGAGCTCGTTGAGGCACCTTTTGTTCAGCTTATGTTTTCGTGCTCTGTTAATGTGCATTAAAGCATTGAGAAGTTGTTTGGCAGCAAAGGAACTGCGTGCCAAATGGGGAGGGGGGAGAATCCTAAATAAGGAATGAATTTATAAAACTGGAAGAATATTTTTCTTTCTCAGGCAGTTGGAGGTGTAGAATGAACTGTTTTATGTTCTTTCACTTCTGCAGTCAATAGCTTGTGTCAAGCAATCGAAATATGAAACGCTTTCAGGATAAAAGAATGTAAATTGGATGTATAGGTAATATTGTGATTCAATGTGGTATATACATATTACGTTTTTCATACAGAACTTGTGCTTTTTTTTTCTTTTTGGGGAAGCAAGTAGCCATAAAACACAACTATCAGTGAAAGGTGGGACTGTCAGATTTTTTTTTTTTTTGTAAAACGAGGAGGATAAAAAAGTTGGTAAAGCCATGAGACCAAACCATAGCAAGCCGCCTTATAGTGAGGTACAATCACCTTGGTTCCTGCTTAATTCTGAATGTTTCTCCAGACATGAGCACACACACAAAATGCCAACACTGCACACGACCAGGAGTAGTTACCTTACTGTGCTTCGAGCCTCTTGCTACGGCGAAACACGCGAGTTCTTTCTGCGGAGTTCGTTGCTGTGAGTCCTTCCCACTGCACTGTGTTTACACCCAAAGCACGGGCCCAAATCCTCCTGTCACAGCCCCAGGCATCAACTCCCACGGGAGCAGCTGTGGCTGACAGATTTTGACCCCCTCCCCGTGCGTTGGTTTTTAGGAATTCAAGCGTTACGGTTGTTCGAGCTGATCATGATTAAAGACTCTTCCTGCTAATTAATGGCCAAAACTAAGGGGGAAGGGGGAACTGCCTTTTATTTCTGTCAGGTGTCATGATTCGAGGCTAAATGTATGCAGTAAATGCAAGATTTGAACACTACATATCCACACTTTAACACATGGGATATTTTTCTGATGCTCAGTGTTGCCAACTGTTCATGGATGTCAGAAAACGTTTTTTAGTTTACAAAGAAGGTGAGTTTTGGCTCTCCTTTTATAACATGATTTGCTTTTTCTTTTTTTTTTTTTTAGAATTTTTAAAGAACTTTTTTGTACGTTGTGTTGTCACATTTGATGTAAATCAAAATTTCCATGTATAACTTGATGATTTACCATCTCTAAATGAAGCTATTCTATTGAAGGTTTTTTAAGCAGCACCTTGCCTGAAACAAAAAAAAAAACAAACTAGCATTTAATATATTTAAAATTAATTCTATATTTGAACACCTATTTTGGTTACCTTTAATTGAAATATTAGTAGGTTATATTTGTTACCTGAACTCCTCCTTGACCATTCCAGGCTGTGTATATTCTGGGGTTTGCTGATTCTGTAGGCATTATTTGCCTTTCATGAAGTCTGCATGTCTTGTACGCAGGTCTTTTCTATGAGTTAATTTCTATGTGCAATAACTGAAGTCAAAGGACTAGATGCACTAATGTGTAAACAAATTTAGAGTTATTACACAAAATTGTCATATTGCACTTCATAAACTGTGGGTAACTACAATCTGCTTGCTTTGTTTTATTAAATAAATTTATCCCATGTCCAACAGTTCAGTAAATTTTATTTCTACAGCACTTAGCCATGATCTTGTGCAAGTTAGAAAGGCAATTTGAGTGTGCCATGTACTTGCAGACTTTTATATATATATATATATATATATATATACTTGGTGATTATCATGACTCTAGGGGTGACCA